>NW_006208570.1:8097-54315 GCF_000334495.1 Tupaia belangeri chinensis | reverse complement strand
CCCAAAAGTGGTGAAAAAAAAAAAAAAAAAAAAAAAAAAAAAAAAAACCAGACATATCATCAAGTCTTAATCAAGAAGAGGCCCTTCTGGAGCTTGGAAAGGCAGCAGAAGGGTTAATAAGCCAAAGTGTTTGAGGCATGTATAGACCTGTGCAGCTCATTATAAACATTCTTTGCATAACTTGAGCCCTGATAGCCAGTGGTAGGCATAGAGAAGATTACTTGTTGATTCTGATTTGTTGATTCTGATTTCTATGTTACTTCCGCTAGTCTCTCTGACATAGGGAAAAAGCAACTTGGATAGAGTCTTCATAGTATCTCTTTTCACTGTCCTTCCAAATGTTCAAGATAACTTTGGAGAAAAGAGCAGTGGCATGGTTTTACAGGAAGACCTGACTGGGATTAGAGATGTGGGATATGCACACGTTTTATAATATGGTTGAAGAAATGACTGAAGTGGTTTCATTTGCTTTGGGAAGAAAAACCAATGCATATCAGATATTTTGGTTGGCTACCAAGGAATAAAATCTTCTATGACTCAATGAAAGTTACTCAGTCCCCAAGGATCTCTGTACTTTCCCACTTTGCCTGGTCTAGAATGTATCTTAGTATGAAAATGGCTTTGGATAGGTACACTCCTTATTCTCCAGTTCAGCCAAATTACAGGATCTAGTGACCTTTATCCAGTTGGACAGTTAGTAGAGGGGAAACGGTCCTTAGGAATTTGTGGTAGTTAAAGTGAGACAAGTGTGGAGTACCAAAGCCAGTCACCTGTACCTTTTCCTACCAAGTCATCTGTACCTTATATGGAAATCTCTCAGCTCTCTGGAAAAATGACAACACATACACACAGAGAAAGAGAGAAAGGAAGAAAGAATTGAGCTGTGGAGGTAGAGAGAGACTTCTACTACTATACTACCATAGTACTTTCTGGTTGATTTCCCTGTGGACACTCAGGCTACATCTGGCCAAGGCAATAGGATACTCAGGAGCCACTCATAAAGATATCTTAAGAAATGTATCTTATGCTATAGCAGCACTCTCCATTTATTTACATTCTCACTCACCAAACATAATTTAGCATCTACAATGCCATGGACATTATGCAAGTCATTGGAGATAAAACTAGTTCTTAAGACAGTCTCTACTTATAAAGAGATGGCAATTTAATGGGGAAACAGACATGAAAACAGACAATTGTAATACAGTGTGGGAAGTAGTTTAAAGCTAGTTATGTGCTGTGCAAGGAGGAAGTGTTCCAACAGAGACGAAACTCCCAGACCTTTGCTGAGGAAGACCTTGAAGTCCTACTGGAAGGAGGACCTAATTAGTTAATGAAGAATTATATAAGTATATCTTGTGCTTATGAAGTGAAACTGTAATCTGAATGTTCAGGCTGTCAGAAGAGTGGGCTCTGTGTGGGTCAAAGAACACAGTACGATGTGTGCAGTGAAGGAGACACCATTAAAAATCATCACTGCTCTCTCCGTGGAGAGCCCTGTACTTCTTTGTAAAAATGACAATAAAACAAAAGGTTTACTGGTCTAATGCTTTAAATTGATTATACCATTTAATATGATAATTCGAGATAAGCACGTGATTACATCCATTCTGGTGTAAGTCTAACCTCTGGGAAATGATAGAGCCTGGATCTGAACACAGGTTATCAGGCACCAGAACCCATGAGCCCCTTTTCTCAAGGCCCTTTCTGACCCCGCCAATGACTTAGCTCAAACCTCTGATATTCTCAGAAGCTTTTAAATAGTAGTAGACTTCCCATCCTTGACTCAAGGATTGAGATCAAGGCAGGGACCATCCTTCCTGAACATATGCAGAGTTGGGTCAACCAAGGTTTCTGAGCTTGGTGCTGTTGTAGCCTTGGTTGGAGGGAGAAAAATGTTACTCAGTGACTGAATGGTGTTATGTACAATAATCCAATTCTCCATTCCCTTCTTCTCCACCTATGATGCTGGTGGCTTTATAGGTTATGCAGTGGAAGCAGGGAACATCCTAAGGGAACCTGTTAGGTGCAATCTGCTGTGGCTGGCTACACTGATCTTCCTGTTCTACCTACTGGGTCAGGAGAGCCAGACTACCCATATCCCTTAAATTCTACCTACTAAGGAGCACCGTTTGCTGATTTTTGCAGACCAAATGGCAGATTTCCCTAGAGAACTTCTCTTCCTTGTATTCTTGTGCTGTAGCTTGTTTTCTTTAAAGTTGGTGGCTCATTGCTGATCCAAAAGGCAGCATACAAGACTACTTAGAGAACAAAAAGAAAGAAATCACAAATTTACTTTGTAAGCAAGGTCACTCGTAATATGTGGTAGCAGGTTAGAGCTGGGCTGGTAGAGCCCGAGAAGCTATTATTCAAGCCCTGACTTATGTAGGTCAGTATAAATAACCCCAGGCATAGAAAGGTGGCTATTTATGATGGGTGAGGCCTCTCATTCAAATGGGTGGTTCAACATACTTTATAGTGGTTCAAGCCAATTTTGACTGAGAAAAAGCATAAAGATTGAGGTAGCAACTGAACCTCATTCCTTCTCAGTGAAAAGGAAGTCAGTGGGATCACTTGGGCTTCCCAATTTGGGAAGTCCCTTTCATACTTTGCAACTGAAAAAATGTTTTGGTGCCTGGGTAATGGATTCCTAATCTAAGCATCCAGTATATCAAATGTGGTTAATTGGAAGAGAACTGATCATGCTTCATTTTTAATAGTTTTACTAACCTAGTTAAATGATCTGTTCGTAACTACAATGATTAATCTCTTTTAAAGTGTGTTTAATTACAGTGAAATTCAAAGCTATAGCTCCACTTATAATAAGTTCCACTTACTAGTAAACTATTGGTTAATTGTTTAGTCATGTGTTCATATGAATTACTGCTAAATATAAATGGTTTTAGCCAGTGTAGAACACTTCTTTCAACCCATTATCCATATCAAAAAAGAATAAAAAACTCTCGCCACTTTTCAAAACTCCAGTTGATGGCAATTACTTCCTGTAAGTTCAGATACTTGTTCCTAACCCCGTTAGTATAAAAGGAATCTAAAACGTACATACATATTTGCTGAGAGTCATATTGCGTTTTGGCCAGCCTAAGTGATACGATCCCTAACACACTGGACTGCAGTGTAAGAAGGCTCATGCTGATCATTGGTTTAGATCCCCGGGTTGGCATAAGACTGTTACAGGGACATGCGTAGGTGCCCCACATCCTGAGTAAATAAAGGGCTGGGAAAATGGAATCATGGCATGAAGAGACTATTTTGAGGGTTTTCTCTCTCTCTCATGCATGCACATTCTATTATACAAAAAATAAACTTCATTACTGTTAACTGTTGCATTTGTGGCTTTTTCTGATTAATATCTGCTCAGTTACTCCTTTCTCCACTTCAAGTTTTTCTGATGTCTTGTGGCCAGGCTGATCAGCTGACCCTCTGCTCTGTTTGTTCATATTTGCCTGGAATCTAACTTGCCCTACTAAGAAGACAGCTGATTATTTGTAGGTCTCTTGCCATGATTGTCTGATCCCTAATTGATTATAAAATCAATTTCCCTTATGCCATTCTGAAAAGTCCAGTTTTTCTAATATCCACATTTAGGTGTGATAGACATAGAAACTGTATTAAGTTATGTGATGTCCTTGATCTTGAGCTTGTGGTATCTCTTTGTGGATTAGAATGGAGAGATTATCTGGGGCCAGCAGTTAGCATAATGGCTACGTTGCTGAACTCCCATGTAGTCAACCGTGGTTTGAGTCCCGGACCTGGTGGCTTAAACTCACGCCGGGCATGTGTGCGTGCGTGCTCAAGATCCTGAGAGGAGAATGGAGGAGAAGGGATTGTGGCATGGCCATCCTCCCTGTAGGGTGATTTCTCACTTTCTGTCTCTCTGTCTCTCTGTCTTTCTGGCGAGCGCATGCGCCCTGCAGCAAAAACCTCTCCAAAACAAAACAAAGCAAAAAAAGAATGGAGCGATTCTCCACCTGCTCTCCTCTCATTTTCAGCACTGTGTACTTGGAAATTTCAAACTGATCAATTTACATTAAATGTTGCTGTAGTAACTCATCACTTTTATAGCCGGCCTCTGCTATCTTTATTCTGTCTTAATTTTTTTAGAATTACCTATTATTAATTATTATTATTAATTATAATTTAATTTGCTATAGGGTATATGTGCTCACCAGAGAGAGACGGAAAGATAGAAAGAAACTCTGCAAGCTGTTGAGTCCCACACTTGAACCATGGTTGGTCATGTAGGAGTCTAGTGTCTTAACCACCCTGCCACTTGTTGGCCCTTCTGTCTTAGTTTTAAGAATTATTTAATTATTTATTTATTCATTTATTTATTTTAATTTGACCAAAGAGAGATACAGAGAGAGAGAGAGAACATGAGAAAGCAAGCCAGCAGGTCCAAGACTTGAACCATCATCGGCTATGTGGGAGTGTCCAGTGTCCCAATCACCATGCACCAGCTGGTGCCCCCCTCTGTCTTAATTTTTAAAGTAGAATTTATTTCTAACTGATACAAAAATTAATATTTATTTATTTGTTAATCGTCTGTCTCTGCCACTAAATGTAAGTCCCATGAGAGTAGCGGCTATATCTTTTATACTTACAATAGTGCCTAGTACATAGCAAGCACTGAATATGTATTTGTTGAACAGAGAGCCTGAATTAGCCATAGACAAGAAAGAGTGCATATTTAGTATTATCAGCATCACTTGTTGATAATGCCCCACAGGAACTTTAGGACTAAGATCTCTAGGATGCTTTGCTATAGTTTCAACTGCTGATGGGAGTCAGATGAAGTTCAGCAGCATAGCCAGGGTGTGTTCTGAGTGTGTATTCTGATTCTGAATCCCTGAATTTAAATCTAGTTTTAATTCTAACCATCTGTTTAAAATTTTATGCAAACAATTTAACTTCTCTGTGACTCTATTTACTCTTTCTAAAATGGGAATAATAATAGTACTTACCTTAAAGGGCTGTGTGAAGATTAAATAATTTTTCTATAGCCCTTTTAATATTGGTTAGCTCATGGTAAGCACATGATAAATGCTATATATTACTGATTAGAATGTGGTTGCAAATAACAATGACAATAACGACAAACCCAACTCAAGTTGAATTTAATAAAAATGGAATGTATTGGTCCATATAACTAAACATTTCATAGGTAAGATATGACTCAAACATGTGCTTTTAAATTTTTTTAACGTTTTATTTCTTTTTTTCTTTTTTTTTGAGAGGTTTTTGCTACAAGTCACGTGCCCTCGCCAGACAGACAGAGACAGAGAGATAGAAAGCGAGAAATCAGCCCCCAGGGGGGATGGCCACGCCGCAATCCCTTCTCCTCCATTCTCCTCTCGGGATCTTGGGCACGCACGCACACACACCCGGCGTGAGTGTAAGCCACCGGGTCTGGGATTTGAACTGCGGTCGGCTACGTGGGAGTCCAGCAACATAGCCATTATGCTAACTGCTGGCCCCCAAAGTTTTATTTCTTCTAAGGGAGAGAGAGAGTGAGAGACCCATAGGGTCTTCAAGTTGTGATCTATCCCCAGTCTTAGCCAGCTGGACCGCAAGCACATGCATGCCTGGTGTGGTCAGAGAAGTCCCAGGGCATGAACCCATGGGAGTGCAGTTGCATTACCATTTCACCACCACCTGACCCTCAAATATAGATTAAGATGGTGAACATATTTTTCTATAATACTCTCAAGGTTTCCTCCCTCCAGAGACTCATTCTTCATGGCAGATTCTCTTTAGATGCTCTCATGGAAACCTGAGGAAGTTCTTGCCTAGGAGAAAGAACTCTGACACTCCCTAGAGAAATTGGGTCCCATGACTATCTGAGCCAATCACTGTGGCTTCTGGGATGGACCCTAACTGACTGGCATAAGCTAATCATGTATTACTCCCTGAACTGGAGACAGTCAGCTTGCGTTGAAGCTCTTGGACTTCATGGTGGACTAGAAATCCAAACCAAACTTGTAGTAAAAGAAAGGGAAAATAGATGTCAAAAATAGCATAACTAGTCTACACAAAGATTCTTCAGTCCCAATGATGCTGTAAAATAGGCAGAGAGAGGGGCAATTTCATCACCACCATCACCTTCATAAAACATTTTGGAGAAATGGTGTTTTAGATGCCCTGGAATGGACAGTGATTCCTGAGTTCCTGGCTTGCTAAAAACATTTTTTCCCATTCTATTCATTTCCTCCTCAACAATCTCTCTACCAACAAACACATTCCATTATTTTATATTTTCTGACATTTTTTGATGTTTTTTTTCATACTCTATGAATGATAAGACAATCTTTTATAAACTTGGATTGTATTATTAATTTTGTAAAATAAAAGCATCTTTGCAGTCAATTATCTCCTGTAAAATAAAAACAAAAAACAATAACAGTGAATGGCTTTAAGTTGGAAGATGGTAATATTTTTGTGGTTTTTTTTTCTTATAAATGATGACTGTCAAGTGGCAGAGACATTGAAATATAGTCTTAATTTTATCACAGTGACAAAGGTTCATGAGACAATTGAATATCTTGTTTTGGAAAATGTTTAGGGTATTTCTTTTTCTTGCTTTTTTAAAAATTATTTTTAATGATATGCACAAAAGACATTGCTTTCATTGTAACCTTCTGTATAAAATACTGTTATTGACATCTGAGGATTAAGTTTTAATTGAAGTAAGGTTTCAAATGGTCTATTATCTGTGATCCCTATATAATGATCACAAAGACATCCTAGAGTAGGCAGTGAAACAGATAAATATGTTGAAAAGACAGCTAACAGCTCCATTTAGCTCACCCACGCTTGCCAAACTTGACACACACAATTTATCCCAGACTGATGGAAAGGGAGCATAAAATATAGCCAGATTGTAATATGTATGTTTCTCAGATGGTGCTTCCTGGGCTGAAAATCAGGGGCTCTCATGTGCTCATAGTATTCCAATAGCTGTGAATGGGCCTTTAGCCCAAAGTTATATTTCTTATGGTATAGTTTGGACCTTTCTTGAGAGCAGGGTTAGTGATGAGTCCCTCATCTAAATAACATCTTGGATGAAATCAGTGCTCATTTCTTTTTAGCTTAAAGGGATAGAGGGGCTATATCCATGACTATACCCAAATATTTCTTCAGGGAGAAGTGAGAAGTAAATCCAACAAATATTTAGCACGTAATAATAATTTGCAATAGTGATGGTAAACAATGAGAAGTAAAATGTATTAGGTTTGCTCTAACAGCAGCTCTCTCAGTGTTTTAGTGTCCAGAATTGTTCACTCAACAGTTTTCCTGGAAGCTATACCAAAGGGAATTCTGTTCTGAGCTGATCAATCTGAACTCAAGTGTGTTTTTAAAACTGATTCAATAACCTGGATACCAATAGCCTATGTGTGACACTGAATAAGCCTTAGATGACAATCTTAAGTAGAATATGGGACCAAACCACAGCTGCAGAGTTGTCCGTTTTCATTAGAAACAACACCCCCTTTCTGTGTGCGTCACCCTTCCCACCCACAGTCCAGCAGCCATGTCTTGCTTCCAGCTCAGGACTTGCTTATTCTGGTCTAAACTGAATCCAAAATGAAAAGAAATTTCCTGTCAGCAAAAAGCCAGGAAAGGAAAGCTCTTGTGGATATGGATTAAAATGGAAATAACCTGCCATTTCCTTGTTTACTTAGGATACCAGAGACACAGAAGCTGAGGGAGTATGGATGAGGAGGTCATGGTACATGGGACCTCGTGGCTCCAGTACGGTTGGTGGTGCCCCTCCTTCACCAGTAGTAAAGGGTATTCTTGCTGCTATCACTCATCCCCTTGCTTTCACTTTTCTTCTAGACTAGAGGTCTTGTTTTCCACCCTCATCTAGATGAATCAAGCTGGAGGCAAAAATTGGGATGTAAAATACAACAATCTGCAAACAGAGCCTCCTTAGTAAGTGAAATCTGCAAAAGGTTATTTTTTTGCTGCCTAAGAGAGAACATGAGGAAAAGCTGGTAGAGATGAAGAGGTCACGAGTAGGCAAGATGCCACAGATAAACCTTCAACATTACGAGTGCACAGATGACAAAGAGAAGTTACCATTTGGCCTCATTTCAGAGAGACCTGAGAATTCGATAGAAAGACTGGCAATAGGCCCAGGATAAGCTACTTTGTTCATGGATGGTGAAGTTGGCTGCAGAGATACAAGGAAAAAAAACGAACGTTTTTGTTTTGTTTTGTTTGTTTGTTTATTTTCCCATTTGTTTTCTTGAAAGAAGCCCATCCTTCCTCTAATATAATCAACTCACGCCTTTTGGAAAAACAATTTCTCTCCATCCTCCCTCAGACTACGGCACCGACATTGGGAACAGAGCTCTGCTCTGAGTCTGCATTGCCTCAGGAGGTCACCTGAAGAGCTCTCAAGGACTGCTGAGTGGACTGAAGAGTCCATGACCTATAGCCAGGGCCAGGGCAGGACAAAAAGCCCATTTCAACTCCACTGAAGGGCCTGAAGACCACTTAAAGCACCTCCAGGAATGCTAAACAAGTACTCTTCACTTCAGCCCTTCTCTACCTGGAAAATTCTCCCTCAGTTGTCACAACCCAGCTCTGCATCCTACTTCTCTGAGATCTTTCTCCAGACTCTCAGTCTGAGTCTGAGGCACCTTTTCCCATCATGGTGGTTCTCCCCTCCTTGCTCAGGACTTGCTTATTCTGTCCTTGAGAGCTTGTTTACCTGAATGTTTTCTCAAGCCAGACAGTGTACCACTAGAGTAAAGATGTACCTATCTTGTTCATTTTTATGTTCCCCAAATCTGGACTGACAACAATGTTGTTCAATGACGATGATAATGAGAGGTACCATTGACACAGTTCTTACAACTTACCAGCCATTGTTCTAAGTGGGTCTTATATTCATTCACCAATCTTCAGAACAATCCTATGAGACACTTGTATTATTCTACTCATTTTACAAATGACAAAACCAAGACCTGGAGTGGTTAAATTCCTCTTTAAAGGTTAAATGGCATGGCCTCATAGCTTCTGAGTGCTGGGGCTGCTGGTGCACAAACCCCAGATTTTGGCTTTCTTTTCTCTGCTCTTAAGTACATAACAGGGAGTCACCGAATATGTGTATATATATTTTGAGAGATATTTTTGCTATAGGGCATGTGTGCTTGCCAGAGAGAGAGAGAGAGAGAAAGACAGAAAGCGAGAAATTACCCCCCTAGAAGGATGGCCACACTGCAATTTCTCCTCCTCCTCCATTCTCCTCTCGAGATCTTGAGCACACACACATGTGCCCAGCATGAGTTTTAAACTGTGGGGTCCAGGACTCAAATCACGGTAGACTATGTGAGAGTCCAGTGATGTAACCATTACACCAGCTGCTGGTCCTCACCAAATGGTTTTTCATGAATGAATGAACTCAGAAAGAAACATGAATAAGTGCCACTGAATAATGATTTAGATGATTTATTTTTGTACATGAGATAGAGGCATAGAGATGTTGTCTTCAGACTTTAGGTATGATAAAAGATTGATTTCTCAATTAGTACATTTCTTAATAAAAAATCAGATATATATAAAAATACTGTTTAGTTATGTACAGCATATTAATATATATAGGTGTGTGGTGTGTGCATGTGTGTGTGTGAACTTTGGAACATAAGGCTAGAATAAGTACAAGTCATCCTGGTCAATCCACGTTGTATCCTCCCTACAGAACATTCACTAAGAACCATTTAGCCCTGGTTGAACTCCTCCAGGGATAAGAAACTCATTACCTTTCAGAGCTGCCTATTCCCTCTTAAAATGGCTCTATCATTGCGCTTCTTCCTTACATTGCACTACAGTGTAACCATAACTTGCTATTGGTATGTTTGGCAATGAACTGATATTATTTGTATATATTGTCACTCTGCTAAGTTCCTGGAGCATCTGTGCACTAATTCTGGTAGGAGGCAAAATGATTTCATCTCTTGCCAAAAAAAGGAACCAGATTCAATTATACTCCTGTATCCACCTTTTTGCTTGTTGTGATTCCTGACTTTTGAGGAGCTGTGAAAGAGGAGGATGAGACTTCTAAATAAAAATTAAACATGACAAGTCACTTAGAATGGTGCTTCTCAAAATCTAAATTGAGAGACCAGATGACAACATGGTTACGTTGCTGGACTCCCACATAGTTGACTATGGTTTAAGTCCCAGACCCAGTGACTTGAAACACCCCAGGCACATGCGTGTGCATGCCCCAAATCCCAAGAGACAAATGGAGGAGAAGAGATTGCGGCAGAGCCATCTCCCTCGGGGATAGAGGGAGTGATTTCTCACTTTCTGTCTCTCTGGCAAGCACAAATGCCCTATAGCAAAAATCTCTCTTAAAAAAATTAAATTGAATGTTCATATAACTCTCCTGAGAATTTTGTTAAAATATGGATTCTGATTCCACTGTTCTGACATAGGGCCTGAGATTCCAAATTTCTTTTTTTTTTTTTATCTTACAAAATTTATTTGAGATTTCTAATACAGCTGGTTCAAAGACCACACTCCGAGTGGCAAAGAATTTGAACTTTAGAAGGTGTGAGCCTGTGGATTTGCAGTAATTCTCCTGTTCTTGGCACATTCCATTGAACCAGTAGTGTCCCTACTTAATTAAGAACTTCCGTTTGTCCACTGGCCTGACAGCAGGATTTTTCAAACTTTAATGGGTATGAAGAAACAAGTGGAAAAACTTTTTTTTTAATTTTCATTTCTAATTTTTTTCTCTGCATATAATAATTTGGTAGGTCTAGAGTGAAATGTCCAAATCTGAATTTTTTAACAAGTGTGTCCCCACATATGATTTTGATGCCTATGGCCTTTGGTTCAGGCTTTGGGAAACATTGCCTGGAATGAATAAGCTAAGTGGAAACATCAGTTTTCTACATAGCCCATCATTTTGAATCATTAGACTGAAGGATGTCAAATAAATGGTGACCATATTTTGTTGGAGTTGATAATGAAGGCCCAAAGTCACACTGTCTGGTCAAGCGGCTCTCTCATAGGCACAAGGACATGCCCCCAAGAATGCCTCCGTGCCTGGACAATCCAGTCCATATGCTTTTGTTAGAGGAAAACATCCATAAATAATAATATTAGAGAGTAAACGGTGTAGTGGACATATGGATACCATTTATTATTGAATTGGCTGGACCAGGGTGCCATTTATTTGGGTATTCCCTTTTAACAAATGGTATCTTTATAAAACAAAATGATGCTACTAGGTCCATGCCAAATTAGTAACACTCTTGTTCTAATCTGGATGATTAGAAAATAATCCAACTCCCATAGAAATGCAGAAGAAATTTAGTCACATTTGAAAATACTGAAAGATGATAAATTTGCAGCTTTTTAAAAATGTTTTCTCTCAGAGCATGTGAGGGGTGCTAGTAAGTGAGATCAGCTTTTATAAGCTCTGGATATAAACAGTTCCATTGTTATCAGTAAGGAGTGAGGAGATTTGTGAAAGGAAGTGTTGGTGTGAGATGTATACTCTCTGCATAACAGAGCTGAGAACAGGGGGACTTCTACATTGTGCTCCGGAGATCTCAGGAGGTGGGTAGGCCTTTGGCCATAAATATTTCTTAGGAAACCAACAATCCAATTTGCTTCCTGCTCAAATGGGCAAAATGGCATAAACTAGGTAACAGGGATGGGTGGAATGTGAATTTTCTTATTATAATACCATGTGTATATCATCAGAGTGCTTGGTTCAATCACACATGCCCACATAATTATTTCTAAATGACCCTGTTGTGTTGAAAGCTTGCTAAGGTTGTGGTAAAATGATGAAATAAAAATCTATGCTGCCTATGGTGGAAACGCTGAAGAAAAACATATTTTATCTATGGACTGTGTATGTGTGTGTGTGTGTGTGTACTTTTGTGCTGATTATGTGTTAGAACAATGCAACTTTTGCTATTGGTATGTTTGGCAATGAACCGATATTATTTGTAAACAGAATGGCTAGGAAAATTATTGCAGAGTGTAGATGTGCATGTGAGCATCCTTGGTAAATGACATGCACATCCATACACCAGCAGAGTCTGTACTCTCTCCACTCGCAGGTCCTCACAGACGAGGCAGGCTGATTGGATATGGTGATAGAGGATCAAAGGGGTTTGGGGATGGCCATCCTCTGACCTTTCTGAAGCAGACAAACATTCAGTGTTGCATAGAGACATAACAACATAGAGTGACGTGGAGACTCTTGTAACAAGACACAGATGTAAACAACCAAAAATGTGCCCAACTTCACTCCCTTTATTAGTGACCGTAGGCTTCATTCTTCTTTCTCAAACTTACTGATATTTTTAGTCTTCTGAGAATAAAAAGACTTTTTAAAGAAAAATTTCTAAATCATGAATATTTGGAGATCATCTAGCTCAACTCTATGGGTAAGATTACTGAAAGTTGACATGAAGTGGCCTGTTCAAAAATTGCATAGTTGATTGCAGAAATGAAGTTGAGAATAAGTCTCTAGACTGATACATTGTACTTTGGCTCTTACCCTGCTTGTCATCGAAGTACAGGAATTTGCAAGATTCGTGTCACCCTAGTTATTTGACCTTAACTTATTTATTTGGATGATAGTATTTCTAACTTTTATGTCCAACATCCTCAGTCTGGTAGAAAAGTAAAGACCAGAAAACACATTTACAATATTTGCAAAATGAGTGAATGAACGAATTAGTGATTCTTGTGTATCAGTTATACTTTTAGTATATTTATACATCAGAGTATACTTTTCTAATATTAACTGACTTCTTTAAAAAAATATAAGCTGCTGGAGGTGATAAATGAATACAATAAAGTGGCAGGATACAAAATCAACATATAAAAATCCATAGCATTTCTATCTACCGAACAATGAATAGACTAAGGTAGAATTGAAGAAAGCAATCACATTTACAATTGCCACAGAAAATAATAATAAGATTCATAAGAATTAAACCAAACCAAATAACTTAAAGATCTCTACAAGGAAAACTATGAGAAACTTAAAAAAGAAATTGAAAGTGATACTAAAAAGTGAAAAGACAGTCCATGTTCCTGGATTGGAAGAATTAATACAATCAAAATATCAATTCTACCCAAATTAATTTTTATATTAAATGCAATCCTGATAAAATTACCAGGGATATTCTTCACAGAATTAGAAAAACAATCACTGCTGCCACTCCTCACCTTCCAGCCAGCCATTGTGTTCAGGTCAACACAAGATCAAATCCTGGACCTTCTCAAATGGCTCCAGGCCTGATGACTCATTCTCAATGCCAACAGAGGCTACAATCAAAATTGTTCCAATTCAGTTTTATTTTGCAAGGGTCGGGAGGCCCAATTATGGCAAGTAATGCCTCCTGGGACAATATTTATACAGGATCTTAGGATCCATTTTTCTCCAAAGGTAATCTTTCTGATTGGATTATTACCTATGGCAGAGACTGTGACTAAAATAAACAACCACAAACTATTTGAACTCTCTGCTTCTCACACTGGACACACACACACACACACACACTCCACACAAAACATTCCCTAATACTTTTTCTGTATTCAGTTTCTCTTCTTTTCAAAGATGATGTATTATTTTAACTCTAAGTGATTGTTTTCTGCCTCTTCTCTGGTAGCCTTTTCAGTGCTCCTACCTGTTATCTGCCATTGCTGGCTACTTCAATACACAAAACTTACCTTATTTTCCTCACTAGTAGATGTGCCCCGGCATAATGTTAAGATAGAAAACTAATTAATGCAATTTCTCTTCCTTTGAACTCAGAGAAACACATTAGAATTGTGGTGCTAGTGTAAAAATTCTCTAATCTCCCTCACTCTCTTCCAAGTTAATCCATCTTGTTCTGAATTGAACTGGAAAATGGCTGTCTCCAACAGCTCTCTTCTGGCTTCTTATTGGCTTGGAACATGTGTGACTTCAAACTGAGCAAAAGTCAACAGACAGAGAGCCGGCACCATTGAGATCAAGACTTCTGGCTCCTCATTTACCCATTAGCCCATGTGCTCTGTGTGTGTGCGTGTGTGTGTGTGTGTGTGTGTGTGTGTATGTGTGTGTTTGGGACAGGTGGGAGAGGGGCTTTTTGGTTGGTTTTTCAAAAAGGTACATGCATTCATCAAAGAGACAGAGAGAGAGGGAGAAGGGAAAGTACTCCTTCCATGAGCAATGGTCACACCACAATCTCTTCTCTTCCATCTCTCCCTCCTTTGGGATTTTGTACACACACGTGCACATGCCTAGTGTGTTTAAACCACTTGACCTGGGGCTTGAACTGCTTGGTCAACCATGTGAGATCTACCTGCCTTAACCACCAGACCACAGAGCCTGCTCTGGTGTGAGGGGACAGGATTTGAAGTGAAAGGGAGATAGACTTGAGTCCATCCTGCATTCATTGACAGTTGATTATACTCTTTTGGTCAGATTTGCATGATGGTTGGAAGTTAATTTTGTAGTCTGAAAACTTTTTGACCAAGATGATGCCATTTATTCCGTTGGCATCAAGTGCATTATCTGAGGATGTCCCATAACCTTCTGTGATGCTCATTAGAAAATTAAACACCAAACAGAAAATTCCAAAATGCCTATGGATACCTAGAAAAGTAGTCTAAGAGTTATATATAAGAGGCTAAAAATACTAAAAACTCTTCACAATCTGTACCTATGTATAATATATTGCATGACTATAATTATAGCTACAATTCTGAAAACATAGGCTCATCTCTATGATGATGTCACATCAACTTTGACTTATCTGTTGACAACTGAATGTTCTCAATATCCTGGTGCAGATTATGACATAGAAGGCCGAATACAGAAAGTGGGAAAAAAATGTGGGAAGAGACCCAGGCAGGTCTGATGTGGTGTCACTCAGTATGTAAGGGAGCTGCAGCCTAATGATATCTGAGAGTTGGAGTTCTGCTCAGCTTGCTTGAAGTGCTTCCTCTGGGACATCTCATGGGATCTTTGGTCCAAAAAGAGATGATCTTCACTTGCATTTACCTCTGCTTTGAAAATGTAATCCTACAGGGTTCCTGGATAGCCCAGATTTGGACATCTGCTCTTTGGTTTTCTTATTGTCTTTTGATGTCAAGAAATGATGAATGAACTCTGGGTTCTTTCCTAGGTTTGCCTGCTCAGGTTGGGACAAGCAGTGTGGGAAATACTCCACCCGTCTCTCTGAAGTACCATCTCCACCCTTAGCAGAGGCCTCAGGACTGCTTCAGGTGCGTGGCTTTGGCTTATTTCATTTCTGGTCTTGACTCTTGCTTCGCCTGAACTTTATCTATGAGGCAATTGTTTTCTACCTGTCATGATGAGCCAGTGCCCTAGAGAACATTTCCTAACCCAGCTCCACCCTCCCTGAGAATGAAGTTAACCCTAGAAAATTCTTTGAAGAGGCCCACAAGGAGCCTTAAAAAAACATCCAAGACAGAAAGGGTTCTGACCCAATGATGCAAGGCCACATGTAAGGAATGTGATGAAGTAGAGTCACCCCTTCCTCTCTCTTGATGTATGACTTAAAGATACTTATTGTTTGTTTTCAAATAAGCACAGGCCCAGCCAAAGTGGCATAGTAGCAATGCAGTGCTCTGTGATGCTGAAAGCCATGTGGAAGATCAGTTTGGTTCTGGGTCATTCTGTGTTCATGACCCTGACTGGCTGGGAAAGGCTAAGAGAGATTAGAGCATGTGACTCGGTTGAGAGTGCTTATCATTTGTTTTGTTTTATTTTTGAGAGAGTTATTTTTGCTGTAGAGTGTGTGTGTGCTCGCCAGAGAGACAGAGAGACATAAAGCAAGAAATCACCTCCAGGGGGGATGACCACTCTACAATACCTTATCCATTCTCCTCTTGGGATTTTGGCATGCAGGCGCACATGCCCTGTGTGAGGTTTAAGCCACTGGCTCCAGGACTTGAACTGCTGTCGACTATGTGGGAGTCCAGTAATGTAGCCATTATGCCATCTGCTGGTCCTGAAGGTGCTTATCTTGAAAGAAAAGAAAAAGAAGAAAGAAAGGAAGAGAAAGAAAGAATGAGAAGAGGGATAGAATGAGAGAGAGAAGAATTTTAAAAATAACAAAAATTAACAGATACAATTTTCATGGCCTTCTTTCTCTCCCTTGCATCACGTGCACACGTTTTTTTCCTCTTCTACACACACACACACACACACACACACACACACATTACTGTGACCACCATGACCACCAGTGCCATCATAAAATAGCTACAGATTTAAATTCTATTGTTCCATTTGAGAATCATGTGGCCTTAGGAATGTTAATTTACTTCACATGCCTCAGTTTCCATATAATAAGAATAAACACTAATATCTCTCTGATATGGGAGGTTACAGGGATTAAGAGAGGAGATGCAGTTACCCACCTGGAGGTCTGCCCAATGTCTGGCACTCGGTAGATGGCAACTCCCTTTCACCTCACCACCTACCTCTCCTTGAGTAAGCCCTATATGTGTCCTCATGACCACTCATCTTCAGAGGTCTTTCCATCATTAACATTCTTCTTTCCTCATACCTGAGTGGGTTTCCCTTCTTCTACTGTGTTGTCACTCTACATCCTCTCAGTGGTCTGTTACTGTACCTGACAGTCAGGTTCTTAGGAAGTTTTTCTCCTTTCTAACCTTAATCTCTCCTGTTTGATTAAAAAAAATTCCTAGATAAAAATGGAATTCAGCTGGAAGCACTTCTCACAGCAAGATGGCTTTCCCCTGGATCTCCAGGCAGTCATGTAAATGTAGTCTTTGCAGATTAAAATTGAGTGCCACAAAGGGGCAGGCTCAGCTGCTTTCCTCATTGGGGTCCAGGGTCTATGCTCCCTGTACAAAGATCCCTTTGACTTCAACAAATTGGAATAACACCTATTTCAAATATATTATTTGATGAAAGCAGATGTCAGCAGATACTGCCTATGTAATTGATATTTGATTTATTCAAGATTTATGCATGCTGTGCCTTAGATTTATTAATGATAATCCCCGGCTCTTGTGTTTAATATAGTGGAACCAAAACATAATTTGCTGGGATCAGTCAGAAATGCATCAAAGTGATTAACTCTACATGCAAACCATTATCCAGTGACATCCCTACTGTGCACAGTGCAAAAGCAGGCAATAATACAGTAATTGGCTTCACTTATGCAAGTTAGATGTTTGCCGTGATTGCTAGTACATTTCGGTCTCTTTTATCTCTGATTCTGCATCTTCACATCCCTTGTTATCCTTTGATGCTTCTTTTTCTGGCAGAATACTCCTGAAATTAGTGAGTGCACACAAGCCACACATACAGGCAAGCACTCGCACACATCCCATCCCACTCTGGCAATTACGTGCCACGGGAGGTAGACAGTCTTCCTTCAAAAGAAAGAGTGGGTAACGGTCCTTCTCAGGAGGCCCCTTGGTAGGGCCCTATGTCTGGCATAGATGAGAGACTATTTATCTCTCTCAGGAAAGGAAGGTGGTACATGGACCAGCTAATGGAAATCATCGCAGCACTGTTTTCCATCCACATCCATCACCCATTTCAACACCTGGACAGGCTGCAAAGCCATTGCCATCTTGGAGTGAGCCATTAGAACTAAGAGGTCTTAGTGACATCATCACTAGGATGTTTTGGGGGAACATACCTGTTCTTTTATTATTTTTATTTTTTACACATTGTTTAGAAACTTTTATACTTGTGTGTTTAAACATTTACATTATGCATTATAGCGTGGCCTATTTTATGTTTGTTAGTTTTTGTGTTTTGTTTTGCTTTAGCTAATTAAAACTTAACTGTATGGGCATAGGACTACGCTTTTCCTACTTTAAAAAAATTGGAGTATCTTCTATTCTGAGTGGTTGATGATAGTAGGTAAGAGAAGTTTTTGTTTTAAAATTGGATGTAGAAGTAATAGACACATGTGGAAAAATATTCAAAGCCTCCAGTAACGTGTGAGATGAGAAATGAAAGTCTTCCTTTTCTATCCTATTCTCTATTTCTAGTCCCTCTCTCCCAGGGTAATCATTGTAATAGCTTCTCGTGTAGCCTGCCAGGAAATTTACACAGTATGCCTATGTATGTATACGCCATGTGTTTTTTAATCTAATACTGTATCTTAGAGATTTTCCCTGTTTGCACTTGGAGAGCTACCCAATTCTTTTCCATTGCTATCAATGATCATTTTTAATTGTGTAAAGTGCTGCCTGGCCTGGCAATACTGAACAATAAGCTCTATACTTGGAAATCACTTAAACATTCTTATTTCTATCCTGAGAATTGGGGCTGCAATTTAGAATGAAGTAGCATCTTATGAGGATTTACAGCAAGATGGAAACACATAGTGCATCTCACATTTTTACAGTAAAACCTGCATGCCTGGGCCTTGATTTTTCTGTTGCCAGGCATGTGCCATCTGCCTCCAGGGCACTGGTGGAATGCATCAGCACATCAGGATGACATCTTGATGGGAGAGGGTATTTCTTTTTCTTTTTCTTTTTCTTTCTTTTTTTTTTTTTTTTTTTTTTGGGGGGTTTTTTCTTCAGGGGCCTGGTGCGACAGCGTGCTCACCAGAAAGACAGAGAGAGACAGAGAGAGAGAAATCACCCCCCAAGGGAGGATGGCCACACCGCAATCCCTTCTCCTTCATTCTCCTCTTGGGATCTTGAGCACACATGCACATGCACTTGGCATGAGTTTAAGCCACCGGGTCCAAGACCTGAGCCTTGGTCGACTACATAGGAGTCCAGCAACAAAGCCATTATGCCAACTGCTGGTCCCAGGAGAGGGTATTTCTGACTCCCATGTCTACCGCCAAGTTTATCTCAGGAGTTTTAGTGTATTCAGAAATACGCTTATAAACAATGATTATACCATTTACCTCACAGATCTTCCATTCTCCCTGCTGATTTAAAGTGAAGTCCCAGGATGCTTTTTTGGTTCCATCATAGAATAATGCCAGTTGTTCTGTATCAGTTTCTCTTTTGCTCCTCTTACAATATAGGGCGAATTTTGAGAATGTATAGAAACAGTTCTCAAAGGCATTCTTTTGCATTTTTAATCCTGTTAAGGGATTGCCCTAGAAATCAAATGTATATCCTTTGTTTTCTAGCTCATCTTTTTCAAGCAGCATGAATATTGCCCAGAGTTCTGAATGGTGTTCTGCATGGGCTAGGCCTGTGGATAAACATTCCAGGCCTTGGTTGGTCATTTACAGCACTGTTTACTCAGCAAACTCACAGAGCTTCTGAGCCATGGATGCAGCAGTTGGCTCTCTGGACTCATTTCTCTGAGCTGCTATAGAAGCTATTCTTGGGGACCAGCAGCTGGTTTGATGGCTATGTCGCTGAACTCCCATGTAGTCCACCGCAGTTCGAGTCCTGGACCTGGTGGCCTAAACTCACACCGGGCGTGTGTGTGTGTGCCCAGGATCCTGAGAGGAGAATGGAGGAGAAGGGATTGCAGTGTGGCCATCCCCCCTGGAGGGGGGGATGTGATTTCTCGCTTTCTGTCTCTCTGTCTTTCTGGCAAGTGCATGTGCCCTATAGCAAAAACCCCTAAAGAAAAAAAAAAAAAAAGAACCTATTCCTGCTTCAGCAACCCAAGTGATCTATTTTTCCTGTTCTAAAAGTTAATCGATTCCCTCCTGCTTTTGAGTGCCATGGACTATGAAGAGCTGTGTCTTTCCCTGGCACTGATCTATCAGATAGAACCAGTTGGACTTACTCTGAAAGTCAGCCACAGCTCTGCACAGCCCAAGACCCTGGACTGAATTCTGAAAGAAATTAGCACAGGACAGAAAGAAGCTGGTCTGATGGAGCAATTTCAAGATGTGAAATGTGGTCCCTAGTTTCCTTCACAGGGTGAATATCCAGACTCCCAGAAGCTAAGGGACCCATCAGTGTTGGAGAGGGTAGACAGTTTACAAATTGGTAACAATTTGGCAAGCTGATCCTTGAAGAAAGACCACCTGGGTACAAATCCTAACTACCATGGGCCTTCAAAAAAATTCATGAAAAATGCATATTATGGAGAAATTATGCATGGGCTTTGTATTTTTGTGTGTTTGCTTTTTTTGAGGGGGTTGGCAACAAAATAAACTCATATTTTAATTCCCCCAAGACCCTGGACTGAATTCTGAAAGAAATTAGCACAGGACAGAAAGAAGCTGGTCTGATGGAGCAATTTCAAGATGTGAAATGTGGTCCCTAGTTTCCTTCACAGGGTGAATATCCAGACTCCCAGAAGCTAAGGGACCCATCAGTGTTGGAGAGGGTAGACAGTTTACAAATTGGTAACAATTTGGCAAGCTGATCCTTGAAGAAAGACCACCTGGGTACAAATCCTAACTACCATGGGCCTTCAAAAAAATTCATGAAAAATGCATATTATGGAGAAATTATGCATGGGCTTTGTATTTTTGTGTGTTTGCTTTTTTTGAGGGGGTTGGCAACAAAATAAACTCATATTTTAATTCCATTTTTCCACATATTTTTCAAGTCCTCTCGTATAAATACTTCTGAGAGGCCCCAGGATAACTATCATTCTGGACCTCAGTTTCATTTTTTGCAGGTGGGGGAGGGTCTATGTTGGGTGTGGAGAGAATGACAAAAATGTATATTAGGAAAGGTAAATTAGGAAATGACACCTGGTACTAGCAGAGTGTTTGGCACTAGAAACAGAAATAACGATATATTGGAGTGCTGGAAAAGTCATGATATACTTTTGTATAGAAAAACATAGAAACAGGGGCCGGCAGGTGGCATGGTGGTTAAAGGTGTTGAGCTCTCACATGGCCCACTGCAGTTCAAGTCCCAGACCTGGCGGCTTGCTTTCTCACTTTCCATCTCTCTCTCTCTCACTCTCTCACTCTCTCTCAGTCTGTCCCTATCTAGTCAAATTAAAATAAAATAAATAAATTTAAATAAAATAATTCCAAAAGAAGAGAAAAACATAGAAACAATGTTACGACTTTTTTGACAACCGAATAGGTGCTGGAACATTGATTAATATTCAGTAAGATTCTGACACTCAGGCCACCAACAATGTTCTCAGAAAAAGGCTGTGAGGATTTCAGACACCTAAGCTATGTTCTGGAAAACATCTGACGTCTACCTGGACACTGTCTGCTTCCCACCCACTGCCAATGTATGTGAGCTTGCTACTCCCAAACACGCTCCCAAACTCTCTTATGCTTGCTGTGATTCGGTCATCTTGACAACCCCAGGAGGGTTATTTTATACCTAATGAGGAGGAGCATAATAAGGAGAAAATACATGGAGACCCTGAAGCAACATATGCTTAATTAACTTCAAAGTACTGGGGAAAAGGCTGGCTGAGCTCCCCTCTTGGACACCAGTTCTTTCCTCCCTAGCATTGTTAATGTTAAAGTTAATGAAATGACCCATGATCTTAAGTTCAGGTGACTTAGGCTTATGAAATCTCCTTTACTTTTGAGCCACTCTTAAACTAGAGTTAAGTTTATAATTTTTGGAGTGTTCGAGGTGCTTAATTAGGTCTGTACAACACAAGAATATTTGAATGGGAAGATACACAAAGTTCTTTGGGACTACCAAGGTACTGACGTTTGTAGAAGGTTATAGGTCTGAAGGAGTCCTCAAATATAGTGACTTGACTTTGGGAAGAGTGAAGAACAGTTTTTATCAAATAAATTCCTATGCAGGACCCCAAGAAATACAACTGATGAAAGTGCAGTTGTGTTCATTGTTGTGGAAAGGGAGAGGAGAATCTCTGCAAAACCTCTAGGAAACTGATATCTGAAACACCTATGAAAACGGTATCTATTTAATTTAATTTTTGTCCAATAGGAGAGAATGACAAGGCAATGCCATATTAAAGCATGGCTTCTTGAGTACAACAGCTTCACCTGGGAGCTTGTTAGAAATACACATTTTGGGGCCTGCTCCAGACTCAAAGCGAACTCCAGGATCTGTGCTTTAAGTTTCTCCAGATGATATTTTCTTTATACATTCAACAACAACATATCATTACAGCTTGTAATATGAATTTTCCCAGCATGAATACACTGTATATTAGTCCAGTAAAAGATATTATCATACACATTATTATCTACAGATAATTTTCTATTTTTGTGTCCCTTTAATGTTTTGCTTTTTTCTTTTTCCCCTTGAGCCCTTCCTCTCACCCTCCTCCATTTCTCACTCTTTCACTCTAATTTTTTTTTTGGAGAGATTTTTGCTATAGGGCGTGTGCACTCCCCAGAGGGCATGGCCACACCGCAATCCCTTCTCCTCCATTCTCCTCTCAGGATCTTGGGCACGCACGCACACGCGGCCGGTGTGAGTTTAAGCCACTGGGTCTAGGACTTGAACTGCGGTCGACTACCTGAGTGTCCAGTGACACACTCTTAAACTAGAGTTAAGTTTATAATTTTTGGAGTGTTCGAGGTGCTTAATTAGGTCTGTACAACACAAGAATATTTGAATGGGAAGATACACAAAGTTCTTTGGGACTACCAAGGTACTGACGTTTGTAGAAGGTTATAGGTCTGAAGGAGTCCTCAAATATAGTGACTTGACTTTGGGAAGAGTGAAGAACAGTTTTTATCAAATAAATTCCTATGCAGGACCCCAAGAAATACAACTGATGAAAGTGCAGTTGTGTTCATTGTTGTGGAAAGGGAGAGGAGAATCTCTGCAAAACCTCTAGGAAACTGATATCTGAAACACCTATGAAAACGGTATCTATTTAATTTAATTTTTGTCCAATAGGAGAGAATGACAAGGCAATGCCATATTAAAGCATGGCTTCTTGAGTACAACAGCTTCACCTGGGAGCTTGTTAGAAATACACATTTTGGGGCCTGCTCCAGACTCAAAGCGAACTCCAGGATCTGTGCTTTAAGTTTCTCCAGATGATATTTTCTTTATACATTCAACAACAACATATCATTACAGCTTGTAATATGAATTTTCCCAGCATGAATACACTGTATATTAGTCCAGTAAAAGATATTATCATACACATTATTATCTACAGATAATTTTCTATTTTTGTGTCCCTTTAATGTTTTGCTTTTTTCTTTTTCCCCTTGAGCCCTTCCTCTCACCCTCCTCCATTTCTCACTCTTTCACTCTAATTTTTTTTTTGGAGAGATTTTTGCTATAGGGCGTGTGCACTCCCCAGAGGGCATGGCCACACCGCAATCCCTTCTCCTCCATTCTCCTCTCAGGATCTTGGGCACGCACGCACACGCGGCCGGTGTGAGTTTAAGCCACTGGGTCTAGGACTTGAACTGCGGTCGACTACCTGAGTGTCCAGTGACATAGCCATTATGCCAATTGCTGGTCCCTCTTTCACTCTAATTTGAGGACCAGTCCTCCGAAGTCCTTTCAGTGAATAATGCAAGTCCATTTAATGGAATTCAGCTTCAGTAGAGGACAAGGAAAGTCCTTTACAAGTCCTGTGGAAATTTTGCCTTGGGTGTGGTTCTCTTCCATTCCATACACTTTTATAGCATGGCACAGAATTCTAAGTCTATAGTACTCGGGAACTAATTTACATGGTGGTTTGTCTAGACAAATGACTTCAAGAGATTTTGATCCCACAATAGATTATTTAAATAGATATGGCCAATAGCCCAAACTGTTGCAGTGACTCCACCAAAAAAAAAAAAAAAATGCAATTCCAAAGAAATTGTAACTTGGCAGTTACAAGAATAGAGCACATCTTGAATTTAAAGAGTTATTTTTGGTTTTTAAAACATTTCTCATGAATTATCTCATATGATAATGCCCTAATCTTACTTCTGGCACTCCACGACTTACCCCTTCCCATTTTCAGAGGTGAAAAATTAACAGAGAACTTAGGTAAACCTAACTAGGTCACATTCCTAGAAAGTTGCAGAATGAATGAATATTGGAATCCAGTTCTTCTAATGCCTTATTTTTTCTGATGTTTTAGTAAATACAACAGGCAATTTTCTAAGATGCATATTCACAACTAGTAGTTTCCTCTAAGGGCCTCTAATTCTCTTTTGTTGTTCATAACTGATAAAGACAAACTTTATAAGGGCCCCAACATGGTTGAATTCTGAGTTTAATGATTAGTTAGGGAGCTTCCTGCCCCATCTCCGTAACAGGTGAGATGTAAGTTATTGTAACTAAGGCAACCCTTCCCTTCTGATCCTATTGGTGGGCATCTGTTTCTAGTTGTAACTGGCCAAATATCCCCTTTGCAGGAAAACTAATAACATCTTAACATATGGTCTTGAATCTGGGCTGCCAAATGACCTTGCATAGAGATTAATTGAAGGTGTTAATGGCATAGTTCCCAGCCAGGAATGTCAAAATACTGGCTTGGCCTCCTATGTACATGTTTTAAGAGGATTTGCTATTGATACTGAGCTGGATTAATTTTAAATATAAAGAAAAATATCATAACTTCAGCAATCACCTGAGAAGCAAGTTTCTGTAGCTAAGGAATCTGAATTAATGCTCCAAGCAGGGTGCAGAATAATGAATCTGACATCCTGCTTTGACTCACTCAGAAAAATTCAATCTTCTTAAATGGGGGTAATATAGGAAGAAAAATTCTATTTAGAGTGAAAAAGTTTATTCTGCCACCTTCTTTAAGACTCTGCATAGAAAATGCCAATAGAGATTAGAGTATTATGGTTATTTTCTTCTATAACCCTCCTGCCTCCCACCTCACCCAGGCGGGGAAATAGGCCAAAGAACAGTGACAAAAACTGTACTTTGAACTATATGAGGACATTTCTAAAAGTTTGTGGAAAGATGGAATTAAAGTATGAGTTTATCTTGGTGCGAAAAAAATCGACATTCACGCACAGTTTTTTCACAATATGTCTTTTCCATAAGCTTTTGAAGACCCTTCATATTTCCTCAAATATTTACATAGAAATATATTCAACTTCCAGGAAGATTCAAGCTTAATTACAATGATCTCATCCCTTGGCTCTGGTATAATCTTCCCTTCTCTATAGGTTTATATTTTTTTCTTTTATTTCTATTTTCCTACCCTGGTACTTATGTGCTTATGTGTTTGTGTGTGTATGTTTATTATAATTCACCTTGAAGGCTCATGGGATATAAATTATAAAGACATAAAAGTAAACATAGAATCATCTTCTTTCATGCATATATTTGCAAACCTGCAAACTCTAAGGAAGAATGAACAGGATTTTTAAAAACATTGAGAATTACTCTTACTGGGCCTTTAGTCACCTAGTTTATTGCATTATTTTGGTCAAAGAAGCCATGTAAAATACATAAAAATTAGATCAGCCATTAGCCATTGACTAGCAAAAATTATTAACTCAAATTCAATAATGCCTTAGGGGGCAGACCCTTGAAATGACAATTTCTCAAGTCTTGTTTTGAGAAGGTACTCAGGGTCTAGTTCTTGGAGTATTCGTCTTCTGTGCTTTTCTACACCTTTTATATATAAGTCTCTATCTTTTACAGTATTACGTAGCATTTGTATGTATTTCCTCTGTCCCCATTTGTCCTGACAGACTGAGTTTCCTGAGGTTAGACCTCCATCTTATTTATTATTTATTTTTTTTAAATTTTAGTGTTTAAGCTTTTAGTCTGTTGAGAGAGATAGGGAAGAAAGAGAAAAAACAAGCATCCTCAACAGAGTCTCAAGCATGATCCCCTCCCTAGCCTTCCTAGCCAGGCAATATCATGGGCACATGTGCCAGAGCATACAGGTTGACGGGAACAGAACTCACGATCCTCCATATGGATCCAGCATAGCTCTTGTAGCACATTACTGCTGTACCACCAAGCCAGCCCTTACTCATCTTTTTCATATTCATTATTTATTACAAAGACTGATGAACAGTAGGACTGAGCATACGTGTGTGTGTGTGTGTGTGTGTGTGTGTGTGTAGATGTATACTTCCATGAGGTGTACAAATATGATCCAGATATCATCGTGGTTACAAGAAACAACAGTTTTGTGGTATCAGTACTTTTTTTTAAATAAACACTTTATTGATACATGCCATGACATGGACAAATCTCAAAATAAATTTGCTGAGTTAAATAAGCTATGAAGTATCAGTACATTTTTACCTGAAACAAGAATAGAATTAATCCATAATATCACTGGTCATCACACATTTAGTTTTATAAACTCACTGAAACTTGCTAGGTAGTTTAATTTAGACCACTTAATAGCACACAGTTATGTTTACTGAGAAACATTTTGTAGCATACCAAAAAAAAAAAAAATACCCAAAAGCTTAATTAATCATTCTTACAAACTTAGCACATTTTGTATTCATGTACTTGTGCCAACAAGATTCCGCATATGCATCTTGATTTTCCGCTAAATAAAATTCTCCAAAAAAAGAAAAAAAAAGCTTAACCCATTATTTTCAGATGAAAGAAGTAGAAAAATGATTTGGACTGGCTTTATCTAATTTTCCAAATTGAATAAAATGGAAAAACAAATAAATGGATGATGAAAAGCAATGCCTATCTGATTCACTTGGCTTTCCTGCTGGTCAAGATGCTCAGGCAATTCAGTCGCGGCCCTTGACATTGACATTTTCTGCACCTTGACTCTTGAGGTCAGGCAGAACAATATACCAGCCAGTGGACAGCCTAAAGTGAAAAGAACCTTGCAAAACATAAAACCAGGAAATGCTGGGTCAAACTATGATTGGAGGTATTTGTGAGCTGTGATACACAAATAGAGTTATAAAGCAATTACACGACCCTGGATATTGCAAATACCCTATGGACTGTTTTCCCCTACCAAATGAGGTGATGGACAGACACCTCAGTGGAAAAAGCAATTAGTGAAAGAAGTTTCTTACTTTTCTTTTCCCATTCTCTCCTTCCCAACCCTTTCAAATCTCCCAAAGGCCCAATTGGGGAATTCTTGCAAAGGCTCAAGTCCAGCAGCTTAACAGCTATTAAACACGGTCATAAAGTGAAGATGCAGCCTGCTAGTTGGGCTCCTGGCAATGTCAGACGAATATGGAAAACGGCACAAGTCTTGCTGAAAGGAAATAATGGAAGAGGCGAAGGGAGGGGTTGTGGATAAAGCAGATTGGGAGTTTCAGATGGTGACCTATGGAGCATACTAACCCACTCTGGTATTGCTATTTAGTACCTGTGAAGTCTACCATTATGCATTATTAAATTCATGTATTATTGAATCATGAATCCTTGTTCCCTGATAAGAAATGGAGATGATTTCTTCTTTTAAATTAAAGCCCTGCCTCCTTATTTGAATAAAACTGCATTACTGGCTGCCTCGCATGCTAATCAGAAAACTGCATTAAGCAGGTAGGACTGTATGAATTAAAAAATAATGAAACAAGACTTTCAAGCCAGACATTGTTCCCTCGCCTGCTTTTCATGACAGCGGATTTCCTACTTGGAGTTGATAAGACAACGGCAAATGAAGATAACAACATGAGAGGGAAATCATTCACTCTAATGGGCTCCACCTGTGCAGCCTTCAGCTCATTTACATGGCTGCAGAAAAATTAGAAATCATGCGGCAATTAGTCTGTTCTAGATTATGCAGTGTGTCAACTGATACCACTCAGGAGAGCACTAGTGCTAAAATGGTTTCAGAAGATAAATCTACTTTCCTATACAAACAGTTTTAATTACCTGGAAAACGGCATTGCCTATTGAGAAATCTCCATTGTGAACCTGGGCCGCTCTCCTGCTATTGGAATCAGATGTTGGGAAATTCCAATGTTTATGTAATTGACTCATATAGTATTTGATGACTTGTTGAAACTGAGATTGGGCCTCTTGGTCAGATCCCCAATTGTTCATCAAAGGCCTTTTTTAATGTCTCCTTAGAGTTGGAATGGGGAAAGTGGGGAAGGATTTTATTTTATTTTTTTTTTTAAATAAATGCTTCTGTTTACAGGTACCTTTTGCTTCTGGAGCCTTAATTCTCATACATATCAGGTAGTTTACTATAAAATAATTGCAAATATGAAGACCGAGTCAGTCAGTAGATTAAGGAATTGTAAATGTCCCCTTGTGAATAAAATTTTAAGACCATTAAGGTTTTGGATTTTTCACTTAAGACACTGGGATAAATTTTTTCCATTTATTTTGGCTTTAAAATATATTTATTACTTTCTTTTTTGGAGGAGGAGAGATTTTTGCTATAGGGCACGTGCACTTGCCAGAGAGACAGAGAGACAGAAAGTGAGAAATCACTCTCCCTTGGGAACCAGCAGTTAGCGTAATGGCTATGTCGCTGGACTCCCACGTAGTCGACCGCGGTTAGTGTCCTGGACCCGGTGGCTTAAAACTCACGCTGGGCGCGTGTGTGTGCATGCCCAAGGTCCCGAGAGGAGAATGGAGGAGAAGGGATTGCGGCGTGGCCAGCCTCCCGGAGGGTGATTTCTCGCTGTCTCTCTGTCTCTCTCTGTCTGGCGAGCGCACCCGTGCTATAGTGAAGACCTCTCCAAAAAAGAAAAGAAATCACTCTCCTGGAGGAGTGACCATACCATAATCCCTTCTCCTCCATTCTCCTCTCGGGATCGCCCAGCATAAGTTTTAACCCTCTTAGTCAGGGAATTGAACTGTGGTTGACTATGTGGGAGTCCAGCAATGTAACCATTATGTCATCTGGTCCCTTTATTACTTTCTTTAAAACTATAGTAGTATATAAAAATAGTTTATGACAATCTAGCTTTTGCATTTATAAGGGATCACTTAAAGATTTTGTTTTGATTTCTTGCAGAAGCACTTACTATATATATACTTTATTTACATTGTTGTGGTATTTCTGAAATTATTTCCTGGTCTTGAGGGTGATACAAGAAGGTCAGAGTTAATGATTAGCTTTTGAGCGGAAGAAATGGTCAAAGAGGGCACTCTGTAAGAGAAGGCTTTGGTGCTTGTGCCACCACAGTGAGCCCTAGGCAAACAACCTTGGGTCATACGTCTATAGCGTGAGAGTGAATTGCCCAGAGTAGGCTTCCTATGGAGAAGAACACAAGACTATAAGGGCCATGGCTGATGCTGTAGAGAGCACAGAAGCAGATGTCACTGGCTGGATGAACTTGCTGAATCATTTGACTTATGTTAAAGCCAAGTTCCTCACATCTCAACACCTACACAGACACGCATACACATACACACAAGTACATGCAGACATCACCATATATACACACAAACCAATCATCCCACGTACATCAAAGCCTAATACAGTTTCGCAGCTGGTGTTCCATACATGAACTACTGAACACAGAAAATGTTTTGAGTAACTATGTTCTTGTTCTCCCAAGGGTGGAACTTACTTACTCCCATCCTAAATGCCTAGAAAAAAAGCTAAGTCATTACACACAATGAATAACTTAAGACATCAGGGTATAATTCTCTCCTGGAACTGGAGCTCAGTGATGCCCCCAGCAATATTTTTAGGATAATCCCTTTTCTGGCAATACTTTCCCTTACTTTACTCCACCTTTCTAAAAGAGAATATAAAGTACTGTATATTTTAAATTTATTTTTCATAAGGTTTTTGTCATAGAGAGCATGTGCTTGCCAGAGAGAGACAGAGGGAAAGTAAGAAATCATCCCACAGGGAGGATGGCCATGCCATAATCCCTTCTCCTCCATCCTGCTCCTGGGATTTTGGTCATGCACACAAATGTGCCCAGTATGAGTTTCAAACCTCGAGTCTAGAACTCGAACTGTTGTCAGCCATGTGGGAGTCCAAAGGCTTAAGCATCACACCACCTGCTGGCCCCATTGCTGTATAATATTAAATAGAAGAATTATGGACTTTTTGATCTAGGAGGGAAATTAGAGAAAAGGAACAACACATTCCTTGTCTTCATTGCCACCACAGTGAGCCCTAGGCAAACAACCTTGGGTCATACGTCTATAGCGTGAGAGTGAATTGCCCAGAGTAGGCTTCCTATGGAGAAGAACACAAGACTATAAGGGCCATGGCTGATGCTGTAGAGAGCACAGAAGCAGATGTCACTGGCTGGATGAACTTGCTGAATCATTTGACTTATGTTAAAGCCAAGTTCCTCACATCTCAACACCTACACAGACACGCATACACATACACACAAGTACATGCAGACATCACCATATATACACACAAACCAATCATCCCACGTACATCAAAGCCTAATACAGTTTCGCAGCTGGTGTTCCATACATGAACTACTGAACACAGAAAATGTTTTGAGTAACTATGTTCTTGTTCTCCCAAGGGTGGAACTTACTTACTCCCATCCTAAATGCCTAGAAAAAAAGCTAAGTCATTACACACAATGAATAACTTAAGACATCAGGGTATAATTCTCTCCTGGAACTGGAGCTCAGTGATGCCCCCAGCAATATTTTTAGGATAATCCCTTTTCTGGCAATACTTTCCCTTACTTTACTCCACCTTTCTAAAAGAGAATATAAAGTACTGTATATTTTAAATTTATTTTTCATAAGGTTTTTGTCATAGAGAGCATGTGCTTGCCAGAGAGAGACAGAGGGAAAGTAAGAAATCATCCCACAGGGAGGATGGCCATGCCATAATCCCTTCTCCTCCATCCTGCTCCTGGGATTTTGGTCATGCACACAAATGTGCCCAGTATGAGTTTCAAACCTCGAGTCTAGAACTCGAACTGTTGTCAGCCATGTGGGAGTCCAAAGGCTTAAGCATCACACCACCTGCTGGCCCCATTGCTGTATAATATTAAATAGAAGAATTATGGACTTTTTGATCTAGGAGGGAAATTAGAGAAAAGGAACAACACATTCCTTGTCTTCATCTTATAGGTGAGAATACTAAGACCCAGAGGGATGACTCAGATTGCTGTGTATGACACAGTGGACTAAGTCTGGAACAGAATTGTAATTCTGGTCTTTGATTTATCCTGCCGCATCACTGAAGACCAGTATTTCATGCTCTGACACCACCCAGGGACCTCTAGGAGAGAAGAGGGCAGGTCTACTCCTAGCTATAGACATGCAAGTTCATTATCTCAGGAAAAATGTCACTCAGGACCCTAAAACTCAGAGACACCAACATCACTGAGAAGCATCAGTGAGCCGGGAAATCCTCATAGGAATTGTGCATGTTTGAGGAGAGAATTGAAACTGGCTGAAAGGCGAGTGAGTCTGTATATTGGGAATGGCAGTTCCTTCAGAGATCATGAATGTGCTAACTTGTCCCTGAGGTGGGGCATACTCTCCACATACTGACATGTCAGCAGTCTCTCAATTTCTGGAAGGATGGTGATAAACAGCTGCAATTGGAGAGTGTGAAAATGCAGGGAGTAGACTCTGAGATCCAGACCAGGACTCAGCCAGTCCCTCAAATACACAAGGACGCTCCTCACAGCCAAGGAGCTAGTCAGCATTAAAAAGGATTTACAACAGGGCTAGTTGGTTAAATGCTGTGTGTAGGGCCTGGGTCCCATATAGCCTACCATGGTTTGAGTTCTGGCCCTGGAGGCTTGGGAAACGTACCAGATGTGTGTGCCTCAAATCCTGACAGGATGAAGGAATGAAGGAAAAATGAAGAATTGTGGCATGACCGTGTCCTATTGGAGAGTGCACACATGCTCTCGCTCTCTCTTTCTCTAATAGTGCCTTGTGGCAATACATTTCTTAAAAACCACCTAAAATGAAAAGAATAAAAACATCAAGGCCCAGCCACAGTGGGCGAGGAAGTAGCTACTAACAGCTAAAATCTCTCCAAATCTGAATACCGATTTTTTTAAAACCAAAGATAAATTAGATGAAAAATACTTAAGCCTAAGAATAGAATTAAGAAAGAACATATCCTGGATTTCATCATATAAAATGTAAAATATTCATGTATTAGAAAATGTAACAGAATCAAATTTTAGCTGACTAGACAAGTGATATGTCTTTAGTACAAGAGACACATGTTTTACCACCTAGGTAGGATGGGAGGAAACGTATCTTGTGTTTTAGAATAGGTTGCAGTGGCTGCATCAGCTCTTTGATATGAAAACTTGTTATTGATTGTAACTGTTCTTGGCTCTTTAAATCTCCTGAGGTCATGAATATGTCCTTCCATAGTGGCTTTGAAGGCATTTCAACTGTTGGATGATTCCCACAAACTGTAGTGAAATTTTCAGTACAGTGTATAATACTGAAGAACTTCTACTATCTCCAGCTAACCTTTTTTTTTTTTTTTTTTTTTTTTTTTTTTTTTTTTTTTTTTTTTTTTTTTTTTTTTTTTTTTTTTTTTTTTTAATTTTCTCTGTCACTTCAATGAGGCACTTGTAGTAATCTCAAACTTGTCATTTAACTGGAATGACAACTTGCCTTTGCTTCTTTATGACAAACCAGTGCCAATCCTTGTATCCCTTTGTTAGCCATTACAGATCAATAGATTGCAGCATACAATTAATGGAAGATGGAATGCAGTAGATAAAGCCACACCTCTGCAAATAGTCCTAATTTAGGGAGAATTTAGAGCAGAAGTTTGATGAGAGAGTTTTCAGTCTGGTGCCCAGAGTATACAATATAGCCCACCATGCTAGTTTGTATTGACTAAGAGTACAACACTCAGAACATGGGACAAAATTGCTGTAAGAACAGTGTACTATAAGAGACAGTTAGTAGTAAATCCAAGGAGGCTCAGCTTCATCTTCTTCTCTCTCTGCTCAGTCCCTTGTGATCTAATCCTGAGCTATGGCTTTAGATTCCAAAAAGTTCTGACTACTTGGAAATGTATGTCTCCAGCCCAGACCCCTCCTGAGAACTCTAGATCCATGTATTCGACTGCCTACTTGATGTCTCCCTTTGGAAGTCACAGAATTTCACATCCCAAATGGAATGCCTGATCTCACCACATGAACACCTCATCCCTATCTCAGAAAATGGTGATCCATTTTTTAGTTGCTCAGTCCTCTTACCCTGCAATTCCCCTGGTCCAAGGTCTCATCATCTTTCACTTCAGTGATTGCCATGGTCTCTCCATGATCTTCCTGACTTTGCCCTTAACATCTTCTGTCCATGTTCACCACAGGAGCCAGATGTCTGTCAGAAATTTACCAATGGGTTCCACATCTTTCAAAGAAAAAGCCTGGACCTTCACAAGGTCAAGAGACTTTCTGAATCTGCCATCCACACCTTACCTCTTGGACTCCATCTCATATCATCTCTTCTGACTTGCTTATTCTGCTACAGCTACATCAAGCTCCTTGAATGTATTTCTTAAACATACTAGATATTCTCTGAGTAGGAATTTAAAAAATTGTTGTTTTGGGGGGGTCTAAGTCATTCTTTCTTTAGATATTTGCATGACTGACTCACTCATCTTAAGTCTCTGCTCAAATCATACTTTCTCAGTGGACCCTTCACATACCACACTGTTTAAAAGCATAACCCCTGCTCTGATGTCCCCTATTCCTTCCTCTGCTTTCTTTATCTCCAGAATCCTTACTCTATGAAATTACAGTTTTACTTAATTGTTTATTTTCAGTGTCTTCTGACTAAAATATAAGCATAATGAAGGCAAAGTTTTTTTGTCTCAATTTTCTGCTGCTATAAACTCAGTGCTGACAATAGTGCTTAGAATATAAGAGACACTCAAAAAATATCCGTTGAGTGAATAAATAAAGCAAGGATTAAATCCTTTACACATGTTGTTTACAAAAGATAATATTTGGTAGAGAAAGATGCTTACAGTAAAACAGTGCTACAAAAGGCAGTCAATAAGAAGTGCTAACAGCTGAATCTCTCCAACTGAATACCTTTATACAAAAATTTATTTCTCGTTTCTACAAAGTACATTATAGATATTCCTAGTTGAGTAGGCATTCTTGGTCTCCTACAAGTAGGAACGCAGAAATCTAGACTATTTTATCCACATTTAACTATGTCCTGAGTCTTTGACTTAGAGCAAATAGGATACAGAGACAGATAGGGAGTGACTGCATGAAGATTTGCTTAGGTTTGTTTAAACTCTGTTTTTCCTTCAGTTGTGAGATAGATTTCTACTGAATAAAGGATTCTAGTTGTCAATTTTTTCTTTTCTTTCAGTATTTTCCAATATCTTTCCATTGCCTTCTGACTTCTTTGTTTTTCAAGGAAAGTCTGCTATCATTCTTTTCTTTATTCCTCTCTATACATTGTGTGTGTGTGCATGTGTGTGTGTATGTCTGGCTGTTTTTAAGATTTTTCTCTTTGTCATTGGTTAGCAATAATTTTATTATGCAGTACACTGGCATAGTTTTAAAATATTTATTCTGAACAAAACAAAATTATATTATGCTTCTTGCATCTGTGGGTTTATAGTTTCATCAAATTTAATTTTTTTCACTCATTGATTCTTCATTTCATTTTATTTCTTGTTTGATCATATCACTTCTTTACTTCTAGGATTCCATTCATGTTTAGAGCACTCAGCATTTTCCTACTGAACATTGGTGCTCTGGTTATTTTGGCATTTCTTTTGTTCCTTGTTTTTCTTTTGAGTAATTAAAAAGATTTGTTCAAGTTCACTCCTTTTTCTTCTGCAGTGTCTGGTCTGCTGTATGACCTATCCAATGAAGCTTTTATTTCAGATATTGTAATATTCACCATAGAAGATTTATTTGTATCTTTTTTTATGCCTTCCATTTCTCTCTTCGTCATTGTTATATTATCTTCTACCTTTTAAATATATGTACTATGTTTTTAATATTTACTTTAAAGTCTTTTCTTACTGTACCTTTTCTATAATTCAGGACCTGTTCCTATTCATTAACATTTGACCCCAGTTAAGGGTCTTATTTTTTGTGCTGTTTTTTTCTACCTGACATTTTTAAGTAAACACTTTCATGAGTTTTGACAAATGTAGACAGCAATGTATCTATCATCTCAATTGTGAAGTGAAACCTTGTCCTTACCCTCAAAAGTTCTCTTGTACCTCTTTGTATTCATTTCCTCAACTGTTGGGACTGGGAAATCACTTATCTGACATTTGTTACTGTACCTTTGCCTTTTTTAGAATTTCATGTAAATGGAATCATTCATCAAAATGCTTTTGAGATTTGTCCACTGTTGTTGCATGTATTGATACCATATTTCTTTTATTTTTTTGGAGAGGTTTTTGCTATAGGGCGTGTGTGCTCACCAGAGAGAGACAGAGACAGAAAGCGAGAAATCACCCCACAGGGGGACGGCCATGCTGCAATCCCTTCTCCATCCTCCTCTCAGGACCTTGGGCACATACGCACACGCGCCTGGCGTGAGTTTAGGCCACTGGGTCTGGGACTCCAACTGCGGTTAACTACATGGGAGTCCAGCGACATAGCCATTATGCTAACCGTTGGTACCTTTGATACCATATTTCTTTTTATTGCTGAGTGCTAGTCCATTATAAGGATATATCATCCTCTGTTTATCCATTCACTACATTGGTGGTTGTTTGAAAGTTTTCTCTAGTTTTTGGCTGTTATGAGTAAAGTTCATTGAATATTTGAGTACCTGCTTCTTTGTGTGACCATGTGTTCTCATTTCTCTTGGTAGATAAATTTTTGTTAGTTTTCAAACAACGTAAATTTTATACCGTTAATTACTGAATTTTGTTTGTGTCTGTATCTTACTAAAATTTTTAAATATTCAAATTAATTAATTTATTCTAGGAGCAGGAGAAAAATATAGCAGCCCAACAGTGTCCTGATGCTGAGATCCACCTCCAACCTCAGCCAGCCCCAGATCATGGACATACACGGGCTGAGCATACTCCGAGAGGTCTCTGACATGAACCTGGGTCCTTCTCACATAGGACTGACTTGCAGAGCACCATGTTTTACTGCTGTGCCTCCCTCCAGACCCTTTTTTTTTTTTTGACCTTTTTAAAATAATGTTGAGTTTTTTCTTGAGTGCAATTAGTTAAAATCTTATTTTGAGGTTTGCCTTAAAAACTTTACTAGGGCAGGTCTACACCATTAATCGAGTCTAATCTAACAAGATTATTCAAGCAATATCCTAGTGAGGATTCTACACCATGCCCTGTGTATTATAAAGTATTGTCATTCTTCAGTTAACTGTATGAGAGTCTTCAAAAAATTCATGGGAAACATTTTTTTTATGAAAGAACTGTACGTGGATTTCAAAGTATTTTTGCACCAAAATAAACTTGTGTTTAATTCCATTTTTCCTTGAACTTTCTTTCTTTTTCTTTTTTTTTTCCTTTTTTTAAGAGGTTTTTGCTGTAGGGCGCGTGTGCTCACTGGAAAGACAGAGAGACAGAAAGAGAGAAATCACCCCCCAGGGAGAATGGCCATCCCGCAATCCCTTCTCTTCCATTCTCCTCTCAGGATCCCGGGCATGCACACACACATGCCCGGTGTGAGTTTAAGCCACCAGTTCTGGGACTTGAACCATGGTTGACTATATGGGAGTCCAGCGAAATAGCCATTACACCAGCTGCTGGTCCCTTCCTTCAACTTTTGAAGTCCCCTCATATAAACTATTCCCAGCTCTATCTGAGCTTGAAAATTGTCCTACATTTATTTTTCTAGTGGTTCTTTCCTAGCATCACTTAGTTTTCTGTCATGCATGCAGAGAGCAACCATCGGTCAAAGATCTGAGAGAACTTTTGTTGATCTCGTTCTTTCTTTCAGCAATTCACTTCTATCCAGTATTATGCTGTGTAAATTTTAGACACGTTAGCCTCCCAAAGCTGTGATTTCTCTCTCCTCAACTCAACAAGACTTTGGCCTCTGTTTTGCCCACACATCCCCACCACCCACCCATGCTATGTTGAAGCCCGGAGCTTATCTCATGAGAAGGATATGTTTGTTTCTCTCAGAGACAAGAAACATGCATGTGCTGCCCATTTCTTAATGGCTAAAAACTATTTACCTAAAAGATAAGAAAATCTTCAGTTGATAAAACGCTTGCACATCCATGTTTACTGCAACATCATTTACAATTGCAATGATATTAAATCAACCCAAATACCCAAAAATAGAAAAGTGGACTGAAAAAAATGTGGCATGTATACTCTATGGAATACTATTTAGTCATAAAAAACAACAGGACCCTGACATCTGACAGAAAGTGTATGAATATGGAAGATTTATTGCAGAGTGAAGCAAGTCAGAATATGAAAGAGAGACATTGTATGTCTCCACTTAATATATACTGACTGTCCATACTCTCTGGCAGAAAATGAAAGACTGGAGGATATAGAAGCATGGACAATGTTACTGAAGACTATAGCAGGAAGGCAGGAGGTGGGGAATGATTAGAGGAAGGGGAGAAAAATAGAGAAACAAGACACTTAAGGGACACAGAAATGGAGAATTGTCTGTTGCCAATAATATGTATGATAATATCTTTAACTGGACTTATGTGTAGTGAATTTATGTTAGAAAAAAATTCATTTTATAAGCTGTGGTGATGTACAGTGATTGAATGTATCTAAAATTTTTGAAAATAACCATAAGTGTGGCATTGAACTTAATTAAATGCTTTTTATTATCAGTTAAAATAATCATGAAATTTTCTCCTTTAATTGATTAATATATTACATTTATAGATTTTTCTTAAGCTAAATCATTGTCTGCTCATGAGAAAAATCTACTTGATCACAATGAATTATTTTCAACACATATTTGGATTGAATTGACTGAATTTTTAATGGACTTTTTATATATAATGTCAAGAAATGCTTTTACAATTTCATTGCAGAACTAAGAAGACACTAATGTCTAAACTGAGTCAGACAATTTTCATTTTTTTCTTATTTTGTGAAACAAAATTTTAAAGATAAGAGCTACCTCTTTCCTAAAAGTTTTGAAGAATTTCTTTTGTTTGTCTCCTTCTCCAAGGAGAAGACTCAGCAGGCTACTTTCCCATAACTGGTGTATGCCATTGTGTTGAATGTCCTTCCACTTCGGTTAACCCTTTCTATTGTCAGGATGGACCATGTGTACCACCGAGGGCATATTATCTTATAGCAAGTCTGATTTGGTTGGAGGTGGGTGAGCCTAAACTCTGACTTGCAGGAGAACAGGTCCCCTCTCCATGTCCTGTCACTCTCTGGAGGTATCACACTTCAGTGAGGTGATTTTATATCAAATAGAAGACTTGTGTACATGAGTTCACTTTCACCATGGGGGCCACTTTGGTGTCTTGTGTACTGTGTTTCAATAAAAACTCCTTCAAGGCTGAAAAAAAAATGTTATTCATGCCCAGGATAGATAACTTTGGGGATTAAAAATCTCTAATGACTATTTAACTTACTTTGTGTGCATGTGTGTTATATACATACAAAAGTTCTTGTTCTTATTCAAAGGTTTCCATTTTATGTTTTTATAAATTGTGTAAATGAATGTATTTTTTATTTTCTACCCTCTTGAATTAAGTGGTTAATTCATTCTCCTTTATTTTTTCTTTGGATTTGAGAAATACATATAAAGCCAGATATATCATTTTATATATTACTTTATCTATGACCTTTAAATTGTATGTGGTATTTTCCTTTCTATTCAGTTTTAAGTATTTCACAATGTTTTTATGATTATCTCTTCTTTTCAAGGGCTATTCAAAAGCATGTTTTATTTTTTAGGTATGTACCTTTTTAGAAAGTACCCTTTCATTATTCATTATTGATTCCTAAATGTTTTGAGTCTTGAACTTAGAAGACAGTTTTTGTAATGTTAATCTTTTGAAATTTACTGAGGGTTGTCTGTTTGTATGTGTGTCCCCTACTATTTGGTTGATTTTTGTACAAATTCTATCAAGTGAATATTCTATAAAGAGAATGAGCTTTCTCTATGTTCTTTGTTTGAAGAGCTATGTATATTAAGAGCTAGGTAGATACAGTGTATATAGACAATATAGGGAAAAATATTTAAATTTGAGCTTATTGAATTTTACTATTTCCATTTCCTATTTCTTTACCTATATTTAATATGCTAATCATATCTATAACTGAGAATTATAGATTCAAATCTCTAATTACTATTGAATCTCATTCTCCTATCATTCTGCCTCTTATTTATATATGCAAATGTTTATATTCTTAGATTCTCTATACTTACTGATGTATTGCAGCATCTTTTTGTTATTTTCTTAAGTGTTATTTTGCTCTGATATTGTAATTAATATCTTTCTGTTGTAAGAAATACTAAGACACATGTTAATTTTTATTTTTATAGCAATAAATCTATCATTTTAAAAAATCATGTAAGTATATGTTATACTTTTTGGATTGTTATTATCTTCTTCATTGTCAAATTCCTTGTGTAAAGCTTCAGAGAGCCTTTTGTAATTCTCAGTGATTTTAGTGATTTTAGTGACCTTAGTGATTTTGCAATTTCTGTCATCATTTGATACATTTTTCCTTGATTTGAACTTATGCTTTCTGGTGAAAAAAAAAACATCTAAAAATGATTATACTTTATGGAACCAGCAGATGGTGGAAAGGTTATATGCTAGACTCCCATATGGCTGACCACAGTTCAAGTCCCAGATCTAGAGGCTTGAAACTCATGCCAGGTGTGTATGTGTGCATGCCCAAAAGTCCCTAGAGGAGAATGGAGGAAAAGGGATTGCAGCCTGGCCAACCGCCCAAGAGGGGTGATTTCTTGTTTTCGATCTCTCTGTCTTTCCAGAGAGGGCAGGCGCTCTGTAACAAAAACAAACAAACAAACAAACAAAAACAAAAACAAAACTCTCCAAAAAATTATTATACTTTACAAATGTAAATATAGAATACCATTGAATTAATCACTATTCTCTTTCCTTCAATTTTTGAGTATTCTGGTTTACTGAAGAAGTCATTTCCATCAGGTGGAACTACAAGTAGTTAAATTTTGGTCAAATATTTGGTAAAATACAAGTATAGAGAAGTTGGATAGATTTCTAAAAAATTATTTTTTGAACATTGCTAATTCCTAGTTGAACAAACTAGTACCGACAGTCTCTGCTGTTTACCAAGAAATCTCAACCCACACCTCTGAACAGACAGACATTAGGTCCTTACTTTCATCTGATTACCATGATTCTACAACATTGATACTATTGGGATCTTCATCACATAAAAATAAAAAGTTCGCTAACTACTCAGCACATTTAAATGTGCTTTCCTTTTCCAGTCTTCCTGAAAAGATAGTACACATAACAATCTCTCAAGTAAAATAAATATATTTTTTAAAAACTAATATTTCTGGAAAAATTGACTGTCTGGGAAGATGTGCTGTGTTCAGTATAATGCCATGTAGACATCTTGTATGTGTGTGTCCCTGAGCACATGTGCAAAGTTGCTTTAAAGTCATGGAAAATACAGGGTAAAATATAAAACTTGCCAGTTAAAACCTACCATCATTGGCTGCTGCCTACTAGCTAAGCTCCACTTTCCTGAACTCCTTTTATCCTACCTTGTAGACAGATTGAACTACCTGCTATTCTTTAAATCACTCATCCCATTGTATAGTTCCATGTCTCCACATACACAGTTTTCCTTGCCCTAAATGCCCCTACTCATTGTCAATCAGGTAAAATCTTGTTTTTCTTTCAAGTCTCAGGTCAAAATATTCCTCCTTACAAAAATGCCTCTCATTACTCCAGGCAGAAATATGAATTCATTCTCCACTCCCACTGTTCTTTCTACCAAGTCCACCTTGTGCTAATTATCTCAATGTATTTTAATACACATTTTAAAAAATACAATATGTTTATCCATCATTATTAATCATTGCTTATTATCTAGCTTGACACACATTTATTAATGTATAAATATTAACAATTCATAAAGCATTTAAGTGTCTAGTCATTCAAGAGACCCAGGAAAACACCTCCTAAACACTCTACTTCAAAGTATTTGGTATTTCCTTAGACTGGTCGTACAGAACTTCACACAGAGTGAATCTGAAAAATATCATACCCATTCTTAAAGATTCCCCTGAAGGCCCTTAGCTTCTGTAACTGCCATCCTCACTGACCTCTGTCTTCTATGAACTGTGACACAGAAACCTCTAAAAGAATCTTCAAAAGCCTGGTTTCCCATTGAGAAAAACCTGGCTGTCATGAAGTGAAAGAATAAATCCTCAAAAGCTGAAACTTTACTTATTATTAATATAAAACTTGTAGGTTGGGAAAAATGGGGATGGATAGCTATTTCACATGTTGCATAAATCCAATGATAATAGTTTCTGTTCTCCGGCCACATGGTCCACCTTTTGTACTCTGTTGAGAGATATCAGAATATGAAATGGACTCTGGCAAGGACAGTCTGCTGAAAGATTGAAACCTGGGAAAAGGTGAAAGTCCACGGTTTTGGTCATCCACTGGGGTATTGGAACACATCCCCCACAGATAAAGAGAAATGCCTGTACACACGCAGACATTCACATTCACAGTGAGAACGGTTGAGCTTCTACCAAGTGAGAGAAACTATCGTGACTCAAGTAGCTGGATGCTAGTGATCTACGGCGTTAGAAAACCACCAGTCAGGCTGACATACAGATTGATAAATGTGCAAACAGAATTCAACAGCCTTGTAAACATTTTCAAAATATTTACTTTCATGCCATTTCTTTCTTCTTCTAACACCCAAATGTCAATTTTAATGGAAGCCGCATCTCCCTGTATTGATTGTTTAGTCATGATTTTATTAAGGTTTGGTTTGGCTGCCCAGGAAGCATTTTTTAGTCTTTGAAACATTTATGAAAATGTCTATTTGGGAGGGACAGAAAGGGAGATGAGGTAGGTGGAAATGAAGGGAAAAAGATCACATTTTGTGTAAAGTAGAACACAGTTGTTGCCAAGATTTCATTAATTCAATAAATAAAAATATAAGTAAGCTCCAACTTCAACAAGCTCAAGTTTCCCTCCTAGCTGTGAAACCACAGCACCCTGATGGCTTCTAAATATGTCAACACATGACCTTCTCATCCCAGGCTCACCAGTGTGGAGAACCTGATTTATGAGGTTGTCTTTCCATCCTTGAAAGAGGTTTTAAATGTTTTACTCTTATAATGAGTGCAGTTCCTTCATTCAGTGGTAAATGATTGTGGGTTCTTAGAGAAAAGGGCACATTTCTGGAAGAAGAAGAAAAAAAAAAGTCTAAACTTGGAAGAGCTGCAAACAGCTCTGTGGCACCTTATGGTGTGTGAGCTAATTACTGGCCCTAAGTTGCCTAGTAAACGGTCTTTGTTTGGGAAGGTTAAGTTTCATCTCTGTTCCAAAAACTCTGAGCCAGACAGGGAAGGGAAAAAATGATGGTGTCTGTGGTGACGCTGGCAGCATTGCCTGCCGGCTGGTTATTTGGAAAGGTTTTAGAAGATGTGTTATGAGGCATGGTAATGTGTGTCATTTTTCATGACTGAAGTCAAAGGATTTAGCAGGTTGAGCCTGTGGACTTGGATTTGGCAGTGGAAAATACCAAATAATGTGTGAGCTTTTGCATCCTACGACTGCCTGGGCTCTCATACCATCAGAGACCAGGGAAGAGGACACAACTTTTTTGAACTGCTGACTACAACCAAGACTGGAGACAGTAAATTTGGTTTGCCCAACTCTAAAGTTATTTTTATTTGAAAAAAAAATCAAATGAGCTTCTGTTGTTAAAGACCCCTTGTTGAGGTTTAGAAGGTATTAGTGGATAGCATGAATGTTCTTTGAAAAGAATAAAATGAGTATAAACCACAAAATGTCTTATTATGAGAAAAACGATATAATCCTAAGGGAAATAGAATACACAATGTCTTTCCTGTGAAGTCTTCTTTTTGTCATGGTTTCTTGGAAATTGTGTTCAAGGGAAACTGAGGGTATACCTAACCCTCCTAGCAAAGTTTCTTAGTTCTAAGTATTGAATCATTGAAATCCACTGAAACTAGTGGGAGAAGAAGAAGAAGAAGAAGAAGAAGAAGAAGAAGAAGAAGAAGAAGAAGAAGAAGAAGAAGAAGAAGAAGAAGAAGAAGAAGAAGAAGAAGAAGAAGAAGAAGAAGAAGAAGAAGAAGAAGAAGAAGAAGAAGAAGAAGAAGAAGAAGAAGAAGAAGAAGAAGAAGAAGAAGAAGAAGAAGAAGAAGAAGAAGAAGAAGAAGAAGAAGAAGAAGAAGAAGAAGAAGAAGAAGAAGAAGAAGAAGAAGAAGAAGAAGAAGAAGAAGAAGAAGAAGAAGAAGAAGAAGAAGAAGAAGAAGAAGAAGAAGAAGAAGAAGAAGAAGAAGAAGAAGAAGAAGAAGAAGAAGAAGAAGAAGAAGAAGAAGAAGAAGAAGAAGAAGAAGAAGAAGAAGAAGAAGAAGAAGAAGAAGAAGAAGAAAAGAAGAAAAGAAGAAAAGAAGAAGAAGGAGAAGGAGAAGGAGAAGAAGAAGAAGAAGAAGAAAACTACCCAATAACACAACAGACAGCTTTTCCTAGGGGACAGGTTTACCTCATGGAATTCAATAGGCCAAAGTAAAGTCATTTTAGGAGAGATTAGAACTAGGGGCCATAAACCCATGAAAAACCAAGGTATCTGTTCTATCTGCCTTTCTAATCTCCTGCTTTACCTTCTAGTTCCATTCTGCTGCTCTCTTCTTATCTTGAAGAGTGACTTTCTCTCGTTATTCAGGTCCAAAGCTTCAGCTGATTATTCCACACTCATGTCTTCAATTCCCATTATCTGCAACCCCTTAATTTAGGTGACCAGCCAAGATCACAAATTAGCTAACTCTTGGAGAGTGCCTACTATATTCCACACCCTCCTCTAAGCAATTTACAAGTTGTGTTAGCTCATTTAATCCTCTCATCCACCCTACAAGGTTATCTCCATTATACAGACAATAAAATTGGGGCAGAGAAGGTAAGTATCTTGTCCAAATTCACATAGCAAATGAATGATGTATTTGATTTCTGAATCAAGGCAGTCTGTGCTTTTAACCATGGCTCCTCTGCCCACTGAATCTCAATGCCATTTCACAGAAGAGAAAATAAAATTGACATCTCTTCAAATGAGTGGACATCCCACTTTCTTAGTCTTGCCTTAGGTGGTAATGGGGCTTGTAATGAATGATGGTTTGTCCCCCAAAGTTTCATATTTTGTAGTTTACAATGTCAGGAGGTAGTAAGGCCTAGTGGATGGTGATTGGCTCATGGTGATTGATTGCAACATGTAGGCAACCCTCTCACAAGTAGGTTAACAGCATCTCTCAAGACCCTATGAGTTCTAGGTCTTGTGCAAATGGGTTAGTTCTCATGAGAATCAGTTGTAGGAAGTAGTCTTTTTCTCTCTGCATGCACCTGCCATCGTCTGTGCTTCTGTCAATTATGCTGTAATCCTTCTGCCATTTTGTAATGCCTTCAGACTTCCCAGCCACCATAATTGTGAATCAAAATAAATCCTTACTCTCCATAATGAATATTCACCAGTATTTTTGTTAGCAATTCAATTACATACTGAGGCTGGGCTGCAGCAAATCAACATGACAGAACATGAATTTTAGGGCTCATTCCAGTGGTTGTGAGGAGCCAGTTTTCAGAGACTAGAGAATGAAGGGCAGACAGATACCCCCAAAGTCTTCCACATTACTCTGTGAAAATGCTTATGCTTTCTGATTCAAGTCATAGGATAGTGTAGCAATAGAACTGAAGGTCATTAAAATTTTTGAAGCAGAGAGAATTTTCCTGGACATGATTATTTTCACTGAGGCAGCTCCATATGTGAATGGTTGTTTTGCTTTTCTTCAGAATTCTCTAGAGATGAGGGTTTTAAATTTTCCACATGGCTCTTTAGCCAGGTTCTTGCATTCTAGGAGTTCTTCTAGTCCAACCTAAATTTCTCTAATGGCAGTTGCAACCAACTTCTTTGTTTTGCTTTCAGGGTAAACTGTACTCTGAAAAAAGGAATATGTGAAGATATTCTGAAGTAATTCTGTTTTTGGCTGAATGTCACACTGAATTAATTAGAAATTTTTATCAAAGGACTAATAGCAAAGGCATAAAAAAATTTGTGGAATCATGTTTCTGGAGTTCTATTAACTAACGTATATGTGTACACACACACACACACACACACACACACACCACTCATAAGTGAGGAGAACATCCCAAATTTGAGAGAAAGTTGGCTCCACAAGAGAAATGATGGAGAAGATAAAACTGTGAACTAAATAATAGGCATTTTTTGGGTACATATTTATGACCTTCACCCTATAAATTCTCTCACATATGAGGCATTGGGTCATGTGGAATTTTAATGCATCTGATGCTTTCCTAATATAACATTCCATTGAATGTATATAATATTATATCATGGCAAATGACCAAAGTAAAAATCAAACATGATATGCTCATTTTGTTCTAAATTATTCAAAGATAATTCAGCTCACTCTCCATCCCAGACTTGCCCAATTTTTGCTGCTAATATTTCCACCATTTGTAGGTTTCATGCCTTTTGGGCAGTTCTCCTCTCTTTTTCATTGTAACCAATGATTAGCTGGTGGTTTGTCCTCACTTCCTCTCTCTCTCTCTCCTTGTGTCTACTTCCCATCTTCTCTGCAGTGTTGGTTTGGATCTAATCCACTTCAGGCTCAACTTGTTACAGGAATCATCCTCTCAGCCATTCCAGCCTGTTTTCATTTCCAGAAAACAGCAGAAACAGTCAATAGGTAGAATTCATAGGTAGAATTTCCATCTTGCCCTTTTTTCATGCCTCTCATTACCCTGTAGAACCAATGAAAGATCCACTCAGGTGCCTTCTGTACTTCTCAAAGAGCCTTATCTTGACTAGAAAACTGGACCTCTGATCTCACTCTAACTCTGCTAAGTGTTGCACTTTCACTTTCAGTTACTCTTGAGAATCCCATGATACTTCTGAATGATATTTACCAGAGATGGTTCAAATGGATGAGTTGTGTATAGCCAGCCTGTTCTACCTGAAGTGAGAAAAGTCTCCAACCAGGGATAATCACCACACCAAGTACAAAGTTTAATTCTCAGTCTACTCTATATCTCCTGGAACTAGAGCCTGTTTCAGAGGTACCAAATCCTTGGTCACATGTTCTAGAAACAAAGCTAGAAGGTTTTACAATAAAATTGGCTCTACAGGTACACATTACAAACACTTGATTCATTCATTCGAATATTGAGCTCATGTGCTGGAGACTGAGCTTGTAATTAGGATTCTCATATTTTTCCTTCCAGATCTCTGGAAGTATTTGCTGAGGACCTTGGCTGAAATGGAGACTGGGAATTTCAAGGGTATTGAGA
>NW_006208570.1:0-7669 GCF_000334495.1 Tupaia belangeri chinensis | reverse complement strand
ACTATAACCAACCCCTGGTAGAGCAAGCTTTACCTGACCATGCTCTCCTAACAACAGATGCCCCTGAAGTAATACGGTGCTCGTGGTTTCTGTTGTATGTCTCCTTCACTCACCTCCTTACCTCTAGCTTCTCTATTGGTCAGTATCTCTCCCCTAATGCACCTTTCTTCTGCTCTCCTTCTTACTAATGCTCAAAGTTCTTCCTGCCGTCAGTCTCTTCCACTCACAAGGAGAGTTCCTCAAACCAGCGAATTTAGAAGCTTTTTCTTTCCCAAGTTGTTTTCACAAAACACATGGTTGAAGGAGGCAACATTTAGTTCATATGAATGAATTGTCACTAACTGAATTTCAGGTGTGTTTGCCTTGGTTATGTATCAAGGGTTGAGCTACAAGGTGATGTTTAGTTGAACATCATCAAAAATCCTTCTTGGCATAGTTCAAGACACCTTAAAGAGTTAACCTTTCTGCTTACTTCCCAGGTCAGCCTTGAAGGAAAGTAGCAGTGTACTGGAGCAAAGAAGGACCTGGAGTTAAAATAACCTGTGTTGTCCAAAGTTGACTCCTCAGATTTGTTGTAAACCTTTAAATCTATGTCCAGCCCATGGTTCTTTGCTGTGGATGGACAAACACCTTCCTTTAAGACTTAATGGGCTTAGTGAGATCACATGGGTCTTGACTTTTATGTCACCAGACATAGCAAGAAAGTGTAAGAGGGGCTTGGCTGCACAGCTGGTGCCATTCTGTGTATGTTTGTGTTGTGTGCGGGGGCTTGTGAAAGACACACTCTCCAGCTGTGTTGGATGATGGGCATAGCACACAAGATGGGGAATCGGAAGTCCTGGGTTTCTGCCTCTACTCTCTTCCTTTTGAGACTGACCGTTCAAAGACGTCTTACTTTTCAGTGTCTCAGTTTGCTCATCTTGGGTTGGACTGTCCTAACTTCTGATATTTTCCTGCAAGCTCTTAGATTCTGGAATTCCTTGGACTTTGCTCTTAATCCACTCTTTATGACTCTGGTTTCACCAGAAACTCTGTGAAGAACAAAGCCCAGCTGTGGGAAGCGATGGTGAGAAATGTCAAGCTAAATTTAGGGCTCAGGATGCAGAGTTGAACCGTGAGTAGTAAGCCATCAGGTCTCACAATTTCAAGTTTTTAGAGGACTTATAGGTAACAGGTAATATGCGAGGCTGCTAAATCTAAAACTATAGAAAGTTATGAGACTTGCTGAAACTGAGGAGGACACACCCAACCTACATGCCCTTAAGTTCTTATCTTTCAAGCACAGAATACCATTTCCAGAATTGCAGCCAATTCTTTTCCTGAGGGCAGCCAACTTGTCTGTTACAATCCAAGAAATTTCTTTTAGGAACTTCAGGTCAGTGGACTCCATTTCGGTCAGATTTTCCCATGGTCCCCAAAAGCAGAGAGACAGAGAAGGTAGACTGGGCAGGAAGGAATGTAAAAACTTACAGTCTAGTTGTGTTACAACCAGGCCCCAATCATTGACCCCAAAGTTGATTATGATGCTCAATTGAAAACCTTGACTGTGGCCTAAATGATTCCCAACTGCCTTCTAAGTTGTTGTAGTCTCTGGGAGTTGGGGGAGTCACACAGAACTGGAGCTTTTAGAAAAGTGAACAATAGGCAAAGAATGGAGACTTCTTGACAAGCCCCATTAAAGTTTTAGTAGAGCTTAAAGCAACGGTCCTCTTTGAAAATGCTTTATTTATAAGTGACCAATTGTCATTAGATATAGTTACACTCCATGGCATCTTATTAGAAGGAGCTTTTTTGACCCCCTCTCCATTCATAGTAAATTCCTAACAGATGATGTCAGTACAGGCCGTTACAATCCATAACATGTAGATACCATTAAAGCAATGTGTGTGCCTTTTTGATACTGAAACATCTAACTTTATTACGAAGCTCCCTATAAAACCTGCTATGATGTATTTAATAATATTAAAGCATTTATACTTTAATATTGAAGTCGTACTGCCTCTGTGAAGCCTGTTACTTCTGACACAGACGAAGATTGCCAAATCTATGAGTGCAACTTTTAAACACTTCCTTAAGGGATTTCTTTTTTTCCTCTTTCCTCTTCTTCCTTGCTGTTTTCTTTTAACTTTCTTTTCTTTCTTTTTTTTCTTCTTTTTTGCTATGAAAAAGCAGATGTTCTAAAGCTACAAGTAACTGAAAACCAGCAATATATGCTCAAAGGCCGAAACCTAATATTTACAATAAGCTGAGTCAATGAGAACTGTCTCCATGGTGACCCTGGTCATGAAGCAGAAACCCATTGGCTGTCAGTCCTAGCTGAGGAGGTCATCATTCATCAGGAGTCTGTACATTGCTATTCTCAATCAGGGACCTTCCTGACATCAGCAACTCTCCACTCACTTGATACAAAAGGCAAAATAATATAAAATCCACGTTTACTGCATCATATTCCATTGGATTTACAATTGGCATGTGAGGCAGTTATTCTGTAATTTACATGAATTCTGTGATTTATGGAAAGAAATTTGGGTTTGGGGATGGTAGCCCTACTTTAGATCTCTACTACTATAGCAAATGTCAAATTTTTCTCTTTCTTTTTCTTTCTCTTTCTTTCTTTCTTCTTTCTTTCAAAAAAAGTTTTGCCATAAGACACATGTACTCGATGGAAAGAGATAGAAAGTCAGTGAGAGGTAAAGTGAGAAATCACCTCTCAGGGGAATGGCCACATAGCAGTCTATTTATTTCTTTCTTCTTTCTTTCTTTCTTTCTTTTTTTTTTTTTTTAGCTTTTTATGCCGTAGGGCATGTGCGCCTGCTGGAGAGAGACAGAGAGAGACAGTGAGAAGGAAAGTGAAAAATCACCTCCCAGGGGGAAGGCCATGCCGCAATCTCCTTTCTTCCATTCTTCCTCTGGGATCTTAGGTACACAGTCATACATACTGGGAATGATTTTCAAGCTACCAGGTCAGGAACTCGAACGGCAGTTAGCCACATGGGAATCCAGCAACCACTAAACCATCTGCTAGCTCCCAGAGTGATTTTCAAGTTGCCGGGTCCTGGACTTGAACTGCCATCAGCCATGTGAGAGTCTAGCATCTTAAATACCATACCACTTGTGGGCTCCCTAAATTTTCTAATAAATACTCCAAGTAGGAATCACTGCTACATATGCATATTTTTACTATTTAAATTCACATTTTTATAAAGCAAAAAAATACAAAACTTTTATTTTTCCAACAGAGAACTTCACATTCTTTTGTCTGTTAAATGTTTCTTCCCTTTGCTCCTCCCACCCACCCTCTACCACTCACTCACTCTCCCTCTTAGAGTCTCTAGTATCTGCACTAATCCTCTCTACTGTCATATCTTTGGATCTCTCAATTTCTGCCATAGAGTTCAAACTGAAATATGTATTTCTAATTCCTGAGAGATATCAATATTTATATGCAAACCAATTTAAACGATAAGAGGTAAACTGATCTTCCCAGGAGTGGCCATAAAATTCAGACTATGGAAGGAACTTGACTAAGTGGGATACCAAACTGTTAACCTTGGACTTCTGAAGAATGTGTCTATGTTGGGAAGAAATTAGAGCTTCCCGCAAGAGTTTTTGGTTCATACATGGTCTGTATATTCTAGCCTTTCCACCTAGAATCTTTTGATATCAGGGCTCCATGTGGCACAGTTACACACTAATTTGATATAACAAGATCCTCTTTTAAAATATGAACATTCCTTAAAAGTGTTAAGCCTAGCTGGGGACCAGCAGGCGGCATGGTGGTTAAGGCACTGGACACTCCCACATGGCTGACCACGGTTCAAGGCCTGGACCTGGTGGCTTGCTTTCTTGCTTTCCTCCTCTTGCTGTCTGTGTCTCTCTCTGGTCAAATCAAAATAAAATGAATGAATGAATAAAAGTAAATTTTAAAAAAAGTGTTAAGCCTAGGGACTAGCAGATGGTGTAGTGATTATGTCTCTGGATTCCTACATGGCTGACCACAGTTTGAGTCCCGGACCTGCTGGCTTCAAAATTATGCCAGGCACACATGCTTGCATATCCAGGGAGGAGAATGTAGGAAAAGGGATTGCAACATGGCCATCCCCATGGGGCGGTGATTTCTCACTTTCTCTCTCTCTCTCTCTCTCTCTCTCTCTCTCCCTCTCTGGTGAGCACACGTGTCCTAAGGCAGAAGAACCTTTTTGTAAAAATAAGTTTTGAGCCTATGGACAATTCATTTTTGGCATATTCCTTTTTTTTTTTAGAAGATTCTGTTCAATATCATATATTTTAATGAGCATCTTAGCAGTAAAATAAAGCATTATGTCCATTTGGAAGTTATACAAAAAAATTTCCTACTATCTTTAACAGCTTTTTGAATAAGACACTGCCTGTTCCTACCAAGAAGTTTCTTCAAGTACTTCAAATATTAGGCTCCATCCTGCTCCTCCTTGACATCCAGAACTCTATCTTTCTTGCTGTTCCTGTGAAGCTGTAAAAACAAAAGCTTTATTTTTTTTTTTTTTTGAGAGTTTTTCTGCCATAGGGTGTGTGTGCTCACCAGAAAGACAGAGAGAGAGACAGAGAGACAGAAAGCGAGAAGTCATCCCCCGGGGTGATGGCCATGCTGCAATTCCTTCTCCTCTATTCTCATCTTGGGATCTTGGGCACGCATGCACACATGCTCAGCGTGTGTTTAAGTCACTGGGTCCGGGACTCGAACCACGGTCGACTATGTGGAAGTCTAGCGACATAGCCATTACACTAACTACTGGTCCCCTACAAAAGTATTTTGATGGCCAGCTTCCTTTGTAAGTCTGTCATTCCATCTAGAATCTTTCATGAGTCCACATGCCACAGGCCGGCCCTACTCACCCTTACTCTTCTAGAACATTAGCTGGACTAGAGTCTGGGCTTCCATTTGCCAAGAAGAAAGTTCAGATGACCAAAGACTGTGTTTCTGTAGCTCTAGGACAGAATGCCTGTGGTTTATTGTTAACTCTATCCCCTCTCTAGTAAATCCATGGGCAGTATTCTCCATAGACCAGATCCTCTGGTTTTCTCCCACCTCTCACTCACTGACCACCCTTAGACCTACCTCCTGACAAATGCTGAGTTAACTGATCATGAGTTTTGAAGATGAAATTAACTCACTTGGCTCACACCCCTCCCCTTTCCTTTCTTTTCTCCCACCTGCCCGTAGTAGGATATGTCTGGCTGTGGGTCATGGGGAAGGGACTTGCCTCTGGGAATGAGGTCTTTGGTTTATGGAGGGAAGCCAGATTCAGTGCAATGGAACATTAACAAGCTCATTTGGTCCTACATCCAATCCGCATTCTTTTTCTTTTTCTTTTTCTTTTTTTTAGAGGTTTTTGCTATAGGGCACGTGTGCTTGCCAGACAGAGAGAGACAGAGAGATAGAAAGCGAGAAATCACCCCCCAGAGGGGATGGCCATGCCGCAATCCCTTCTCCTCCATTCTCCTCTCGGGATCTTGGGCACACACGCACATGCGCCCAGCGTGAGTTTTAAGCCACCAGGTCTGAGATGGGAACTGCGGTCGACCACGTGGGAGTCCAGCGACATAGCCATTATGCTAACTGCTGGTCCCCTAACCTGCATTCTTCAATCAAATTCTAATCAGTAAAAAGCTCATAACTGGATCTCTACTTGTCTGACTTCTATGCCCACCTCTGATCTGGTTCTAAATTTGGGCAAGATAGAATGCTGTTATTCTTTGGGGTCCCTAAGACCCAAGCATTTCAGCATAACTCTGTGTTTCAGGTCTGTCTCTTATAACATTTCCTTGGAGTCACTTTCCTTAAAAGACAGGTGCAGGATTGTTCAATGGGCTCTGAAAGTTCTGGCTGGTGCCTTGCCAACCAATTCGGTTGCTTACAAGAGAAATGCTTCTTTTGGACACTCGTAGGTAAAAATGATTCAAGTAAATACTTACTAAATTAATGTTAGAGAAGTAACACTAAATTCTTCCTTTCAGAAATGTTTGCACTGATTTTAATAGAGAAGTATGTGAGCAATCAGCTAATTCCAAAGTGATGAGTAACAATGGAAGAATTTCAGGCAGATATTTCAGGGCAAATCTAATCCTACAGGAGGCATGGAAAGTTTAAGAGTCATAATGGCCTGGATAAGCAATGAACAAAGGAAGCTTCTGAGCATTAGAAAACCATCAGGTCAAGTATGATGATAATTGCAGCTGGGAGTTGGCTTTGGCATTAAGAAGTAATAGAGAATGAAGGAGACTCAGAGTTGACATGTAAACATGATAGTTCAGGTCAGTTTGCAATGAGAGAATGAAACTATTTAAAAGAGATACCGTTGGCCAGGTGGTGGTGCTGCGGTACACAACTGGATCCACATAGGAAAGCTCAGCAGTCACCTCCCAGGGTCTCCTGAGCACAGTTGGTGGCAGCGCAACACGTGCCTGTGATCTGGGCTGAGGGAGGCTGTGGGCTGATCGTGGCATGAGGATACTCTTATGGGTATCTCTCTCTCTCTTTCTCATTAAATAAATAAATAAACTTTAAAAAGTTTTAAAGAGGTAAACTCTACTTCATACCAGAATTGTCTCCATATATAATGTGGATCCATGTGGATCCAGTTTTTTTTTTTTTTTTTTTTTTCAGTGATATTTCCATTTATTTCACTGTCACTAATAACATTTTTTTTCTATCTCATACATGATTGAACACATATTTTGCTTTAAAATTAACGGTCACGACTGAAGAAACAATGGTTTACTTTTCTAATCAAGTGACCAAGCTTCCGAATCTTAAGTCCCCCACAAAAGTTGCAGTGTATTATTTTCATTTAACAACAAGACCTTCTAATTTGATTATCCCGAGTGGTTTCCATTTGCCTAACAGTCGTTACCGACAGTTTAGCATGGTGACTGCTGCTTTCGGGGGATTCTATCAGATGAATCCTCACTTCTAGTGCAGTAGCTGTTAGCACGCTTTCACTGATAGTCCACCCATCCAGGCCTCTCTACTGTGGCTGGCCACGGAGGCCTGCTTTGGCTGCCAGCCCTTCATCCTGCTAAATATGATATTCCTGAAATCTCAGGGATATTCTTTGTGTCATTTTTAGATACTTCTGTAAGCAATGTTCTGAATAGGTGATCTCTTCAGGTTTTACTTCTCTTGTTGTAAAATCCTTAACGCAGTCCATAAAGCATGTTTCTGTAAGTTTATTATAGGTTCCAAGAAATTCCTTAAACTGTTTTATCTGATCAGATTCTGGTATCTACAGCCATATTCTTATGGTATGTTTATTAGTCCCCTTTTCTGATGCATGAGTTTCCTTTCTGTTCTGGACAAGAAGTTGTCCAACCTTTGCTTGAATATCTCCAGTGAGGCTTGTTTTCTTACTTAGGCACAAGCTATGGCATTCAATACCAATATGAGGCTGGGGGTGGAGGGTGGTGGTGGCTACACCACAGGTGGAGTCTAAGAGCAGTGAGGGTCCAGGCTGGGGAGGGTGCCGCAGCTGCTGGATGGCAGAGAACACGTGGGAGCATTGATGACACTGGCTTTTATTTTCTAAATGTTTTCCAAGCTCTTGTATATTTGGAGTGCAGAACAATTTGTAAGACGAATACTTTAAAAAAAATGTGCATTATTGGGGAACCAGCAGGTGGCGTGGTAGTTAAG
>NW_006208569.1:0-481 GCF_000334495.1 Tupaia belangeri chinensis | reverse complement strand
GATGCTCCCACTTGTTCTCCCTCCCACCCTCACCTGCCCCTGCTTCCCGCACCCAACATGCAGGAAGTGAAGGGTGCCAGGACTGACAGACAAGGTCGGGGAGTGGAAACCCAGGGTCCCCTCCTGCACTTATGCCCCACCATCCTGACAAGGTGGTAGGCCTCTCCAAGAACCATCCCCACTCCTTGTCCTACCAGGCCTGGGTGGGTCACATGCACACCTCCCCTTCCTCGGTTCCAAGGCCCCCCTCCCTGCACAGGCAGCTGCACACAGGGAGGCCCTGCCCCACAGGCTCTGCCCTCCTGCCCCTCAGCCTTCCTCCCTCCCAGCCCTGACCCAGCAGCTCCCACCTGGAAAGGCCATCAGGAAGCCCAGGGGGCCCAGCAGGCCCAGCCCAGGAGGACATGGCTGCCCCAGGGCCTCCACCTGACTGAGCCCGGAGCCCCCCAAGCCCGAGGCCTTCCCTGACCTCTGCCCCTGT
>NW_006208568.1:0-1124 GCF_000334495.1 Tupaia belangeri chinensis | reverse complement strand
ACAGCCCCTCCATGGCTCTACAGCCACCACAAGACCCTGTTCCATCACCATGGATCCATCTGTCACAACACATCCAGGGAATGTCCTCACATTCCACCTGGAACACTACCAGCACCTGGGATTCTGGATTGGTCAGTTACATGGTTTGCAGAGGGGGAGATATAGAGAATCAGACACACTTATTTCCACTATTGTTCGATGGTCATTCTATTTCTATTCATACTGTTGCTTTTGTAGCAAAATTAAGTAAAAAATATTGTGACATGTGTCATCCTAAGTGTGTTACTAGAGAGTTTTACTTTATCCCCTTCTGCAATAGCCAACACCACTTTCAATACATGAATCATGTCCAAGAGAATAGAAAATATCCCATGTAACTTTTTAATCGATACGTACCCCATGACCATGTGCAGCCTCTTTTGATTTCTATGAACATATATCAGTGTCAGCAGTTTCTGAACACAACAGGATTAAACAAATCACAATGTACTCCTTGTTGTCTGTCTATTTTGACAAGAATGCTCTGTCTGATGTATGTCCATGTTTCTGTGGAGACAAGCAGTTCCTCTTGGTCATGTGTGAGTTATTCGACATTGTGTGAGCATATCACAATATATTTACAGCTATTTAGATTACCTCAAATGTGAAGTAGTAAGGAAACAGATACTGTGGCTTCCTATCTTCATGTCCTCTTTATAAACATGTTTTTGTTTGCTAGAGTGTGTTTGCTCCAGCCAGATAGAGATAGAGACAGAGAGAAGGGAAGTGAGAAAGCACCTCCCTTGCGGGATGGCCACACTGCAGTTGGAATGTCCTCTATTTCTCCTTTCAGAATTTTGGGCACACCCATGGATATTAGACTTGTAATTCAAGCTGTGATTCCAGGATTCAAAATATGCAGTTGACCATTGGGTTCTCTCTGCATTAACCAGCACACCAATGGATGACCCATACAGGCTATTTGCCCTTCATATAGGAATTCTGGGTTAGGGTATGTAAATATTTCTTAAAGCAACCTTATTTGGCTATAAGGCTCAGGTACTAATTTTCAGCCTTTTAAAAACACAGTTCATCGACTTTTGTATTTCTACAGAGTCATGCAACCACCACAGTACAAATGGAAG
>NW_006208567.1:0-1091 GCF_000334495.1 Tupaia belangeri chinensis | reverse complement strand
GCAGCAGTCGTCTTCTTTCACTTTCATTCATATCTGATAGAATTTTTTATCTTAAGTTCTTCTTTTTTTTTTTTTTTGAGAGATTTTCGCTATAGGGCACGTGCACTAGCCAGACAGACAGAGACATAGAAACAGACAGCGAGAAATCACTCCCCAGGGGGGATGGCCATGCCACAATTCCTTCTCCTGCATTCTCCTCTTGGGATCTTGGGCACACACGCACATGCGCCCGGCGTTAGTTTTTTAAGCCACCGGGTCTGGGACACGAACCGCGGTCGACTACATGGGAGTCCAGCGACATAGCCATTACGCTAACTGCTGGTTCCCTGTTCTTGGACATTTGAACCAATTCCATATCTTAGTAATGGTGAATAATCACACAATAAACATGGATGTGCAAGTGTTTTTCTGGATAACAGTGTTCCTATCCTTGAGGTATATATCTAGGAGTGAAATTTCTGGATCACATGGAAGTACTACATTATTTGTAGGTCTTAGAGGAACCTCCGTATTGTTTTCCACAGTGGTTTCACAAATTTACATTCCCATCAAACGTGTAGGAGGATTCCTTTTTAACAGTAGTCCTCTTCAGGGCAGCCTTACTAGCAATTATCATTCTGACTGGAGTTAGGGCGATATCTCATTGTGATTTGGGTTTGTATTTCCCTTATGATAATGGATGCTAAGCTAAGCATTTTTACTTATGCTTTTAGACTGTTAGCATATCTACTTGGAATTGTCTATTCAGCTTATTTGCCCATCTTTTAATTTGATTGTTTATTTTTGTAGGCAAGCTGCTTGAGTTTCTTGTATATTTTGATTATCAGTCCCTTATCTGAGGGAGAGCTTGAAAATATATTCTCCCATTCCAAGGGTTTTCTCTTCATTCTGTTTCCTTCATTGTGCAGAAATTTGTTAACCTGATGCAATCCCATTGTCTATTTTCAGAATAATTGTCTGTGCTTTGGGGGTCTTATTTAGGAAGTTATTTGCTGAATTTGGCAGGTGTTATGTTGGATAAAGGCGTTGGATTTCCACATGGCTAACCACGGCTCAAGATCTGGACCTGGTGACTTACTTTCCAACTTTGT
>NW_006208566.1:0-846 GCF_000334495.1 Tupaia belangeri chinensis | reverse complement strand
TATTGCTTATTGCTTAAAAGCTGTGGTAGAACGAAAGGAGATGAAAAAATAAACAATGCTTTAAATGAAAATAAATAACACATTAAAATGAATAATAAGGGAACCAGCAGTTAGCGTAATGGCTATGTCGCTGGGCTCTCATGTAGTCGACCGTGGTTTGTGTCCTGGACCCGGTGGCTTAAAACTCATGTGGGGCGTGTGTGCGTGTGTGCCCAAGATCCTGAGAGGAGAATGGAGGAGAAGGGATTGCGGCGTGGCCATCCCCCCTGGGGGGTGATTTCTTGCTTTCTGTCTCTCTCTCTCTGTCTGTCTGGCGACTGCATGTGCCCTATAGCGAAAACCTCTAAAAAAAAAATGAATAATAACATTTTAAAATCAATTCTTCATAGCTCCAGGTTCTTCTCTTACTTTACGTGCTCTCCTTCTCAGTCTCCTGTCCCTTTCATTTTCTAGAGCCTTTAATGTTGGAGTTCTACTGGGTTCAACCTCAGATCTTAGTTTTTCATGTGTCAACACGCCCCCTACATGATCTCAGCTTGTTTCCTAGCTTTAAATACCAGATATCTAGATCTTTCTACATCTTATATTTATCTATCTATAGCCCAGACTGAACTCCTCTCAACACAACTAAAGCCAAGTCAAACTTGAAATTCTTTCCTCCTCTTCTTGCTCTTGCCCTTGTGCCTTCCTGCCCTTTCCATGTCTTGGTAAATGCCATCTTGGTCTTCTTCAACTCAGTAAAGGTCCACTTTATCCTTCTGGTTGCCTGACCCAAAACCTTAGAATTGTCCTTGAATTTCCTTTCTCTTATCTATAATTTTCTTTTCTTTTCTTTTTTTTTTAAAG
>NW_006208565.1:0-746 GCF_000334495.1 Tupaia belangeri chinensis | reverse complement strand
ATTCCCTGTTCCCTTATTATTCCCATCTCCAACTAGCTATTAGCTGACCCACTATGTCTTTATTTGCCATTTAGGTTTTTGTGGACATGTGTACTCTTTGGAGAGAGACAGAGAGAGGGAAAGTGAACAATCACCACCCCCCAGAGGGATGACCACACTTCTTTTGAGTATCCACACACATGAGTCTGGTGTGATATTCAAGCTGCCAGGTTTGTGACTTGAACTATGTTTGGCCATGTGGGAATCCAGGGCTTTAACTACTACTCCAGCTTCTGACCCTGTGACCCACTATTTCTACTAGATATGTTCTAGCTTCTACATATAAATAACATCTGTAATATTTGTGTGCTTACTTTGCAGTTGTATGGAAAATAATTACAAAATTTGAGTAAAATCACAAAAGACACTGTACAGCCAAAGCTATACTAAACAAAGAAACACAAGAAACAAAGGAAAACTGGAAGAATTACACTATCAGCTATTTAGTACACTACAAAGCTGTATTAACAAAAATAGAATGGAGACGGCAAAAACAAGCAACAAAACAGACACATAGCACAATTTGAAGAAGAGAAAATATATAAATCTATAAACTTTTTACACTCATCCGATTTTCAAAAATGGTGCCCAAGAATATGCTCGAGGGAAAGAACAATACGTCAGTAAGTTGTGCTGGAGACAGTGGATTCCACATGAGAAAGAACAGATTACAAACTTAAATTTAAGACATAAAGGCACTCAAAGAT
>NW_006208564.1:0-764 GCF_000334495.1 Tupaia belangeri chinensis | reverse complement strand
TTTTCCCATTCTGAGGGCTGTCTGTTCACAACTAATCACTGTGTCTTTCACCATGCAGAAACTTCTTAGTCTGATGTAATCCCACTTGTCTATTTTAAGGATCATAGACTGTGTGTTGGGAGTCTTATTTAAGAAGTTTTTCCCTACCCCAATGTCTCCCAGATTTTCCCTGGTGTTTTCCAGGAGTTAGTTTTATAGTTTGAGGTCTTAGATTTAGATCTTTGATCCAATTTGACTTTATTTTTGTCAGAGGTGAGAGGTAGGGGCTCAGATTCATCTTTCTTCAAGTGGAGATCCAGTTTTGCCAGCACCATTTGCTGAAGAGGTTTTCCTTTTCCCACTGACTTGACTGGTACCCCTTGTCAAAAATCAGTTGGCTGTATGTTTGAGCATTCATTTCTGGGGACTATTTTCTGTTCCATCGATCAACCTGTCTGTTCCTGTGCCAGTACCGTTATGTTTTGATTACCACAGCTTTGTAGTATATTTTTGGGTCAGAGAGTGAGATGCCCACTCCACTCTTCTTGTGCAGAACTACTTTGGCAATACGGGGTCTTTTATGATTCCAGACAAACTTTATGATTGTCTTTCCTCGATCTGTAAAGAATGTGTCTGGTACTTTGATTGGCATTGCATTAAATAGGTAGATTAATTTGGGTAAAATTGCCATTTTGATTATAGTAATTCTTCCAATTCAAGAACATGGGATGTCCTTCCACCTTTTTTCTGTCAGTTTCAATTTCTTTTTTTATGTTCTCATAGTT
>NW_006208563.1:2219-3110 GCF_000334495.1 Tupaia belangeri chinensis | reverse complement strand
ACATGCATCATGTCTGATAAAACTGAATGATCTTTTGTAGGACATCACCCTATGTAGGGTGGCCAGTAAAGGCACTCATGGCTTCTCTACAAGGCACATTTTCTATCATGTCTTTGCCAGCAGTGAGTACTTAGAAATAGACCCTGATGCTAGCATCAAATTCACATCATGAGGGAGCAGCAGTTAGCGTAATGGCTATGTCCCTGGACTCCCACGTAGCAGACCACGGTTCATGTCCCGGACCCGGAGACTTAAAACTCACGCCAGGCATGTGTGCGTGCATGCCCAAGATCCCAAGAGGATAATGGAGGAGAAGAGATTGCGGCATGGCATTCTCCCCTGGGGGGTGATTTCTTGCTTTCTGTCTCTCTGTCTCTCTCTGTCTGTCTGGCTAATGCAAGCATCCTATAGTGAAAACCTCTCAAAAAAAAATTCACATCATGAGTTCAGTGTCTCAATATGAATGCAGGCCTCACCATATGGGTCTTGGTTGTAGAAGGTGCTGAGATACAAGCGTTCTCACTCATTCTGAGCCTCCCACAGACAGAATATAGAGAGAGTACTGATGGAGTGGAGAACAGTTTAATCTGAGCTCTCTCTTCTGTCTTGAAAGGGGTGGAAAAACATTGAAAAAAGGAAGAAGAAAGCTAATGAAAAGATAACAGAAGCCTTTTTCATGGGTCTTTGCAGCCCAGGCCTCCTCCATAGGAATGTGGGTTCCCTGCCCCACACTGTTGTAGACCTTCACTTTTTTATTAAATACTTCTCTTTTCATATTACTCATGTTTTCAGCTTCCTTATGAATCTCAGGGCAAGTCTCTAAACTTAGAGGTCTGTATCCAAAGAACCGAATGTTTTACACAACACAGTGCAGCTCCCCCATCCGATAAA
>NW_006208563.1:1094-2184 GCF_000334495.1 Tupaia belangeri chinensis | reverse complement strand
GAGTTGTAGGTAAGGAAACAAAGGACACTGAAGTGGCCCAGAAGCATCAATGGCTGGGTGGATCAGGAACTGGAAGGGACATTTTGTTAGTACATTATGGGAAGCTGAGCATGGACTAGTTTGAGAGATTAAAAACTTCTGGAGGTGAATCATCACACTTTCATGAGTACGACTTTCAAGAATTCCACCAGGTTCTCAAGGCAGAGAGCTGAGAAAAATCTTCTCAAATTTCCAGCAGTAGAAAGAGAAAACTGACCATTCCATCATATCACCAAGGGAAAAGTAACTATTCTGAAAAATGCCCAGAGCATTCAGTACTATATTAACAGGGCCCTGTGCTCAAAGAAAACCACCTTACAAAAGGCTTATTTACTTAGTGGAAGAGTAATTGGCCAACTCCATTCTGGTTTTAGCTTTCCTGCCTCACATAAAGGTTGGAAAAAGAGGCAAAGAAACTTTCCCAGAGTCCAAGACTCAGTCCCACTAAAAATTTATATAGAATCCTAAAATTATCAACTATTCGGAAATCCTAACCCCCCCACCCTCAGTCCGAATCCCTAACTCTTTGACCTTAGACCTAAGCCCAATTTAGTTACATTAGGTAAATTTAATACTGGACAGAGCCTAGATCCTAGGTACCCTACATCGGCTTCTCCATTGCTAATTACATGTCAGGCACACATAAAAATACTTTATAAAACTTTTGTAACTTTATTTTTCTTCAATATTTGAGAGACAAAGGTGCAAGGAGCACCCAAACAGAGACTTCCCCTTGCAACCCACCCTCACCTCTTCAAAGAGGGGGAATCACATATGGGGAGCCCTTGGGAGATCCCCCACTTGCCCATAGAACCCAGCGCTTGCAGTGGCCTCCCTGATGCATGTTTTCTTCAGAGCCCTCAATTCTTAGGGCCTCTGTGCCCTAAAGCCAGCCAGGCTGATATATGAAGACTGGGGCCACTGTGAGCTCATTGCTCTTGCATGCAGAGGTGGACTCCCTAACCAGGCCTTAACCTCTCACCCTTTCTTGCAGTCTCCCAGATGACATCTCCCTGGGCTCAGGGATTGCACATCCTCTTTGCAGCAGTAG
>NW_006208563.1:0-914 GCF_000334495.1 Tupaia belangeri chinensis | reverse complement strand
AAAACACACATGTGATGTTACAAAAAAAAAAAAAAAAAAAAAAAAAAAAAAAAAAAAAAAGCCAAAGGGTTCACCTTTCTGCAAAGGAAAGTTTCTATTCTGTGAATATGATCACCCACACCCAGGACTGATTTATCCTCCAAAGCCAGGTTTGAGTGTACCCTCCTGGCATCTGCTATGGATCCGCTTTGTCATCCCTGAATCCCATCTTGATGTTCCAGGGAGGCAGCAGGGGGAACAGCAGGATATAGCCTGGAAAGACCAGCCTGGCACTCCTCACCACAGTCCTCCAATTGCTGATGATTAGTGTCCTCCCACCACCCACGTTCCCAGTGTTCACTTCCCAGTCTCCCAGAACACACATCTGACTTCCGGTATGGCACCTTCCTTCTACCATTGACCATGTGTCCCACTCCTAACTCCTGCCTAACTTCCAGTGAGGTGCATGAGCCCACTTTCCACCATCAGGCCCCAGCTGGACACAACTCCCTGTCTTCCATTCCAGAGCCTAGTGGACACCCTACAGTCAGGTTCTCTCCTGTCTTCTAGTGCCAGTGTGCCTCCCGCCTCACTTTCAGCTCTGTGCTTGACTTCTGGCTGAGAGTCTGCTTTGCAAGGAACTCAACTCCCTCTTCCCTTCCCCCTTTGTGAAATCTACCTCTGTCTTACTTTCAATCAGGTGCCTTATGTCCATCTTCTGCACCCTCCAGTGCCCCATGCATTGTGTCTCCATGGCAGTGGTTCCAGCTGTATCAGAGGAGCCAGGCTTCCTCTAGGGTAGAGTTCGAGTGGTAGCTCTGCAGCCAGCAACTCCCCAAGCAATGTGAGTGGGTGGCTGACATGGCGGCTCGGGAGGACCTTGTCTGTGTGATTGCTGGCAGACTCGCCTTCCTGCTGCAGTTCTATGTGTCATG
>NW_006208562.1:2296-2871 GCF_000334495.1 Tupaia belangeri chinensis | reverse complement strand
CCATTATGCTAACTGCTGGTTCCCTAGGTTAGGGTTCTGAAGCACTCTGTCCAAGACACATTTTTTTCAAGCAATTAATACTTAGCATATTTCACTTAGTATAAAATGACACTATAATAAGGAATATGTCAACCAAATCATGCACAAAAAAGGAATTAAAGTAAAAATATGTCAGAGAAAGTGGTTTTAGATCAAGTGACCTGATCCTTCTTGTAGAACTCTTACCATTCAGAAACTTTAACATACCTAAATATCGTGGGTACATAGTCAATCATCAAGCTTTGGTTAACATAAGGAATCAGTATTCAGTGACTGTAACTGTACAACCAACGAGAGAGCTAATAATGGGGAAACAGAATAACAAATAAGCATGGCAGACTTCAGTAAGAAAGCTCTGAGGATGAGACAAATTCACGTGAACTTATGTCGTAGTTGAGAACAATGATTATTGTGAACTGTCGACAAAAAATACACAAGAAATAGAAGATATATCACTGCAACTTGCCTTCTTCCTGTTCACTCTTATCTGGAAAAAAAAACATAAAGCAAAAAATAATAATTTACTCAAAATGAAA
>NW_006208562.1:2025-2226 GCF_000334495.1 Tupaia belangeri chinensis | reverse complement strand
CAAAAAAAAAAGTGTAAAATGGAGGGCTTCAAATCAAATGAACTGAATCTTTCTTGAAAAAAACACACATTAGAAAACTGTCTAATAGCAAATTTCTTAGGTATACTATTATTATAATTATACTTACAATAAAGATGTGTCATCAATGAATATAACCAGAAGAAAATGCAAGCAATTCAAATGAGAAAGAAATCACTAACC
>NW_006208562.1:1217-1789 GCF_000334495.1 Tupaia belangeri chinensis | reverse complement strand
AAACTCACACTGGGTGCGTGTGCATGCGTGCCCAAGATCCTGAGAGAAGAATGGAGGAGAAGGGATTGTGGGGTGACCATCCCCCCTGTGAGTGATTTCCTGCTTTCTATCTCTCTGTCTCTCTCTGTCTGTCTGGCGAGCGCACGCGCCCTATAGCAAAAACCTCTTCAAAAAAAAAATAAAAAAGAAAGAATTATCTAAAAAAGAAAGATATTCCTTTCTCCTGTGCATGTTTATTTGAATAATGCAATGCAAGGCAAAATATCAGCAAAGAAGAAGGATAAATATTCAAAATGTATTCATGACTTACTCTATTGCTCAAATAGATTTATATTTCTGAGAATGTGAACCACATTACTAAAATCATCCACTAATCACATGAGACATGCTATATAACACCCCAACAACTTGGTGCAAAAGGAATCAAGGTAGAAAAATGAAGAAGTGAGTGGAAGTGGAATAGGCCTGATTCTAGGATAAACATTATCACAGTGTGATCTTGAATTGGTTCACTCTCCTTTTCCTTCCCCCCCTCCAATAAAATTCTAACACTAAAACCAGACAAAAGTACT
>NW_006208562.1:0-1191 GCF_000334495.1 Tupaia belangeri chinensis | reverse complement strand
TAGGGAAAACAAATTTAAAGGCACCCATCTCTCCAAAATTCTGTCTGAAGACATATTCATACCAAGCCTGACAATTACATTAATGTAATAGTCTCTAATTTCCAAAAGTAAAAAAAAAAAGAATACTCCCACAAAATGATTATAAATATCAGTAGAAAACGAGAATATTATACTTTGAATGACTATATTAATATTGTCTGTAAATTTATTTGAGGGTCAGCAGATGGCATGGAGATTAAGACAGGTAATCCCACATGACCTGTGACCTGCGCAGTTCGAGCCCTGGGCCCCATGGCTTGAGATGGGGACCCCACACTGTTGCATGTGTCTTCAGAGTCCAAGAGAAGAATGGGGGAGAAGAGATTCCAGTGTGTGACCAAAATCCTGGGTTGTGGGTGATTTCACACTCACTCACCCACTATATCTCACTCTCTCTCTAGATGTATATGTAAATATATAAAGTATAAATATATAATAATATATACAAATAATAATATGTATAATACATAAATGTATTTTAATATTTTATTATATTTAGACAATATTTTGCTCTATAGCAAATATATATACACACACATATATAAAATCTCTAGAGAGAGAGAGTATGTAAGTATACAGATAGAGTATGTAAGTATATGTGTGTGTGTGTGTATACTTTGCCAAATGGTATGTGGGAAAAAAATGTGAACAAAACAATGAGATTCCTTAACTATGGCAAAGTATATTGGTAGAAAGGAGGAAACTGATTTTTCAGGTGCTAGTAGAAGATGTTAAAGTGACATTCTTGGAAACAATTATTGAACAGTGAAAATTGAAAATGGAAGATGAGAAAAGTTATAATAGAAATACTGATACTGAGAGAAAATAACTTCTAACAAAGTAGCTTAGAAGAAAAGAAACAACTTTATAAATAACAACAGTAATAAAGTGAGTTAAAATTCTAAAAAGAAATTGGGTAATATATGAGGATAATTGCCTTGCAGACCTTTCACAGAAAAATTTCAGATGGGAGATATATAATCATTTAACTTTCCTTGAGATAGAAAATCCTTCTAAAACATTTAGAATGCATTCACTTTTTGAAATAATAATTATTCCAATAAAAATGCAAAAGAGAGCTGACAGATGTTCATGTGGTTAGATACTAGATACTACACAGGAGCCAGGTCTCACATGGCCAACCAGGGTTCA
>NW_006208561.1:0-450 GCF_000334495.1 Tupaia belangeri chinensis | reverse complement strand
AAAATTATTTATTTAACTTTATTTATTAATACTGTTGTTTTTAATTTCCCATAGGGCATGTGTATTCACTAGAAAGGGACAGAGAGAGAGAGAGGTAAAGTCAGAAAGGAAGCGTCCAGGTCCTTGGTTTGAACTGTGGTCAGGCATGTAGGAGTCTAGCACCTTAACCACCATGTCACCTGCTGGTCCCAACATTAGACATTCTTTAGAAATAGAAAGGATTTTGTGACATGTAGTCTAGCAGCAAACTGAACTTTTCCCCCAAGGTAAAGTTTTACTGAGGCTCTTTAAACTCACCTGGAAGAAGAGTTGATGCACTGGCCCTGTGTATATTTATTTGATGGTTTTGGTGACATGTTATTCATGTAGATTCTTGGAATATAGTTCTGTAGCTTAAACCCAGGTGATGTTATAAAATTACTCCTTTAATTTTTTCCATCACAAAAATAT
>NW_006208560.1:0-925 GCF_000334495.1 Tupaia belangeri chinensis | reverse complement strand
CCATTACGCTAACTGCTGGTTCCCCCCCTCCATATACTCTTAAAACTTTAAATTTTAATTAATTAAATTTACCAACTAAAAGTCAGACCAGCAGAATGGTTTAAAAAACAAAAAGAAAGAAAACTCAGGAGTGGGACCAGCAGTTGGCATAATGGCTATGTCTTTGGAGTCCCATGTAGTCAACTGTGGTTTGAGTCTTATACCTGGTGGCTTAAACTCACACCTAGCACGTGTGCATGTGTGTCCAAGATCCCAAGAGGAGAATGGAGTGCTAGGACCATACAATTAACACAAGCTGAGTATGAAAGAACTGCCCCTCATGCCTAAGAGCAAGGACTCGGCTGAGGAGAACTGTTTGCAAGGTCAACAATTTTTCGAGTTCTGATCCTCCACTGTATTGCTGTACTACCCTGCACTCAATTTCTCTGCCATGGGCCTTATTGCCGTACCCCGGTACCCCATAAAGGCACCCCCTGCCTTAATATAACTTTTACAGTAATCTTGAAGGAATGCGGATCCACTAAGTTGGCGGCTGCGAACAGGAGTTACTCCCATTAGACTCACCCTACCCTAGCTCCACCCTCCTGGAAAATGCTACATTCACTTCTACTGGGGATTACATAGATAAGCATTAAAAAAGTTAGGTTAAAGCCACTAAATTGGCAAAACAATATCAGTGGCCAGGAGGGGCTCAAGGACTCTTCCGTGAGGTACTGTTACCCCAAAAACCATAAGCCACCCTTACTCTCAAGACAAGGGAAGATTGCCATTCCCCAAGCCACAGCCATTGTATAGAGCAGCATGTAGAGGGTCCCCAGTACATAGTAACCTTTAGGTCAGTCATTATGCTGCTCACAAGACCACATTCCTTTCCCATAGACATTAGACTCACCTTCTTAGCTATAGACTACCCCAGAGATAACAT
>NW_006208559.1:649-1181 GCF_000334495.1 Tupaia belangeri chinensis | reverse complement strand
TCCATGCCAGTAAAAGAGCACAACTGCTCAGATGCTCCCCAAATGGTCATTCTGATTTTAGAATATTCTAACATTTCTTCCAATATTTTGCCCACCTTAATTCTTTTCATTCTAAGTTATGTTAAAGTTCTATTGTGACTACTTTCCATACTTTCTCTTCCTGTCATTTTATAAAATCAAGGATAGAGAAAGACATGGTGAAGTCGAGGGGACAGAGAGGAGAAAGAGGGTGATGGGAAGGAGCCAGCCTCAAATGACAATTCACAGAGAACACAGAGTGGATCAATCATGTACAACTAATGGAGAACTCCTTTTAGAGAAAAATGTTTATTCTCTATATACAATCTTTTTCAGTATCACAAAAAAAAATATTTAAGCAGATGACTTGGTGGTTAGGATGACTGAGTTTTCACAAGAGCTATCAGTTTGAGTTCTAGATCTGGAGGCTTGAAAACCATGCCAGGCATGGGTGCGAGCATGCCCAAAATCCCTGGAAGAGACTAGAGGAGGAACTGTATGCAGCATGGCCATT
>NW_006208559.1:0-248 GCF_000334495.1 Tupaia belangeri chinensis | reverse complement strand
TTTCTGTTTTTTGCAGAAACATCTTATGCAGACCTTGGGCCACCACATGCACAGCATGATAGATAAAATAGCTGGGGTCAGACATTATCAACATGTCAAAATTAAATGGTAGAAACTCTATAGAAGAATTTGGTGGGCAGTCTACAAGTTTGCTACATTGTGGCCCAGTAAGAGAGCAACCAAAAAAGTAAACCCAGAGCTGACTCAAATAAAAATTTTCTGGGTATTGGAAAGGGGTTGACTGTCTT
>NW_006208558.1:300871-332690 GCF_000334495.1 Tupaia belangeri chinensis | reverse complement strand
CCAAAAAGTTACCCAGTCTATAGTATTTGTAACAGTGGCCTGAACATACTAAAATAAATGACCTTAAAGGTTAATGGGCAGGCCAGCACGGTTATTAAGGTAGTTGGATTCTGAAAAGGTCAATTGTAGTTCAAGTCTTGGACCTGATGGCTTGGAAATTATAACAGGCACGTGCACATGTGTGCCCCAGATTCCAAATGGAGAATGGAGGAGGAGTTACTGTGGCATGGCCATCCTTCCTGGGAGTGTAGGGGGTAATTTCTCACCGTTCCTCTTTCTCTTTCTTTCTCTCTCTCCTCTCTGGTGGTCACACATACTCTATTGCAAAAACCTAAAAAGAAAAAAAAGTCAATATTCAATTTATCAATAGAAATGACAAAAAATGAAGTGCAAAACAAAACTTTTGATTAAACACAACATGGAAATGAATGAGATGCTACTACTCTCAGAAAATTTTAAAGAGGGCAACTTTCTCAACTTGATAAAGAACATCTGCAAATACTAACAACAACAATACACCCTACTGCTAGCATAATACATAATGTCAAGAAATTTGTTTACAGTTTTTTTTTTTTCCTTAGGGTATCTGTACTTGCTGGGGAGAGAGAGAGACAGAGAGAGACAGAGAGAAAGTGAGAAATCACCCTCCAGAGGGATGGTCATGCCACACTCCCTTTTACTCTATTCTTCTCCTGGGATCTTGGGCCTGCATGCACACACATCCAGCATGATTTTTCAAGTCACCAAGTCTGGGACATGGTCAACCATGTGAGAATCCAGAGACATAACTGCTACACCATCTGCTGGTCCCAGTGGTAAGAATTGTGTGTTTTCCACCTGAGATTAGGAGCAAAGCAAAAGTACTACTATTCAAATTTATATTGAAGTACTAGGTAGTGCAATACAGCAGAAAAAATTAAAGATACACAGACTGGAAGGAGAAATCAAGCTGTCTTTATTCACGAATGAGAAAAAAAGCTCTCTTATATACAAGTAATGAGCAACAACAATTTAAAATTCAAAACACAGTATTTACAATGGCATCAAAAGGTGAGATACTTAGAAAGTTATTCCATGTTCATTGATGGGAAAACTCAGTATATTAACGTTTCCATTCTCCCAAGTTGATCTATAAATTTAACTCAGTAATAATAAAAAATAAATTATTTATATTGTACATGTTGAAAAACTGAATGTATAGTTTAAATAGACAGTGAAAGACCCAGAATAGAGGGCCAGATAAAGGGCATAGCAGTCACACTCAATGGTCTGTGAAGCAATCTCACTGGGAAGATTCTGGGTTCAGATCTGAAAACCACTGTGAGTATGACAGCACCTGTGTGCCCACTGTCCAGAGCTGGGTGAAGGCTAGCGGTGGAGAGTGGTATCAAGAACCTTTTAGGATTGGGAACCAGCAGTTAGCATAATGGCTATGTTGCTGGACTCCCACATAGTCAAAAGCGGTTCGCGTCCTGGACCTGGTGGCTTAAAACTCACGCTGGGCGCGTGTGCATGCGTGCCCAAGATCCCAAGAGGAGAATGGAGGAGAAGGGATTGCGGCATGACCATCCCCCCTGGGGGGTGATTTCTCACTTTCTGTCTCTCTGTCTCTTTCTGGTGAGCCCTATAGCGAAAACCTCTCAAAAAAAAAAAAAAAAAAAAAGAACCTTTTAGGATTTTATTTCCCTCTCTTTCTCTGTATATGTCTACAGCTGTCTCTCTTGTATATGACAATAGATAAAATTTGAAGAGACCCAGAATTGCAAATACAGTATTGAACAAGAAGAAAATTGTTGTAGAACTAAAACTACCTGATTTTAACACTCAGCAAAGAGCAGAAATAACAAGAAATTGTGATACTTGTGAAAAAGCAAACACACATATAGAGTAATGGATTGGAATAGAGAGTCCAGAAATATACCCACATAAACAGAGTTAATTGATCTTTGACAAAAGAGGAATGGTAGTTTAAAAAATAAAGAATAGCCTTTTGAAAGAGATGCTAAGAATTAGGAACTTCATATTAAAAATGAGGCATTTTGGCATAGACCCCAAATCTTTTATAACAACTAATTTGAGAGTTAAGTCCATGAAACATATTCTTATGTGTAAAAATTAAAACTTCTAGAAGAAACCATAGGAAAAATTGACAAGGAGTCAAATAATGAAAAAATGTTTGAAGAGCTCCAATAGTCGGATGTCTTACCAGAGACCAAATCAGTACACCCCAAAACTGTAAGGGTCATCAGAACAAAGAAAATGTGAGTAACTTTCACAGCCATGAAGAAGAGTCAAATGACACATGATCACCTAATGTACTGTGCTACTCAAGACAGAAAAAGACATTAGATGAAAACCAAAGAAATTGGATCAGCAGAGGTCATGGTGATTAAGGAGCTAGATTTCCATATGATGGAGAATGATTTCCTGTTGGTTTGAATCAGACAGGTGGGTGTGCATTCATACTCAAAATCATAAGAGAAATATGGAGAAGAAATTGTTTACAATGTGGCCATTCCCTTCCCTCCGAGAGGTGATTTCTCACTTTCCCTCTCTATGTTGCTCGCTGGCTCGCTCTCCCTCGCTCTCTCTCTCTCGCTCTCTCTCTCTTTTTGGAAAGGATTTTGCTATAGGGCGTGTGTGCTCACAAGACAAAGAGATAGCGAGAAAGAAAGTGGGATCACTCCCCAGGGGGATTGGCCATGCTGCAATCCCTTCTCTTCCATTCTCCTCTCGGAATCTTCGATATACATGCACATGTGGCCAGAGTGAGTTTAAGTCATTGGGTCTGGGACTTGAATCACAGTCTACTGCATGGGAGTTCAGTGACACAGTCATTACACAAACTTCTGGTGCCTCTCTCTCTCTGTTGCTGTCTCTCTCTGGCAAGGATTCTTGCCTTATGACCAATAAACCACAACAACAAACTAAATTCTGAATTTTACTTGATGATAATGGGTCAATATTAATCCATTGATTACAACAAATATACTACACTATTTAAGATGTTAATAATAGTAGAAATTTGGTATAGGACTATACTATCTTCTCAGTTTTTCCCCCCAAATCGAAACCATTTCTAGAAAATAAAGTTTACAATTGCAAAGCACAGTAGGATACTGAATATTTTTACTCAACTGAATAAAATTAAAGGGAACATCAATATCATGTTTTTGAAGATGTCAGGCAACTAGAGCTTTCCTACATTGCTGAATGGCACAAAAATTACATGACTTGAACAAGCAGGTGGCATGATGGTTATGTCACGGGACTCCCACGTAATTGACTGCAATTTGAGCCCCAGACCGGCTGGCTTAAGACTCATGCTGGGCACATGTGTGTGTATCCCCAAGAACCCGAGAGGAGAATGGAGAAGGGATTGCAGCATGGCCATCTCCCCAGTGGATGATTTCTAACTTTTTGTCTCTCTGTCTCTCTGGTGAGTGCATGTGCCTTATAGCAAAGATCTCTCTCAGAAAAAGAAATAAAAATAACAAGACCAATTATCCTCACAAATTTAAACACATACATATTATATGACCCAGCAATTTTTCATGTCTAGATTTTTGCACAAGATAAACAAAAATACAGCTTCATTTTTACAAACTTCTACATGAATGTACATAGTGATTCATTTATAATAGTGCCAAATTAGAATCTCTTAATAAATGGATAACAAGTTGTAGTGCCTCCGTACAATAGATATTATTATGTTCACTATCAATTTATTTCTTTTGACTTCCAAATCACCCTTTGTACTGCTTTATGATGCTGGAGATGTATCCTATAACCTTTCTTCTTTGGCAGCAGACACAAGCTTTGGGAGTAGAAGGCAGGAAGGACACTGAAATGCAGAACAGAATCTTCTCTTCTTGTGTCTCACCAAGCTTTGTCCTACTCCCCAGCCTGGTCTTCAAGAGCTCCCTGAACCTCTGTCATCTGTGTGATGTAAGCCACAACTTTTCCAGTGGAGTTTGGAGATAGATTACATTGGCCTTTGATAGAATTCTTTTAATTTGATTTCTTCCTAAGATGCTCTGTCTCAGCCCTATAAGCAGTGGCTGCTCTCTAAATATACATTTGTGTTTTCTTTGGGGCTATCTTGACTTTATAGCAGCTAACTATTGAGAGCTAATATGTATTTTTTTCTTGTTTTTGAGAGGTTTTGCTATAGGGCATGTGTGCTCGCTGGAAAAACAGAGAGAGACAGAGAGACAGAAAGAGAGAAATCACCCCCTAGGGGCTGACCATGAGACAATCCCTTTTCCTCCATTCTCCTCTTAGGATCTTGGGCACACAAGCACATGCACCTGGGATGAGGTTAAGCCGTCGGGTCCAGGACACAAACTGTGGTCAACTACATGGCAGTCCAGTTACATAAACATTACACCAACTACTGGTCCTAATAGCTAATAATTTTTTATATGAAGCTCTTTCCAGGACCAGATGGTGGCACAGTGGAAATGCAACAGGACCACATGGACAAATCCTAAGATCATGTGCAAGACCTCCTTGAATAGTTTTGTGATTCAGGTTGGCTAAGACTGGGATTGGACTGTGGCATAAAAAACTTCTTGAGGGTTTTCTCTCCCTTGTTTCTGAAGAGAAAAATGAATTAAGTTTAAAACAAAAATAAAAATCTTGGTCTAGCAGGCGGCACAGTGGTAGATTGTGGTTGGAGTCCTGAACCTGGTGGCTTGTAACTCATGCTGGGCATACGTACATGTGTGCCCAAAATCCCAAGGGGAGCATGGAGGAGAGGGAATTATCTCTCTGCTGAGCACACACACTCTACAGCAAAAAGTCTCAAAAAATTAATATTAAAAAATGAAAATCTCTACTATAATTAATGTGTGGATTTTGTTCATAACTGGGCTCTGGCTGACACAACTATTCACCATTTTTTGTTTTCTGTTTTATATTTTGCTAGAGAGTGCACTCACCAGACAGAGACAGAGAAACAAAGCTGGGAATGAAAAAGCATTCAATTCATGGGTCACAGTCATGCTGCATGTCCTACTCTATTACTCCCTCCTTTTGGAATTTTGGGTAAGCACACACATGAACCAGGCTTCTTTCCCCGAAACCCCCTGTAAGGACTCAAATCACAGGTTTGACCACATGAAGTCTAGTTGTCTTAACCACCAAGCCACCAGTGGCCCTAGTACTCACTATTAAAATGAATACATTACTTTTAACAGACAGTAACATAGATAACTTTTTTGAGAGGGTTTTGCTATAGGGTGCGTGCCACGCTCGCCAGGTAGACAGAGAGAGCAGTGAGATAAAAAGAGAGAAATCACTCCCCAGGGTGATGGCCTCACTGCAATCCCTTCTCCCCTGCTCTCCTCTCAGGATCTTGGGTACACATGCACATGCACCTGGTGTGAGTTTAAGCCACCGGGTCCGGGACTTGAGTCACAGTCGACTACATGGGAGTCCAGCAACATAACCATTATACCAACTGCTGGTCCCCATAGATAATTTTTTAATGTTATACTGGCAAAAGAAACTTGGTTTAAAGCAAGGGTCATTCTGGGACCAGCAGTTAGAGTAATGGCTATGTCACTGCACTCTCATGTAGCCAACTGCAGTTCGAGTCCTGGACCCGGTGGCTTAAACTCAAGCTGGACGTGCGTGTGTGTATGCCCAAGATCCTTAGAAGAGAACGGAGGAGAAGGGATTGCAGCGTGGCCTTCTCTCCTGGGCGGTGATTTATTGCTTTCTGTCTAACTTGCCCAAAAGAAAAAACCTCTCAAAAAAAAAAAAGTTATTCCATTCATATGAAACTGTCAAAAACAAAACCAAAATTAATATCTAAAATATATATCTAAATATATATCTAAAAATATAGACTCATAGTTGACTATGACAAGGTGTAGGGAGGGAGATTTATTCAAAGGATCATGAGAAAACTTGAAGTAATATATGAACTTTTTTGTTTTTCTGAAATTTTTGCTATACAGTGGGTGTGCTTATCAGAGACAGCGAGAGACAGAAAGTGAGAAACCACTCCTGAGGTGGATGGTCATGCCATTATCCCTTCTCCTCCATTCTCCTCTCTGGATTCTGGGCATCCACATACACCCACCCTGAGTGATTGTTTAAGTCACTGGGTCTGGACTTGGCCATGTGCAAATCCAGGGACTCAATCACTATGCCACCTGCTGCACCATGCGGAATTTCTATATGAAGATTCTCCTTTACTCAGGTGAGAATTGGGGACTGGAGTTCTGAGAACTTTCCATATCCAGATAATGATGCCACCAGGAAAGGCTCATTTCTGTTACCATCTCCATCTGCCAACTCCTGCCCAGTCAGGGAACCTGAAGCAGAGCTGAACCCCAGTCCGAGTCCCTGCCCCAGCTCCCAACCTCCTCAGAATACCCCCCTCTCAGCCAGAAAGATGGGCCTTCCTTTTATTCTTTCTTTTGCTAATTCTTTACCTTTCCCCCTAAGTAAGGTCAGCTCTCAGCTTTCAAGCAGAGGCTTCTCAGTCTGGGAACCTAGGCAGGCCTGTACCCCAGCCAAAGCCCAGCCCCAGTTCCCATCCTCAGAACCCCCACCTCTGCTAAGCAAGAAAGGTAAGCCTCACTCTCCCACACCCCATCCCCGCCCCCTTGCTTCTCTTGCTAATTCTTTATTTCTCTTTCCCCCTAGGTCAGGGTACTCTCAGCTCTCAAACAGAGTCCTTCTCCATCTGCAATCCTCTGCCCTTTCAGGGGACATAAGGCAGGACTGAACCTCAGTCCCAGCCCAACCTCAGCTTTCAAGATCAGAGCATCCCCCCCTCTCAGCCAGAAAGCTAGGCCTTTTTCCCCATTCTTTCTTGTGCTAATACTTTATAACTATTTCTCCCATAGGTCAGGGCAGCTCTCAGCTCTCAGAGTCCATCTCCATCTGAGCCCTCTGTTTGATCAGGGAACTTGAGACAGGGCAGAACTCCAGCTGAAGTCCCAGCTCCTAACCTCAGAGCCCTTTCCCCATTTTCAGCCAGAAAGTTAGGTCTTCTTTTCTTTCTCTCTTTGCTAATTCCAAACTTCTCTTTCACCAGTAGGTCAGGACACCCTACAGATCTGAAGCCGAGTTCGTCTCCATCTGCAGTCCCCTGCCCAGTAAGGGATCTATGCAGGGCTGAACCCCAGTCCCAGCCCCAGCCTCAGTCCCAGCCTCCACCCCAGCTCCTCAACTAAAAGCCCCACCCATCAGTCAGAAAGGGAGGCTTTTTAACTTCTTTCCTTTGCTAATTCTTTACTTCTCTCTCTATATATATAGGTCAGGGCAGCTTTCAGCTCTCAAGCAGAATCTGACCAGTAAGAGAACCTGAGGCAGAGCTGAACCCTAGCCCCAGCTTGACCCCCAGCTCCCAACCTCAGAATCCATACTGCCCTCACCCCTACATATCTGCCAGAAAAGGTGGGCTTTTTTTCCTTCTTTCTTTTCCTTAATCTTTGCTTGTCAGCAGTCCCCTGCCCTTTCAGGGAACCTGAGACAGGGCAGAACCTCAGCTCCACCTTTAGCCCCAGCTCCCAACCTCAGTTCATGCCACTACCACTAGAAATATTGACCATTTTTTCCCTTTTTTCTGTAAATTCTTTATTTATTTATTTATTTATTTATTTATTTTGAGCAATTTCATCTCTTCCATTCTCCTCTTGGGATATTAAGCATGCATACACATGTGCCTGGCATGAGAGTAAGCCACTGAGTCTGACACTCAAACCGTGGTCGACTACATGGGAGTCCAGAGATGTAACCATTACACCATCTGCTGGTCCCTCTTTTGTAAATTCTTTACTTCTCTGTCCCCCAAGGGTCAGGGCAGCTCTCAGTTCTCAAGCCGACTTCATTCCCATTTGCAGCTTCCAGCCCCATCAGGGAAACTGAGGCAGAGCTGAACCCCAACTCCATCCCCACCTCCCCACCTCAGAACCTCACCTTCTCTCAGTCAGAAAGATAGTTCTTTTTCCCCCTTCTTTATTTTGCTGATTCTTTACTTCTCTTTCTCTCATAGGTCAGGGCAGCTCTCAGGTCTAAGCAGAGTCTGTTTCCATCTGAAGTTTCCTGTCCTTTCAGGGAACCTGAAGCATTGCTGAACCCCAGTCCCAGCTTCAGTCCCAGCTACCAACCTCACTGCCAACCCCCAGCCAGAAAAGTCGGCCTATTTTTTCCTTCATTCATTTACTAATTCTCTATCTCCTTTCACCATAGGTCAGGGCAGCTCTCAACTCTCAAGCAGAATTCATTTCCATCTACACCCACCTGCTGATTCAAGGAACCTGAGGCAGGGCCATACCCCAGCCCCAGTTGCATCCCCAGCTCCCGACCTTGTACCCTCCATCTCCACCAGAAAGGTTGGCCTTTTCTGTCCTTTTTATTTTTGCTAATTCTTTACTTCTCTTTCCACCATAGGACAGGGCAGCTCTCAGCTCTCCAGCAGAGTCCATCTCCATCCACAACTCCCTGTTCAGTGTGAGCCAGGGCTGAACCTCAGCCCAGCACCAACCACAGCCCAGAGACCCCCATCTCAGCCAAAAAGGTGGGTTTTTTTTTCCCTTCTTCTTTCTCTTGCTTATTCGTTACTTGTCTTTTTCCCATAGCTCAAGGCAGTTCTCAGCTCTCAAGCAGAGTCCATCTCCATCTGCAGCCCCCTTTTCAAAAATTTTCTCCTACTTGTCATTATCTCCTCATCCTCTATCCACCCAGAGTGACTAATCAGTCCAGAATTATTGATTTCAAACATTTTTGTATTTTGAGGCTCCCAGGGACCCTTGGTCAGCATTGGACCAACAACAAAAAGGAAAAATTCCTCTTCAGAGACCTGAATAGAAAAATCCTTCTATGGGAACCACATTGCTAAATACAACAGAAGAGACTTTGGCATAGAAGGCATTCACAGCAAAAGGAAGTAAACTAGTTCCCAGTTGCAGAAACATTCTCCATGAAGTTATCCAAAAGTGAATACATCGCCAAATGGCTAGAAGATGCAGAAGAGCCTCACGTATGGAAAAAATAAATAAATAAATAAAACCAGAAAATATGACTCCATCAAAATAACACAATAACTCTCCTCCATTTCTTGAAAAACAAAACAAACCAGAAGTTACCGATATGTGAGAACAAGAAATCAGAACATTCACAGCGACAAAACTCTGTGAGATGGAACAGAAAAGAGACAAGGAACTCCAGGAAATGAGGAACTCGTTCTATGATGGCGTGTGTGTGTGCGTGCCCAAGATTCCAAGAGGAGAATGGAGGAGAAGGGATTGAGGCGTAACCATCCCCCCTGGGGGGTGATTTCTCGCTTTCTATCTCTAAAAACTCTCAAAAAGAAAAAAGAAAAGAAAAGAAAACAAAACAAAAACAGAAATTACCAATATGTGAGAACAAGAAATCAGAACATTCACAGTGACAAAACTCTATGAGATGGAACAAAAAAGAGACAAGGAACTCCTTCAATAATTAGAAAGAATAAAAGGACACTATGAAACACGACTGTTAGAGATGAAGGCTGTAATACAGGAAATCCAAACCTCTCTCAAAAATACTAAAAGCCGATTAGACCCACGCTGAGAATAGAATCTTGGGTGTAAAAGGCAAAACCTCTAACCTTGAAAACTACACCAAAAAGATCGAGAAAATAACAAAAATATTAAGGATAATATACGAGACATGCTAGATTCCATTAAACATCCAAGCATCCAAATAATTGGTATCCCAAAAGATAAAGAAACTAATAAGGATATTGAAAATCTATTCCATGATACCATGGAAGAAAACTTCCCAAGTTTAGAGAAGCCCTCAAATATCCAGACACATGAAATGCAAAAAACCCAAATATAATCAACCAAAAAATATCCTCTTCACACCACATCATAGCCAGACTGGCCAAAACCACAGATAAAGTCAAGATACTCAAATCAGCAAGAGTGCGCTATCAAGTAGCATACAAATTTTATCCCATTAGGCTAACACCAGACCTTTCAATGGAAACAATGCAAGCAAGAAAAGAATGGGAAGATATATTGAGAAAAACAATTTAAACCAAGATTATTATGTCTATTTTTCACATGGACAAAAACAATAAAAATCTTTCCAGACAAAGAAAACCAGAAAGAATTTTCCAACACCAGACAAGCTCTTCAAGAAATTCTGAAGAGAGTACTGTACCATGAAAACTAAAAAAGGGACAGATACAAATAAGAGGAAAAAAACCCAAAAACTAAGAAAATGACCAACTTAATGGTAGGGAAAAGCCCAGAAATATCGATAATAAAATTGAATGTTAATGGATTAAGTTCTCCAATCAAGAGACACAGATAGGCTTGATGAGAAAAAAGAAATTAAAAAAGTAAACAGAAACCCTCTATCTGTTGCTTAAAAAAGTGGATCTTATGAATAAAGATATACATATACTAGAACTGAAGGGATGTAAAAAATAATTCCATGCAAATGGGAACCAATAAAGAGCTGGAGTCATGATATTAATTTCAGACAAAGTAGGCTTTAAAACAGAAAATGAAAGAAGAGGCAAAGAAATGCATTATATTGTAGTAAACCAGCAAATTCATCAAGATGATATAATGCTTATAGATATTCATCTTACTGAGGAGCACCCAAATACATCAAGGAAGACTGTTAGATATAAAAGGAGAGACAGTCTGAAACAAAGTAATTGTTGCAGATCTCGGCATTCCGTTATCTCCTTTGGCAGATCATCTAGACAAAAAATAAGCAAAGAGGTACAGGATCTAAATGATACCAAAAATCAAATTGACTTAACAGACAACTATAGAACCTTCCACACAAAAACTATGAAATATACTTTTTTCTCACCCCTACTTGTAACCTTTTCAAAGACTGACTACATGATAGTGCAAAAACAAGCCTTTACAGATTCAAAGGCGTACAAACTATATCCAGCACCTTCTTCGACCATGAAGAAAGAAACTTGATATGAACTTCAGGAATAATCTTGGGAAATATACAGATATGTGATAACTAAATAACTTATTCTTGAATGACTTCACAGATACTGGAGAAATTAAAACTGAAATAAATGACTCATGGAAACCAATGATAAAGAGAGAATGAGTTTCCATAATTTGTAGTACACAGCTAAAACAGTCATAAGAAGGAATTTCATAGTGTTTAATGCACATAAGAAAAAGATGGAAAGGTGGTAAATGGACAACTTAATATCATGTCTAAGACACTTGGAAAAGCAACAAAAAAATTTCAAATAATGCCAGGAGAAAAGAAATAATAAAGATTTGAACAGAAATGAATGAAACAGAAAATAAACAAACCATACAGAAAATAAATGAAAGCAAAAGCTGGTTCTTTGAAAAGATAAACAAATTGACACACCAATAGCTAGTCTAATTAAGAAGAGGGAAACAACAGACATAAAAGAAATACAAAACATCAGTAGAGGATACTATGAGCAACAATAAACCAACAAACAAAAAAACCTGGATGAGATGAACAAATTCCTGCACACATATAATCTACCAAGAGTGAGCCTAGAAGACATAAAAAGCCTGAACAGGCTCATGATAAACCATGAGATTGAATAATTAATAAATAATCGATCAACAAAGAAAAGCCCTGATCCTGATGGCTTCACCTCTGAATGGCTTCATCTCTGAATTCGACAATACTTTTAAAGAAGAGTTAACCCCCATTCTACTCAAGTTATTTCTAAAGTTCCTGATGGAGCAAACACTCCCAAATTCATTCTATGAAGCCTCTATCACACTTATCCTTAAAACAGACAAGAACATTACAAGGAAGGAAAACTATAGAACAATACATCTGATGGATATAGACAAAATATTATCAAGAAGTTGTATCCAACATCATGTAAAAAATATTATACATCACAACCAGGTAGGCTTTATTCCAAGGTGGTTTGACATATGCAAAACCATAATTGTAAAACAACATATTAACAGAAAGAAAGATAGAAGTCATATGATCATATCAATTGATGCAGAAAAATCTTTTGATAAAATACAACATCCCTTCATGGTTAAGACTCTCAGCAAAGTTGGCCTATAAGGGTCATTCCTCAACACAGTAATAGCTACCAATGAAAAACCCAGAGCTAACATCATTCTGACCGGGGAAAAGCTGAAAGCTTTTCTGCTAAAAACTGATACAAGATAAGACTGCCCACTTTCTTGACTCTTTTTCAGTGTAGTACTGGAAGTCCCCAACAATGCATTCAGGATAAAGAATAAAATAAAAGATACTGAAATGGGAAAAGAAGAGGTAATATTATTTCTATATGCAGATAACATGATTGTATACATACAAGACCCAATGGTATCCATGAAAAATATTCCTGGAAGTAGTAAATGAATACAGTAAAGTGGCAGAATACAAAATCAACATACAAAAATCTAGAGCATTTCTATATACAAACAACAATCAGACTGAGATAGAACAGAAGAAAGTAATTCCATTATCATAGCCACAAAAAGTATAAGATACCTAGGACTAAATCTAACCAAGGAAGTCAAAGATCTCCACAGGGAAAACTATGAGAAACTAAAATAAGAAATTGAAAATGACACAAAAATGTGTAAGAAGTAGTAAAATCAAAATGGCAATTATTCCCAAGTTAATGTTCATGTTTAATGCAATCCTAATCAAATACCAGAGACGTTCTTCACAGGTCTAGAAAAGAAATCAAAATAATTTGTCTAGAATCATAAAAGACTCTGTATTGCCAAAGCCATCCTGCGCAAAAAGAGTGGAGTAAGCGGCATCTCATTTCCTGACCCCAAAATATATTACAAGGCTGTGATAATCAAAACAGTACGGTATTGGCACAAAAACAGACATGTGGACAAATGGAACAGAATAGAGACCTGAGAAATAATACCCAAAACATACAGCCTACATATTTTTGACAAAGGGCACCAGTTAATCCAGTAGGAAAAGGAAAACCTCTTTATCAAATGGTGCTGGAAAAACTGGGTGATCACCTACAGAAAAAATAAGTCTGAAACCCTACTTCTCACAATTGACAAAAATTAATTCAAAGTGGATCAAAGATCTAAACCAAGACCTCAAATTATAAAAATGCCGGTGGAAAACACTGGGGAAACTCTGAGACACAATGGGATAGGCAAAGACTTCTTAAATAAAACTTCCAAAGTACAGTCGATAATCCTAGAAATAGACAAGTGGGATTACATCAGATTAAGAAGGTTCTGCACAGCATAAAACAGTAATGAGTGTGAATCAACAACACTTTAAATGAGAGAATATTTTTGTAAACTATGTCCCAGAATAAAGAACCTATAACCAGAACACACAGGGAACTCAAGTAACTATTTTCCCCCCCACACACACACACACACACACACACAACACACAAAGATCAATCCAGTTAAAAGAAGGGAAAATGAGTTGGAAAAACAATGCTCTAAGGAAGACATGTGAACAGCCAAAAGACATATGAAAAAATGCTCAACATTCCTCACCATAAGGGAGATACAGATCAGAACCACAATGAGATACTACTTAACCCTAGACATAACAGTGAGAAGAACAGTGAGAAATCACCACAAGGGAGATGGTCATGCTGCAATCCCTTATTCTCCATTTTCCTCCTGGAATCTTGGGCATACACACACGTGCATGCCCAGCATGATTTTCTATCCACAGACTGTGGTCTGTGACTCAAACCACAGTTGGTATGTGGGACTCCAGTTATGTAACCACTATACCATCTGCAGGCCCTTTTCTTTTCCCTTTTTTAATTCATTAGAGAGTGCACCTCAGAGAGAGAGAGAAAGGGGGAAAGGAGAAGTGAGAAATAACCCTCAAGGAGGGATGTTCATACACTAACCCTTTCTCCTCCATTCTCTTCTCAGGATTTTAGACATCCATGGACATGTGGTTGCTGTGTTTCTCAAGTGCTGGGCCTGGGATTAAAACTGTGCAGTTAACCATGTGGGATCCAGCCACTGACACCTTAACTACCATGCCAGTAGCTGGTCGACCATTGTTAGTTAAATATTCAGTCTTTCAGTAAGCACAATTTAAAATCTTATTCCTATTTTTTCATTTCAATATATGGTCGATTGTGTCAAGGCAAGACAACCGGTAACAAGGAGAAAAGTAAGGATAAGCTTTAGGGCCAGCAAGTGGCGTGTTAAAGGTGCTTGACTCCTACACTCTGCACATGGTTTGAGTTGTGGGCCCAATGGCTTGAAATTCACACATGGGTGTGTGTGCATGATAGCCCAACACCCAAGAAGAGAATGAAAGACAAGGAACCATGGCATGGGTGTCTACTATACAGGAGTCAACTATGTGGGAGTTCACTACATGGGAGTCCAGTAATGGAATCATTAGGAAATCTGCTGGTCCCAAGAACAGTGATCTGTTTAATAAAAGGACAAATAGCTTCCAACCTATGGTCTGCTTCTCCTAAAACCCTAATGTCTTCCACTAATTATCTGCTAATGAATATAAGGTAGAACATATTATGGAGAGCACTACGGGATGAATTTTAAAAACATGACTAATTCAGGACCAGAAGATGGTATAATAGTCATGTTGTAGTTGACTGCAGTTCTAGGCGCAAACCTGGCAACTTAAAACTCACAGTGGGTATGTGTGCATGTGTGCCCAAGATCCTGATAATAGAACAGAGAAGTGATTGTGGCCTAGGGGAGAGATTTCATGCTTTCTGTCTCTATCTCTCTGGCAAGCACATGAACCCTATAGCTAACGTGCCCTCACCAAAAACAAAACTATAACTGGAACTCATCAATGAAATTCAAATTTGCCATTGTGAAATGAATTTTTTTTTTTTTTTTTTTTGCTTTAGAAACGAGCGAAGTCATCAATGAAATTCAAATTTGCCATTGTGAAATGAATTTTTTTTTTTTTTTTTTTTGCTTTAGAAACGAGCATTCATAGCTCACTTGCCAAGCAGGACTTAGAGCCAGCAGTGATGACTTCTCTCATGAGCTCACACAGTGAAGCCAAAGGAAGGTACAGACCATGGGTACAGATCACCTGGGCAAGTGTGAGGCCCTAGTCAGGTCACATCAGGTTCACACCTGGGGAACTCCAAGGACTCCTTACTCCCCCTTCCTTATCCAGGCCACCTGAGAATGGAAATGGCCAACAGTGGACAGTGAAGGCAGAGAAGGCAGCTCTTAGACCAAAGGAAGATGAATGACCCTTAACTCCCCTAGAATCAGAAGGTACATGAGAAGGGGGTGGTATAGAGAGAACCAGTGAGGAGTGGAACAAACAGAAACTTCCAAGTAAATGGAGGAGAAAGAAAACTGGTCTTAAATGTTAAGCTATGTGATTGAAGAAGAATTGGAGGAGTTTCCAGAAATGGTATATAGACTAAAATACCTGGCTTATTTTAGGGATTTTAGGGCTATTTCAAATCTATTATCTGACTCAACAAACTGCCCATGTCACTTTCTGTGTCACTTTACAGTCCTAACAGAAGGCTTTCCTTGTCAGTATTCATTTTTACCCTGTGGCATAAGAGACACTTACCAACAGTCCTCAGCTCCAGAAATCTCTCAAGATAGCAGTGTGAGAGGGAGCTACACTCGGGGCCTCAGGTACAGAGACTTGTGCCTGGAGCTGGCTGGGCCCAGAGCTGTGATGCTCCTGTCAGCTCAAAGGAATGAACTTTTGTTCCATCTGTAAATCCTACCATCTTCCAGTAATTTCAACCAACTAAGTTGTCTCTCCCTGAAAGCACTACTAAAGGAAAGTTTGTAACATCTGAGTCCTCACTGACCTTTAGTGGAGTTGGAAGAGCCAGTACGAGCAGACCTGAAGCGACATGGGCCGTGTGCTCTGCTCTGAACCTCATCTGTGCTGCCTCCGAATGGGCCTTGGCCTTGTCATCAATTTCAAACGACCACTTGTCTCAGACTCTAGGCCACCAGCGCTATTAAAGGCCCCTAATATGTCAACTCCTATATTTACCCAGGAGCTAATAGACCCTATATTTACTAATAGGGTCTATTAGTGTTCCATCCTGATTTCACCCCTCTTTCCTCATTCTACTCCGGTAAGACCATGGTCAAAATCAAGTCTTCTTATCATCACTATTCTGTGATTCATTAAATTAGCAGAAAGTTGGGGAGAGGGTAGTACCTCTATATGTTTATAATTAAGTCCCAAAATTAATGGCTTTAACTTTCATGGGACAACAGGTGGGGGAGTCTTAAACTTCCTGGTCCTCCTGTCAGTCTTAGGGAACCACATTCCTACAAGATCACTAATTGGCTTTATTGCAATGGTTGAGGGTGATGTTTTACCCTTACAGGGTACCGTAATAACAGTAAAACTCACGGCAGAGAAATTGAATACCGGCAAGTACAAGGACACAAGGGAGGGCTCCTAAACTGGGCCCTGCCTCAGTTTCTTCCCAGTCCAGGCCCTGCCTTAGAATGGGAGGCAGCACTCTTACCAGCTTGTGTTGCCTGCATGGCCCCGTCAACAGGCCATGTTACTCTCTGTGTTACTTTACAGTCCTAACAGATGGCTTTCTTTTAGCCTGAGGCATAAGAGACACTTACCAGTGGTTCTCAGCTCCAGAATCTCTCAAGATAGCATTGTGAGAAGGAACTACATACACACAGGGCCTCACATATAGGGACTTGTGCCTGGACTTGGTTGGGCCCAGAGCTGTAATGTTCCTGTCAGCTTGAAGGAATGAACTTTTGTTCCAGCTGTAAATCCCACCATTTTCCAGTAGTGTTAACCAACTAAGATGTCTAACCCTGAAAGCACTACTAATGGAAAGTTTGTAACATCTGAGTCCTGGTTGCCCTCTAGTGGAGGTTGGAAGAGCCAGGATGAGCAGACAGGAAATGACATGAGCCTGTGTGTTCTGCTCTGAACCTCATCTGTGCTCCCTCCAAATGGTCCTTAGCTTTGTCATCAATTTCAAATAACCACTAGCCTCACTCTTTAGTTCATCAGTGCTATTAAGAGGTCCCCTAACATGTCTGCTCCTACATTTACCCAGGTAATAGGGTTTATTAGTGTTCCATCCTGACTTGACCCCTCTTTCCTCATTCTCCTCTGGTAAGACCATAGCCCAAATCAAGTCTTATCACCAGTATTCTGTGATTTATTAAATTAACAGAAAGTTGGGGGGAGGGTAGTACCTCCATATGTTTATAATTAAGTCCCAAAATTAATGGGTTTAACTTTCATGGGACAATTTGATATTTATATTTCTCTTGATTTTTCCCTAAAACCTATCCTACAAAAACACTAAAAGAGCCTATTAGTTCTTAAAAATAAAACAAAACAACACGACACAAAACAAAACAAAAACAAAAGCAAAAACACAGGTGTTTACATGTCCTTCAGGCACTATTTTTATTGTTAGACTGTCATGAATTTCTATTCTTTAGACTCAAATTTAGGCTATGTGTTAGTCACCCTTGCTGGCAGTTAGTGATGCCTTTGGAATAATAAAAAAAAAATAAAATAAAAACCTTACCAGTTTTCTTTGTGAATGGTTTACTTCCTATCTGATTGAACAATTCAGGTTTTCAATATCTGTAGGTTGTAGGAAGTGTTGAGTCTCTTTACCCTGACAGTCCCCATGGCACCTTCTCCTCTGGGGCACCCTGTCTGTGAATGCCTTGGTGCTCAATGCCAGGGAAATGTGCTATTCTCTCTTCCCATAATACAAGGTCAGGCATTTCCTTCAGGGCCCTCTGGACCTCACTTGTCATTGGCAGAAAGGCCCTTGATCTCCCATGTAAAAGGGAGAACAGTCTCTGAATCCACCCCTGGGTTCCTGGGGAGTGAACTAGGAGATGCAGAGAGCAGAGAGGCTCCTGTAAAAAAATGAGGTAAGAGTTGCCATCACTGACCCATCAGTATCTATTGTACATCACCTGGGATGCCTAGTCTTGGGTAGGAGCTCTCATAGCTCTGGGTGTGGGTTCCTGACAGGGGTCAGGCATGCATGGGGGCTATGAGCTCTCCAAGCTGCTGGTACCATGCCTTCTGTGGAGGATCCCCACTGCACTCATGGCAGAGATGGCACTGATAACACTTCCTTGTCCCCCTAAACCAGGTTCATCCCCATGGAGGGCTGGCAGAGTTTCTGTCAGGCTTCTGTGAGACTGCGGTCATGTGGGGGGAAATAGCTCAGTGTGTCCAGCTGCAGCATCTAGAGCTGTCTTGCCGTGCATGAGACAGAAAAGTGCTGATGGTCATGGCCATCAGGTAGAGAGCCACAAGAGCTTATGCAGAGCCTCCCCTGTGCACCTGGAGACCCAGTGGGGGAGCCAGCAGGCCTTTTACTCAGACCACACAGAGAGGGGGAGTGTCTGCTGATGCTGACTCCCACCCAGAGCAGTCAAGGACCAGATTCCCAGTGTGCTGTGCTGGGCAGTGAGAGGAGGGTAGGGGAGAGCGGGGGCTGCCTATGGCCTCATCACAACCCTGCCTGTCCTGACTCCAAATTCAAATTTTCCAATTCCAAAGATACAAAGATGAATCTCACAAGAGACACTGGAGAAGTCTGTGTGTGTGTAAATTTTTTGTTTTCTTTTGTTAAGTGTTTGGTACTGTGGTAATTCCTCATTTTGTGCATTTTGAGTGTTCAGTTGCATACTGCAGGACAAGAGGCCCCATGATCGGTCCAAAGACCCAAAGCAGGTCTGATCCTCCCATTGCTGCTCAATAAAACACAGAGGGGCATGTTTGTGGATGAGAGAGAAAAAGAATCATTACCATGTGGCCATGCCAGGAAGACATGTAAAAACTCTTTAACTGGTCAGCCAATTACAGATGCTTTTATAGAAGAAAGGAGAAGCTGGGGCAGGGAGGGGGCTAACAGGTATGTATAGAAAAGCACAGGTCAGGGTAATTTTCAGCTGTACAATCAAGCAATTCGTTGTAGAGATAGGTGTTTCAGGACTGTGGGGCAGAATGTTTCTCATTATTTCAAGCTTCAGATTGATTGTTGGGCTCCCCAGAGTTTCTAAGAAATAATTTAAACAGAGTTTTATCAGGCTGAGAGAAAAACAGAAAGACTTTTTTTTTTCCTTTTTTCAAACTTTTCACCATAGTGAGTATGGGCTGGCTGGATGAGAGAAACAGATAAAGACAGAGAGAGACAAAATGAAAAGCCACTCCCCCCAGGGGAGATATCCATGCTACAGTTGTTTCTTTTCCTTCTTCTCCTGGGATTTTGGACACACACGCATGCACATATATTGGTGTGATTTTCAAGCTGATGGGTCCAGGATTCAAAGTATGCATTCGACCATGTGGGAATTCAGTGCCTTAACCACCATGTCACCAACTGACCTGAGAGAAAGACAATTTTGATTAACAAGATGGAATTAGTCTGGCCAAGTGCATATATTATAGTACTACTTTCTTTTCTTTTTTATTTTTTAGAGAGGTTTTAGCTATAGGGTGCATGTGCTCGCCAGACAGACAGAAAGAGACATAGAGACAGAAAATGAGAAATCACTCCCCAGGGGGGATGGCCATGCCGCAATCCCTTCTCCTCCATTCTCCTCTCAGGATCTTGGGCACGCATGCACATGCGCCCGGCCTGAGTTTTCAGCCATCGGGTCCGGGACGTGAACTGTGGTCGACCACATGGGAGTCCAGTGATGTAGCCATTACGCTAACTGCTGGTCCCAAGGAGATGTCTGAATTTTGACAGCTCTGGGTGAACGACTTTATTGAAGAGGCACCTTATCACTTCATGCTTCTCTCAGGTGTCTTAGACCCCCATGGAGAATTACTTATTTCAGTCTCTTGGAATCCCTGGCATTGATCTGTATTTCAAAAACATTGGAGGAGAAATTGAGTTCTCACTTTGGGATGGGATGGAAAGTAATGCCTAGGAACATGAGTAGTGGTTACTGGAAAGTGGACATAAAGGGAACACATCGTAATTCTTACTATATATGACATGACCAGAGATTCAAGGAGACTGTTTTAGGGACATGCATCCTGGGATGAATCCATTTAATGAATATGGCTGAATAAACTAAACAGAGTGTATTTTATCAGAAACACTAGAAATAAGAGGACTTTGTAATTATTTCCCTCAAGTCATAAGATTATGAAAGCTTTTTTCCTGTCATAAGATTATGAATTAAGGTTCAAGTCCCCCCAAAAAAGATATTTAAATGTTCACTATAGAGAACACTAAAATTGGAAAGATTCAGATTCTCATATTTCTGAAAACATTGTGCAATAGAAAGGACAGTGTTATACTACATACAAGAAAGATTGGAAAACAACCACTTCCAGTGAATGAAAATCAATAAGGTATCTCAGCAGTGAGGGCATCATTTAATACTCACAACACATCTCAGTGTGGATTTTCCATGCTGCTGTGCCAAAGTCTTAGCCTGCCTCAAAAATTATGCAGGCAAACACCTTTTACACTGCTGATGATCTGATTACATTTAGGGGCTTTAAACAGCCTCTGGCATTAACTACTAGATCACTAAGATGAGACACACAACTTAGTTTCGCCCTAAGATTATACAGGAATACCTTTCCTGCAGGCGGAGAAATGGGCTGAGTGAGACTCCTACAATATCAGCCTGCACTGAGAACCTATGCCTTTGAAAAGCTGGGCTCTTTTAAAGGCAAAACTAAGGTTTTTCTATCCTTGGCTGACTGCCATTAATGCCTTTTTCTTAAAGGTGTTTCATGGTCCAAGCCAGATGCTGCTGCTTGGCTACTGAGACTCTAGGGGAGGTCTGGGTTTGATTCCCAGATTCTCTTAAAAACTTGGATGCAGTAGGACAGGCTTGTAGTTCAAGCTACAACACTTAGGAAGCTGAGGCGGGAGGACTGTGCGCCTCCATCTAACATGGGTGATATACTGAGACCCCAGGTGAAACTGAGTGTGGTGGCACGAGTCTGTGACCCATATGCTCAGGAGGCTGAGACAGAGGGCTGCAACAAAAGAGACTCGGTCTAAAAACAAAAAATAAGTAAGTACCCCTGCCCTTGCATTCTCCCCACCCCCACAAGATACTTAGGAAGTATATGGGAAATTCAAAGACATTGTACAGGTTGCAATAGCATATTTAACCCAAAGTGTTACTCAGCAACTTATGATATTGTTTAGTTCTAAGACAATGATTGGCTCTTCTTATGCATTGCTACATTTGAGAGAGTTCAGCAAAGATTTCAATTCCCTTTTTTATTAATAAATGTATTTATTTTATATACATTCAATGAAATCTTTAAGCTTATGAAGGGAACATTTCAATATGCGAACAATTTTCCCCAGTACCGTTGATCAAAATATCTTCAACAGATTACACCACACCTCCCCATCCCGTAAATGCTCTGCCTCTGTATCTCTCCTCCAACTGTCCTTCCCTAGACCCCACTCCTCCACACACACCACATCTGGAATTCACACCCATCAAGAAACACAGATCAATTCCCTTTCTTTGTTATAAGAGAGAAGATCTTATTGGAACAGTACTCATTGTTACTTGTTCTGCCCCAAACTCTAGTTTCCTGTGTGTTGGGGGCAATTTCTAAAGGTACCTACATGAGGCCTCCTTGTTGACATCAAATGGTGAGGAGCCAGTGTGTCATCAGAGTTCAGTCAGGAAAGAGAAATTCCTGCAGACATTCTAAACAGAATTGAGTCTATTGCAGGGAATTAAACCTTAAAGCTGTTAGGAAGTCTGGAAGAGCACTGGCAGTTAGAGCCTTACCTGTAGGAAGTCAAGACCCCACTGTAAGGCACTACAGATCTCACAGTTCTTGATGAGCTGCAGAAGGTGCAATGTCTTGGGAATGAGGCTTCTGCCAAAACTTCTGTCTGTGCAATCCTCTTGTCTATTGCAAAAGATTACATCCATCTAACTTCCAGCTCCTTAAACTCATAATCTTAAGTTTCCCTGGAAAAATGTATACCACATTCAGAAATTTAGAGGAAGGAGAGCTTCAGAGAGATTATCTATTTTTTTTCCATTTTGCTATAGGATGTGTGCACTCACCAGAGAGAGACAGAGAAAGAGCAGGAGAGAGAAAGTGAGAAATAACCATGGGGGATGACCTTGCCACAATCTCTTTTCCTTCTCAGGATTCTGGGTATGCATGTACCATACCCAGCTTGTTTTTCAAGTCACTGGGTCTGGGACTTGGACCATGTTGTCAGCCATGTGGTATCCAGCTGCTTTAAGTACTCTACCTGGGTGGATCTATAACTTTCTTATTATATAGAAAAGGCAGTAAAAAGGGGGAATTTAATAAAAATTACTAAATGCAAATAGACACACATGCACACACACACATACACACATACAACCACGACTCACCTTATTTTCTCCATAGCAGTAAGCTTAAATCTGAGGAAATATTTTTGTTTTTGTTTTTGTTTTTGTTTTTTAGAGTAACTCTGAGGGCTTAGAAATGAGATATTTCTTGTATTGGGGCCAGATCAAGTCTGGGACCTTGATACTTTATTTGTTTGTGTGGTTCAAGTGCTGAGAATTTCCAGCTCCTTTTACTCCCTTCAAACATTAGCATTTAGGGTCTTCATTGGTCTCTCAAACTGAGGACTTCCTATCAGGGAAGTCCCAATTCACTTCACAAGGAACTTTTCTTGATCTGTGTCACTTCTCTACATCCCTAGAGGTGGCAGACATTTTCTGAAAAAAAAAAAAAAAAAAGTCTGTCAGAACACAAACTGAGAACTATTGATATCAACAAATGTATTGGGATGGTGGGTTAATGAGCCTCCTAGCAGGTGCTGTGTGAATCAAGTTCTCCACTAGGACTGGGCTCTTCTTTATCCTGGGAGAATGACAGTTTGGGAGTTTGATTTCATCTCTCTTCACCTCTACCTGAGACCAAAGTTTTAAAGATGTAGAGACCTTTATACACACTTTCAGAGGTATGAAATCACCCTTTTTAATCAAGTAGTCTTTGTAAATAAGACAATGTATGCATATGTGTATATTTGGAAACTGAATCTTCATTTCAAAATGTTTCTATGTCAGTCAATACAGGTTCTGTTGCTATAACTTGATCATCTATAGCCAGATTCTCAAGTCATTGTCTTGTAATTCCCAATTTTCTTGTCTGTTCCAAAAGGTACAAGCTGAGCCTTACCATTGAGAGATTATAAAGAAAATAATTAATTCAAACAATCACCAATGAACCCAAGAGTGGTTGTCTCCAATAACTGCCTCCAGTGAATGAACAATCAGTGGCTTAATTCATTCACTCAGCACTGGCTCTTGTTCCTTACACATTCTGGGAATTCATTTCCTGAGTTGCTAACAACTCTATCACCTTTACCACTTCCAATACAGCACAAGCAATTAGGACATACGCCATTCCAATGCCAAGCTGTTTTCCTGTTCTAGAAAGTATTTGCCTTCACATGTGATTCCTCTTTTAACTACTCTCCCATGTAAAGGCAATGACCTTACTCAAACAGAGAGACAGAATACAGACTGCTCTCACATAGTAAACTCTATTGGATGAGGCCTAAACTGTGGAACCTCATCTAGATATGCATTTTATGGAATTCAGATGTGTTTGCATGCATACATCTATGTATATGTGTGTACATTTGTACACACGTATTGAGGACGGAGAGTTAGAAGAATCTCCATTTTTAATAATTATTAAACTTGTAATTTTCTTTTTGTTCACTATTTGATTATATTCTATATTTAAAGTACTGTTTATTGTCTGTTTTTGAGAACATCTAAAGCATGCAAATGTAACTGCAAGCAAGGCTGAAGTTCTAGTAAAATTTTTAATCAAACTGAAATTTATCCTGTATCTTATTGTCCTTTACAGATTCTCACTAGAGGACCTATTCCCATGATGTTGCGTAGACATTATAGCATACCACATCAATTATTTGCTCAATATTTTTTTAAACTTTTTTATAGGGTGTGTGCACTTGTGTATCTGCTGTAATTGCCAAACTCTCAGGTCTGGGACTCAAACCACACGTTGGCCATGTAGGATTCTGTTGCCTTAAACTCCAGACCATTTCCTGGCCCCTTGCTCAATTTTAATTACAGATCATTCTATAATTTCCTTAAGTTGCACAAATATGTCTTAATTTAGCAATTAGATCATTTGGTTCTAGGTAATAATAGAAAGTTCCAACCTAATTTTAGATAAGTCATTTTCTACCCTCTCTTGTAATTTCTGGAAATTTTTGTAACTTAAAATGAATTTGTTTCTCAGGACCAGCAGTTGGTGAAATGGCTATGTTGCTAAACTCCCATGTTGTCAACTGCAGTTTGAATCCCAAACCCAGGGGCTTAAACTCACACCAGGTGCATGTGCATGCGTGCCCAAGATCCAGAGAGGAGAATGGAAGAGAAGGAATTGTGGTGTGTCCATTCTTCCTGGGGGGTGAATTCTCACTTTCTGTCTCCGTTGAGCTCATGTGTCCTACAGCAAAAACTTCTCCAAAAAGTAAAAAAATAAATAAATAAATAAATAAAAAGTATGAATTTGGTTCTCCATCTTCTAGGGTGACTTAGGAAATATACTCCTGGGAATGAAATGCTTGTGTTCTCAGGACTTGTATGATTGCATGATGTTCAAAGCAAAGCTTATCTCTTGAGCAAGTAAGCTCTTCAGAGTCCTTCAGGGCCCATATCTGGTGTGTAGGGGACACTGACAAGCTTCTGTGGCCTCAGCTCAGGGAGCATGAACATCCCCGTGCATCACCCTCTCCAGGACCCACTGCCACCTGGTCCATGTATCCTGTCCTGTAGATTTCCTGAGTGGATCAGAAATCAATTCCATTGTCCTCAGGCTCCCAACTTCATGTCAGAGGGAACTGTTGGTGCACCTAGAAAACAGTTTCAGTTCATTCCAGACAACCAAGTTAGTGCCTTTTTCACACTCTTTAGGGGAAGAATTCATAGCAAAGAGCAAATCCATTTAAAGATATCAAAAATGTCCATTCAATATTTTCTGACCACCCTTTTGATTAATGGAAAAAAAATAATAAAAATCTGTTTTTCTTATTACTTCCCTTGTAGAGTGTGCCAAAGAGGTGAAGAACAGAACCCCAAGTTTATAGATAAATATTTATGTTAAAGGTTCTTAGTTGAAATTAAGGAAAGAATATGTACATATAGAAAAAAACAATGCACACCATATGAAGAAGTATAAATCAGTCATAGTCTGTAATAAGTCACAAAGACATATTTATAATACAGTGAAAGAAATAAATATAGAACAAGCAATGTTAGCTATGCTCTTTACAGAATTAAAAAGAAGAGTACTCTCATAGTGTATTCCTTGTTGGATTGAAGATTAAAAACTCATCTCTCTGTTAAAGAATAAATTCATACTTCTTTTCATTTCTTTTAAGTATCCTGCTCTTTTTTTCCAAAAGTAAAATTGATATTTGAGGCATCAATCAGTTCTGTGCTCTGTCAAGTTATTCAGCATTACAATGTCTGTACACTAACAAGATAATAAAAGAAAACATCTATGCTTGAGTATGTGCTAAGTGATATATTTTGATTGAATGTATAAATTAAATTAAAATTAAAAGTAAAGATTACTCATTAAGAGAAAAAAAGCAGAATTTATTCTTTCTACTTTTCTTCCTTTCTTTCTTTTTATTTATTTTATTTTTTAGTTTTTTCCCCCATAGGTTATGTGTGCTTGCCAGAGGGAAAAAGAGGGACAAAGAGAGGGAAAGTGAGAAATCATCTCCTGCGAGAGGGATGATCCAACCAAAATCCCTTCTCTCTCTTTCTCCTCTCAGGATTTTGGACAAGCACATCCAGTGTGACTCTTTAAGTTGCTGTGTCTGGGCTTGGCCATGTGAAAGTTTAGTGCCTTAACCCCTATGCACCTGCTGGACCCATGCAGAATTTCTACATGAAGCTTCTTTAGTCAGGAAGGAATTTAGGGACTGAAGGTCTGAGAAATTTCCACATCCAGAGGCTGCCTGTGGCTGCAGGCCCTAACAGCTGAGACCCATCACTCATCCTCACTCCTGCCCCTCTCTGGACTTCAGGTTTGTTTCCAGGTACTTCAAGATGAACTTACACTCCTCTCCTTCCCATCTGGAGACCAGTTCAAGCCAGTGGCAGTGTTGGACACCAGGCTGCCTGTAGCTGCAGAACATAACCGCTGGGACCCGTCACTCATCTGCCACTCTTTTCCCACTTGCCTTTGGAATCTCAGAATCTCAGTGTTTTGAATAGCATGATTTTTTCTTTTCCCTTGAGGTGAAGCTCATTGGGTCAGTTGGAGGCTCACCACTTCCTATAAACAGGGAGGTCTTTGGGTTATCCAGGACAAGTGACAACAGTGCATGGTACTAGTAAGCAAAAGATAGCAAGAACAGAAGAGAGGCCACCAATTTTCTAATCCTGTGCACCTTTTAACACTCAGAGATATCTTGAATAAGATAGGAAGTAACATATAGATTACCGATGACTAGGAACAATCGTAGAGGCTCAAGAAATATGAGCAACCAGCAAAAGGGCTCTCCTCCAAGGGAAATCCTCAAGCTCACATCACTCACAGTCAAAACAATGGATGTTGTAGACATCTCAGGTAAAGAATTTGGAATATTCGTAGTGACCAAACTAACTGAGATGGAAGAGAAAAGAGACAATGAGCTCCAAAGGATGAGGAAGTCCTTTCATGACTTGAAAGAAGAAATAGACACTTAAAAAAAAAAAAGATGAAAATTCTAGGGTTGAAAAATGTGATACAAGAAATCAAAACCTCACTTGAAAGTATTAAAAGTAGAATAGATCAGGAAGATCAAAAATCTCAAATGTAGAAGACAAAACATCTGACCTAGAAAAACATTTTAAGAATATTGAGAAAACAATCAAGAATAATGAGGATAATATACGAGGAATACTGGATACCATCAAGTGCCGCAACATATGGATAACTGGTATCACAGAAGAGGAAGAAAATAATAAGGGCACTGATAATTTATTTCATAAAATCCTGGAAGAAAACTTTCCAAACCTAGAAAGGTATTCAAATATCCAGACCCCAAAAATACGTAGGACTCCAAATTGAATCAAGCCAAGAAGATCCTTTCCAAGACATAACATAGCAAGATTGGAAAAAGCAACAGACAAAGACAAGATAGTAAAGTTGGCAAGAGGGAAACATCAAGTTACTTACAAAGGTCACCCCAGCAGCTGACACCAGATCTTTCGGCAGAAACAATGCAGGTAAGGAAAGAATGAGGAAATACAGTCAAAAGGCTGAATGAAAAACAATTTCAACCGAGAATACTATACCTAGCAAGATTATCTTTCTTATGGGGGGAAAAAAGATAAAAACATTTTTGGATAAACAAAATCTGAAGGAATTTACCAATTTCAGACCAGCTCTTTAAGAGATTCTGAAGGGAGTGCTATACCAGGAAGAGTAAACATTCAGATGGAGAGTTATAAGGAAACAAAAAGCGACCAAGAAAATGGCTCATTTAATGATAGGAACAGGTCCAGAAATATCAATAATAACATTTAATGTCAATGGATTAAATTATCCAATTAAGAAACACAGACTGGCTAAATGTATAAAAAACCAGAAGCCCTCTATCTGTTGCCTACAAGAAACTCACCTTATGGATAAAGACATGCATAGACTAAAAGTAAAGGGCTGGAAAAGGTATTCCATGCAAATGGATATCAAAAAAGGGCTGGTGTTCTGGTACTGATTTCAGACAAAATAGGCTTCAAGTCAAATACTGTAAAAAGAGACAAAGAAGGGCACTATATAATAGTAAATGGGGTAATACAGCAAGACAATGTAACACTTATAAATACGTATGCACCCAACTCAGGTCACATAAATATATGAAGAAAAAACTGTTGGAGCTAAAAAGATAGGAAGAAACACTATAATTGTTTGGGATCTCAACACCCCATTACCTCCTTTAGACAGATCTTCTAGACAAAAAAGTAAATAGATAGATACAGGACCTGAACGATACTATAAATTGAATGGGCTTGATAGATATCTATAGAACTTTCCCCCCTAGTCCACAAAAAATATGTTTTTCTCATTCCAGCAGAGAACCTTTTCAAAGACTGACCATATAGTAGGACACAAATCAAGCCATTACAGATTCAAAGGTATAGAAACTATATCCAGCATCTGCTCTGACCATGATGGAATTAAATTCAAGATTAATTTCAAGAAACAACCTCAGTAATACACAAACGCATGGAAGCTGAACAACCTACTTCTGAATGACTTCTTCACTATTGAAGAAATAAAGTCTGAAATGAAAAACTGATGGAAACAAATGATAATGACTACACAAGTTTCCATAATCTATGGGACACCACAAAAGTAGTCATAAGAGGGAAGTTCTTAGCCATTAGTGCACATAAGAAAAAGATGGAAAGGTGGAAAATAGACAACCTAACATCATGCCTTAAGGAATTGGAAAAACAACAACAACAATAACAACAACAACAAAATGCCAGGTGAAAAGAAATAATAAAAGTTTTAGCGTTTGGGCAGAAATAAATAAAATAGAAAATAAACAAACCATACAGAAAATAAATAAAAGCAAAAACTGGTTCTTTGACAAGATTAACAAGGCCAACACATCATTGGCTAGACTGAAAAAGAAGAAGAAAGAAAGAAACCAGATAAATCAAATATGCAATGAAACAGGCAACATTACAACAGACATAAAAAAATACAAAATATCATTTGAGGAAACTATGAGTGACTATAGGCCAACAAACAAGATAACTTAGAGGAGATGGACAAAATCCTGGATGCATGTAGTCTACCAAGATTGAAACTGAAGGACATAGAAAATATGAATAGACCCATAACAAGTCAAGAGATTGAATTGGTAATAAATAACCTCTCGGCAAAGAAAACCCCAGGTCCACATGGCTTTACTTCAGAATTCTAGAAAACCTTTAAAGAAGAGTTAATCCCTATCCTACTCAAATTATTTCTAAAGATTCAAAATGAAGGAAACCTTCCAAATTCACTTTATGAAGCCTCCATCATCCTCATTCCAAAAACAGATAAGGACATAACAAAAAAGGAAAACTGTAGACCAATATTGTTGATGAATGTAAATGCAAAAATTCTCAACAAGATACTCACAAATTGTATCCAATAATATATAACAAAGATTATTCATCACAACCAGGTAGACTTTGTCCCAACGATGCAAGGGTGGTTCAACATATGCAAGACCATAAATGTAATACACCATATAAGCAGAAAGAAAGATAAAAAACATATGATAATTTCAATTGAAGCAGAGAAAGCATTTGATAAAATACAAGATCTTTTCAAGATTAAGACCCTCAGTAAGATTGGTATAGAAGGGTCATTTCTCAACACAATAAAAACCTTCTATGAAAAACCTACAGCTGGGAACCAGCAGTTAGTGTAATGACTATGTCGCTGGACTCCCACGTAGTCGACCGTGGTTCGTGTCCCGGACCCGGTGGCTTGAAACTCACGCCGGGCGCGTGTGCGTGCGTGCCCAAGATCCCGAGAGAGAATGGAGGAGAAGGGATTGTGGCGTGACCATCCCCCCTGGGGGGTGATTTCTCGCTCCAAAAAAAAAAAAAAAAAACTACAGCTAACATTATACTGAATGGTGAAAAACTGAAAATTTTTCCACTAAAAACTGGTACTAGGCAAAGCTGCTCACTTTCTCCACTGCTTTTTATTATAGTGCTAGAAGAATAAGAAAAGGAGAACAATATAAAAGGCATTCAAATAGGCAAAGAAGAGTTGAAAATATCTTTATTCACAGATGACATGATAGTATACTTAGAAGAGCCAAAGGTCTCCATGAAAAAACTCCTGGAAGTAATAAGTGAATATATTAAAGTGGCAGGACACAAAATCAACATCCAAAAGTAGATAGCATTTGTATATATGAATAACCAGTTGAATGAAGTAGAGCTGAATAAAGGAATCCCTTTCACCCTAGCCACAGAAGGTATAAGATACCTCAGGATAAACCTAACTAAGGAAGTCAAAGACCTTTATAAAGAAAAATTTGAAAACCTTTAAAAAGAAATCGAAAGCGACATAAAAAAGTGGAAGGACATCCCATGATCCTGGATTGGAAGAATTAACATAATCAAAATGGCAATTCTACCCAAATTAATGTACATATTTAATGAAATTCCCATAAAAATACCAGGGATAATCTTCACAGATCTAGAAAAGAAAATAATAGAATTTGTTTGGAATCATAAAAGACCTCTTATTGTCAATGCAATTCTGTCCAAGAAGAGTGGAGTGGGAGATTTATCACTCCCTGATCCCAAGATGTACTATAAAGCTGTGATAATCAAAACAGCATGATATTGGCACAAAAACAGACATATGGACCAATGGAATAGAATAGAGACCCCCAAAATAACCCCCAAAGCTTACAGCCAACTAATTTTTTTTTGACAAAGGATACCAGTCAATCCATTCAGAAAAGGAAAACCTCTTTAGTAAATGGCGCTGGAAAAACTGGAAGTCTGCCCTATCTTTTCACCATTAACAAAAGTCAACTCAAAATGGATCTAAGACCTCAAACAATAAAACTACTGATGGTAAATGCTATGGAAACTCTGAGAGACATTGGTGTAGGCAAAGACTTTTAAAATAAGACTCCTAAAGCACAGGAATAATCCCTAAAATAGACAAGTGGGACTCTATCAGACTACAAAGTTTCTGCACAGCAAAGGACACAGTAGCAAGTGTGAATCGACAACCCTCAGAGTGGGAGAATATTTTTGTAAAATATACCTCAGACGAGGGGCTGATAACCAGAATACACAGGGAATTCAAGTGCCTTATATGGACAAAAAAAAAAAAAAAAGATTAACTCAATTCGAAGATAAGAAAATGAGCTGAACAAAAAGGTCTCTAAGGAAGACATACAAACAGCCAAAAAGCAAAAAACATAGGAGGAAATGCTCAACAACCCTCATCATAAGGGAGATGCAGATTTAAACCACAGTTAGATGCCACCTAACTCCTGTCAGAATGATAAAGATTAAAAATTTAAAAAGTGTAATATAAAGAAGATTATGATGGTAATAAAAAATAAAAATTAAAAAAATAAAAAGTGATAAATGTTGGCAGGGATGTAGTGAAAAGGAAACTCTCCTACACTGTTGGTGGAATATAAACTGGTTCAGTCACTGTGGAGAACAATATATAAGTTCCTCGAAGATCTACAAATAGAACTACAATTTGATCCAGCAATACCACTTCTGGGTATCTATCCAAAGGACAGGAGAATGCTCAGTTGAAAAAGCACTTGCACATCAATGTTTATTGCAGCTTAATTTACAATCACTAAGACAGGCAACCAACCTAAATGCCCACAAACAGAATGGATTAAAAAATGTGGTACATATGCTCTATGGAATACTATTCAGCTATAAAAAACAACAATACCTTGGAATTTGATTGAAAGTGGTTGGATATGGAAGATCTATTGCTGAATGAAGTAAGCCAGGATATGAAAAAAGGATATTGCATGTGTCCACTTAATATATATCAATTTTATGTCACTTTATGGTAGAGATCAAAATATTGGAGTGCAAAAAAGCAGTGAGAAAAGTTAGTGATGATAAGACAGTGTGGGACAGGGTGGGAGAAGAGAAGTATATGGAAGATAGCAAGAGAACAAATAGAGAGGCATGACATGAGTGGGATTCAGATATGTTTTATTACCTGTTGGTGATGATGTGAATAGTATTCTCAACTGGACAGGTATGAAAAATATTTCATGTTGGGTAAAGTCTTTTTACAAGCAAAATGA
>NW_006208558.1:291679-299133 GCF_000334495.1 Tupaia belangeri chinensis | reverse complement strand
ATGGTATTCCTTCTGGAAAAAGAAATGTAATACAATGTAAAGTTATATGTGATTCAATGTAATATAAACAAGATTATGATAATAATAGAAAAAAAATACATGATGAAATAGGGAGAAACCACTCAGACACCCATATTTACGATGGAGACATAAAGATTAAGACAAATTACCAGACTCAGTTCTGCAGAGCTCAGGAGAGCTCTCCACTGTGGAGAAAAGGTGAAAAATAATCCCCTTAAAACTCACTGCTCTCTTATGCCTGCAGTACCAATTGCAGGAGAGCTGCAAGATCAATGCGGATCTTGAACCAAGTATAAGAAATTGTCCAGGAACACTAACCCAGAGAAGGGGGTGGATTTACACACGTCTTTAAAAGCCCAAGGCACAACACCATCTTGGGAGCAGAATCTCAGCTAAGATGCACCTGACCATAGGATCAGTGGATCTCACATTTATTTCTATGAAGCATTTTTGTTACCTCAGAGGCCCACACAAAATAATTACAGAATCTGGCTAAGAGCTCAGGCCAGTGAACGAACAGTAACTCAGCCCCTGAGTACTCATAGCATCCTGAATTCCAGGAAATAGTGTGCCACAGTGAGGAGGACTCCCCTGAGACCTGGCATCTGGGTCAGGTGCCTCACAGTTACTGAAACCTCCTGACTCCCTTGCCACCAAAGACTGAGGACTCTGAACATCCTTTCCTTCAAGAGATTGAGACTTCTAAACACACCACTTTACGTAAGGGACTGAGGACTCTGGAAATTTTCCTTCAGAGACTAAAAATTCTGTACTCCCCTGGCCCTGACTTAAGACTCTGAACACAACATTCCTCCCCTTTTGTGGCCTTCCCAAGAAGACATCCCTTAACTATATGTGCATTAACAATGAGGGATGGGCTATAGGTCTGCTTTCTCTCTGGGCAGAAAGTTGGGCCACTTCCTTCAACAGAATGGGTGAACCAAGAAAATAACGATCCTCACCAGGCCCACCTTTTTGGCCATTACAGGCTTTGCACGCATATGAAACTTCCAAGTCATAGGAGATACTGTGTTTCACAGCTGATACCTATGCACACAGCAACCTTGACCGGAAGGGAGCTCACAATGCCTTGTATAGTCTTGAGACTCTCCATCATCATTTCATTCAGAGGGCAATACAGCATACTAACACCACACAGGGCCTTAAAACACTGTTCTCAGTGGCCCTGCTTTCACACCAGAGACTACCATTTGCATCAGCAAGCCTACATGTTATTCACACACAAGACAGCTTGAGGACAATAGTCTGGTTCTATAGCTACTACTGGAAGTGACCTCACCCCATCATCTGGCAGAATGTATGTTTCCTGTTCATGCCACACTGAGAGGTTCAGGTACTAACAGTGTCAGCATCCCTACACCTGAAACCTGGTATAATCACTGCCCTTGGAGGTAATTCTGTGGGCACTGGAGCTCACCAGCACTGTGTGCCTTCTATCTAGAATCAGAGGGCCCCAGTCACAGCCCTAGTCATTCCACACTCAACAAAGATGCATCACTGCATCTAAAACACTTGTAGTTTTGTTCATAAAGTCACTCATGGAGAGCACTTACATAGACTTGAGCCATAGGAAATACGCAGAGACTGTGCTACTGAACCCAACCATAATCAAAATTAAAATACATAATCCAACTTGTTCTAAAGAAAACATATACAATAATGCTTCTATAAAACTTGTTCATTAAACAGGAAAAAGTGAGCACTCAACTAGGTGCTCAGACACCAACACAGGTACACAAGAGCCATTGGATTGCAACACAATCCTGTTCTCAGGGCTGATTTTCTGCCTTTGTCCACTATTGTGTTGCAATCAGAAATACTTGTGACTCTTAACAGATGTGGGTGATTTATAAAGTATAGAGGTTTATTTGGTTTTTGGTCCCAGTGTCTGGAATGTTCAAAGTGTTTTCTCCAGCAGAATACACCAATTTTCCAGTAACAGAAGATAAGAAAAGGAAAATGAGTATGAAATTTATAATATTGATCTTAATGAACTCAATGAGATGCAAAAAATCCAGACAAAGAATTCCAAAGATTAGAAAAATAACCCATGGTATTATGAGACATGTCAAAAGGAAGAGATATCTTTTAAAAAATCCATATAGTGGGACCAGCAGATAGTGTAATGGTTACATCGCTGAACTCTCACATAGTCAACTGTGATTTGAATCCTGGGCCTGGTGACTTAAAAATCCTGAAGAAAATAGAGGAGAAAGGACCATGGCATGGCTATCCCCTCTGGCGATTGGTTCCTTGTGATCTCTCTCTCACTCCACTGTGTGCATGCACCCTATAACAAAATATCTCTAAAAAAAAAAAAAAAAAAAAAAAAGCTAACTTCTTTTGTATTTTGCATACAAATCTCATTTACCAGATCAGATTCAGTGTTCCAACAAACCTTAGAGCAAGACTCTTTGCAGGCTGTTTTACTCCCTAAGTTGTACTTTTACTCTAATTTCCAAAATTATTTTTGTTATTTTCCTGTGAGTTCTCCTTAGAACAGCCTTTATCATCAGATCATCATATTTTTGTCAGTAACAATACCATTTACTACTTTGTAAAAAGTTTTAGTTTATTTCTAAACCATTCTTCTGAGCCTCTGCCAGAATCCAGGTTTCTCCTAGACTACTCTGCCAAAACCTTCAGACTTCTGCCAGTTATCCAGTTCCATATCTGCTGCCACATTTCCAATTTTTCAAATATATATAATACTTTGTCATTAAGTATACGCCTTGCTGTAGCTTTGTTCTTTCTTTCTTTTTTGTTAATTTAGATTTTTTTTTTTCTGTAGGGCTTGTGCTCTTGCAGCAGAGAGAAAGAAAATGAGAAATTACTCTCCAGGGGATGGCCACTCTGCAATCCCTTCTCCTAGGATTTTGGACACACATGCACATGTGCCCAGTATGACTTTCAAGTCACATGGTCTGGGACTTAAACTGTTACCTGTCATGTGGGAATCCAGCACCTTAACCACCATATAACCTATTGGCCCAATTTTCTGTTATTTGTATTGCAACACAATCCTGTTCTCAGGGATGATTTTCTGCCTTTGCCCACTACTGTGCTGCTAAGAGAAATACTTGTGACTCTTAACAGAAGTGGGTGATTTATAAATTACAGAGGTTTATTTAGTTTATGGTTCCAGTGTCTAGAATGTTCAAAGTGAGGACGGTATTAGGCTGCCATCTGGTGCTACATCACAACGTGCCTGACAGAATAGAAAAGATACTGGGCACATGCAAAGAGAGAAGTCTGTGGGCAGTTCTGTCTTTTATAACAACCCTTCTTATGGGAACAACTCCTCACAAGAGTGAGAATTCACTCTCTCATGAAGCAGCATTAATGCAGTCATGACGCTGAAGCCTCCATGATTCAAACATCGCCTACTTGGCAAAAACTCTCAAAGGTTTCACCACTTCCCAATGCCATTACACTGAGGACCAAACTCCAAAACACAAGTGTTTGGAGAACAAATCACTATCCAAGCCATAGCACTACTTTACAGGTTTACTAACATATTAATTCTTCCAATCCATGAACACAGGATTTTTTTCCACTTTTTTTGAGGGTTCTATTCTATTTCTTTCCTAAGTTTTTTATAGTTTTCATTGTAGAGATCTTTCACCTCCTTAGTTAATTGTGTTTTAAGCATTTATTGTAAAATATTTCTACAATTACTGTAGATGTGTCTATTTTTCTGACTCTTTTTCAGCTTGTTTATTGTTAATGTATAAATATACTGTTGAATTTTGTATATTAACTTTGTGTCCCACAACTTTTCTGGTATTGCTTGTCAGTTCTAACAATGTTTTTGTAAAGTCTAAGCTTTTCTGTGTATCAGGTCATGTTGTCAGTAAATAGGAGTTTACAAAGATTGTAATCCTTCCGATCCATGAACGCAGGATTTCTTTCCACTTTTGTTGCGGGTTCTATTCTGTTTCTTTCCTAAGTGTTTTATAGTTTTCATTGTAGAGATCTTTCACCTCCTTAGTTAATTGTGTTTTAAGCATTTATTGTAAAATATTTCTACAATTACTGTAGATGTGTCTATTTTTCTGACTCTTTTTCAGCTTGTTTATTGTTAATGTATAAATATACTGTTGAATTTTGTATATTAACTTTGTGTCCCACAACTTTTCTGGTATTGCTTGTCAGTTCTAACAATGTTTTTGTAAAGTCTAAGCTTTTCTGTGTATCAGGTCATGTTGTCAGTAAATAGGAACAGTTTGACTATCTCCTGTCTGATATGTATGGTTTTAATTTTAATTTTTTCTGCTTATTTCTCTAACTTGGACTTCCAATACTACTTTGGATTGGTGAAAGTAGGTATTCTTGTCATGTTCCAGTTCTTAGAGGAAAAGATTTCAAATTTTTTCTATTTAGTGTGAGTTTGTCATACAGGGATTTTATTGTGTTGAGGGATGTGCCTCCTCAAGTAATTTGTTGAGATTTGTGTAGTCATGAAAGGATGCTGTATTCCGTTAAATGTGTTTTTTGTATCCATTGAGATAATTACATGGATTTAATCCTTTATTCTGTTGATTTTGTGTATCACATTTATTAATTTGCATATACTGTCCCATCCTGGCATTTCTGGAATACATCCCACTTGCTCATCATGTGTAATAGTTTTGGTGTGCTCTTGAATTCAATTTACTAGTATTTTGCTGAGGATTTTTGTATTTGTCTTCATCAGAGAAGTTGGTTTATAGTTTCATCTATTTATTTATTTATTAATTTTTTTCCTTAAAAAGAGGCAGTGGAAAAGAGAGGATTCCCAACAAGGTCTTGATGCCACACTCCACCTCCAGCTTCAGTAAGCCATGAATTATGGACACACCTGTAACTGACATGCTTAAACAGGTCATAAAATGAACTCAAATTTTTTCCAGGTGGGTCATCCTCACAGAATGCCATGTGTTACCACTGTACTATGTAGTCTCCCTTTATTTTTCTATTATTTTTATGTATTTGTCCCATTTATTATCAGGATAAGGCTAGCCTCCTAAAATGAGTCCAGGGGTTTCTTGGAGATCTATACTTAGAAAACAGGCAAGTGAGGAGAGAGTGAGTTGAAAGGCACTTCACGTTAAGTTTTCTTTTGGAATAGTTTTGAGAAGGATTTTTATTATTACGTATTTTTTTAAGTTTTATAAAATACAGTAAGGAAGTCATCTTGTTCTTGCTTTTATCTGTGTAGGGATACTTTTTATCACTAATTCAATATCTTTTATTCATTATTGACATTATTAGTCTATACAATTTTTTTTTGAGAGGTTTTTGTTATAGGGCGTGTGTGCACACCAGAAAAAGAGAGACAGAAAGTGAGAGACCACCCCTACCTAGGATGGATGACCATGCTGCAATCCCTTTTCTTCCATTTTCCTCTCTGGATCTTGGGCATGGACGCACACTCACCCAGCATGAGTTTAAGCTGCTGGGTCAGGGTCTCCAACTGCGGTCAACAACATGGGAGTCCAGTGACATAGCCATTATGCCAACTGCTGGTCCCCATACACAGATTTTTTTACATCTATTCCGTAAAGCTTCTATTATGAGAACACTAATATAATTCATTAGAGCTCTTCTCTTTTTACCTAATCACTTTGCAAAGGTCCCAATTCTTAATATAATTACAACGGCTGTTAGGTTTTGTTTTTTTTTTGTTTTTTTTTTAGTTTTTGCTCGCTAGACAGACAGAGAGAGACAGAGGGACAGAAAGCGAGAAATCACCCTCCAGGGGGGATGGCCATGCTGGAATCCCTTCTCCTCCATTCTCCTCTTGGGATCTTGGGCACATACGCACACGCGCCCAGTGTGAGTTTTAAGCCACCAGGTCCGGGATGCAAAGCACGGTTGACCACGTGGGAATCCAGTGACATAGCCATTACACTAACTGCTGGTCCCAAAGTTTTGACACATGATCTTTAGGGTGTATACAAATGTTTAGACCATTGCACAACTGATTAGCAACCTTAATTCTATCTGCTACCTTAATTCTCTTTTCCCATATAAAATGACATTTTTTACATTCCTGGGATTAAAGCATGGACATCTTGAAAGGACTGAGATCATTTTGCCTTCCTCTGCCCACCTCTGTCTTTCTCTCTTTTTATCACCTTTCATCTCCATAAAATATAGCTTTCAAGCCATCTATTCTATTCACAGAGCTGGGTCAAATCCACAGATACACATGCAACTAGACAACACTCTAGTCAGCTTTATTGCTTCACTCAGTTTTCAGGTTATTCATGTTAAGAAAAAAATTTACATATTTCAATTAAAAATAAACATCATTAGGCTATATTACCACTTTCTTAGAAATACTTCATAGAATGGGTAAATGGGCACTTTTTTCTCTTTCTTTTTCTCCCCATGTCATTCACCATTACATGAAGTATTTAATATATTATCAAAATGTTGCACAAAGGTTTCCTTATTAAGTAATGAGAAAGATCACAGCAATAAATTAACATAGGTAATTACCAAACAAATACATCTAAATCATAATATCAGTAGTCCTTGAAATTAAGTCAATGGGAATTAACTGTTATATTTTTGTTTTGGGAAGTATGAATATGTACAGAAAATTTTCCTTTAGTTTTGTGAACTGTGAATGACAATACTCTGGGTTCTTTTAAATGTCATTGATTTGATGAGAGAGATAGAGGAAAAGCAGGTACCCTTTTCAAGCTCTTGTCAGGCCTTGACCCTGCCTCCACCTTCCAGCCAGGCAAGCTGATGGGGGCCCCTGCATGCACACCTGCCACATCAGGGAAAACCGGGTTCTGAATCCAAGGCCTCCATCATGCTCTAGTGTCATGCAGCGATACCCACCTCCTGCATCACCATAGATTTGTTTTAAAGAGCACAAAAATATGAAAGGTGCCAAGCAATATCTACTGGATATTTTTAATTACTTGCAAACTCAGAAATAGTGATGATTAAAGGCAAATCAAACAATGAATAAGGCATGTATTCATCTAAAGTTCAAGAACAGATTGATGGTTTTGTTTGTTTTTGTTTTTTCAGAAAAAGCTACAAGGAGGTAACATTCTTGGGGTAAAAATGTAGTGTATTAATTTGCTAGGGCTGTTGTAACAAAGTATGAAAAGAGGACTTTAATGGAGGAGTCCGACCGGGCGAGGCCCCAGGATCTGTCTGAGTCCCCCACCTTTGAGCTCCGCTTCCAGTCGGATCAACACGTGGGCAAGACCACTGTTGTGTGCCCCTGACCTTGGAACAAAGCTTGGGTCAATTAGTATGTCAGCAAGGCTGTTTGCTATTTGCTCCAGAAACTGTGGCAGCCTTACTGGGAAGCGACCCCCCTCTGACTCCCCAATATACTACTATAAAAGAATTGCATAGCTCTCCTATATATCCTGAGTGTATGATAAAATCTTCTAGGAAGT
>NW_006208558.1:284566-291429 GCF_000334495.1 Tupaia belangeri chinensis | reverse complement strand
TAGATCCCTACAAAACTGTATAAGTATCATTCTTAAGATCCATAAGAACTAATATCTATTCTTGAGATTTTTTCTCAGCACCATTCCCAGTAATCACAAGATGGCTGCTGAGCCGCATCAGCTGATAATCATCTCTGCTTACCGGAACCGCTTTCCTGAAACTGCATTCCATGGAGACCCACCTACAGTTGCGGAACTGCACTAGACCCACACTTAATCCAACCCTGATTGCACTAGACCCACCCTTAATCCAACCCTGAATAGAATCTATGTTCTCTATTGTTAAAAACTTTATGAGCTGTTAATTGAGACACTAGCTCCTCTCCCTTTACTTGCATGTAACACGTTTACAATAAAAATGCATGATGATTCCTAGCAGTTGTCACTCCTCAGAGAGCGATCTTTGAGGGGTGTCCGGCAAAGGACGTGCATGAAAAGGCATCGAGGCCTCTGTCTTTTGTTCGTCTTCACCGCCTCCGTCGAGATAACCCACCCACGCCGAGGCTGGACTCCGGCACTTTAACAGAAGTTTATTGTCTCACAGTCTAGAGACTAGAAGTCTGAGATAAATTGCTGGCCGGCAACTCAAAGTCGTAGTGAAGCATCTATTCCATCTTCCTCCCCTAGCCTCTGGAGTTTTGCCAGCAATCTTGTACAGTTTTTGGCTTGGAGAAGCAAAACTCCAGGCTTCACGGGCCATTCTACATTAATACTTGTGTGTAAAAATTTCTCATCTTTATAGTCACCATTCATATCACCACAAAACCCACCCTACTTCAGTATATTCTCATTTTAATTAATTGTGTCTGTAACAACTTTTTTTTCCAAATAAGGCCACAATCTGAGGAACTAGAGATAAGGGCTTTAACATATGAATTTGGACTTGGATGAATAATTCAATTCAAATAATAGAATACTGAGAAGAAAATAGAAATCAGAGAAATAGAGATAGAGAATAACAATTTTGAGAAGTTTTATTATGAAAGGAAAGAGAGTTAAAAGAATATGTAGGAAGATAGTGTACCTGCTGAATACAGCATGGAAGTAAAGGCATACTGGTTACATAACTGGACTCCCACGTGGTCAACCACAGCTGGGTCCTGGATCTAGCAGCTTGAAACATTGAAACATGCCAGACATGAGTGTGTGTGTGCCCAAAATTTCAGGAGGAGAATGAGAAGAGGGGATTTTGGGGTGCCTATCCACCTGAGGGGGAGTGATTTCTCACTTTCTCTTTCTCTCTCTCTCTTTAGTGAGTGCATGTACCCCATAGCAAAAACCTTAATAAAATAGCAAAGGAGAGTAATAGAGAGGTACAAATTAAGATAGCTTTTTTTCATTTATTATTACAAAGATGAGACAGTTCATTTAGGATGTTCATTTAGAATTCTAATGGTTATTATTTTCCAAAGTGGAATCACAATTGTATATTGAGAATAAAGAGGAAGTAAAGTCAAAAGTTTAAAGAAGTGGGATTTTTATAACATTGACAATACAGAGGTAAGACAATGCAGATGGCTGAGGAAACATGGGAGGATTGCCAGATGGTGTCGGTGTCCAGATTGTCATAGGTGACTACACATGTACAGAGGTTCCAATTTACTCACATGTGTGGACTCTTATAGAATGTTAAACTGTCAATGAATATTGGATTTATTCACATTTGGGATTTTGCCAAGCAGCTGTGAATGAAAGACAATGAATCTGGAGATTTTTGTTTATTAGCAAGGGACTATTTGCATTATTAATCATGGAACTTAAATAGGTAAAGGTAGGATGTTAAATTAGGAGGCACTGATGAATTAGAAATGAGAGGCCCTGATGAGATAGACATACTGGAAGAGAAGAATATGTAAGTGAGTAAATTCAGAACTTTAAATCTGTCGCATGTGAATATTCAATTGTGGGTAGCATTGCTATTATCCTTAAAGAAAGGGTCCGTTGGTTAGGACAAAAAAAACAACATATGAATGGCTTTAAGAAAAAGGAGTTTATTCCTTACAGAAAATATCTTTGTAATTATGCAATGGAGTAGTTTCATAAAGTTTTCCAAATGCTTAAACTCATTTAAACTAACTTTGTCATCATGTCATACTACATGGTCAAAGATATTCTTTAAGTTCCATCCATCATGCCATATTTAAGTCACCAGAAACAGGAAAGAAATAAAGGAGGGCATACAATTTACCTTTGTAGACACATCCCAGAAGTCATACAGAACAATTCTTATAACAACAGGTCAGCATATGATCACAAGTGACAGGGGAGACCAGATAATCTAATCTATACTAGTTTGTCATAGGGAATGGTAATAATAATAAGGCATTCATAACTAAGAAAAAAAGATAGACTTGACGTGAGTGGCAGCCATCAGGCTGTGTCCTAGAGCTTCATCTTGACAATAAACCATAAGGAGGAAGAAAAAAATCACATGACTAGCTGGGAAGAATGTAATCACCACTGAAGCACAAGGGACCCATTACTTAAGGAATGGGGTCTGCATATGTATTGCATCAGTTTGAGCTAATTCGCCTGGAGAATGGTTAAGGGGCCTGAGTCAGAGGCCCAGAGCCTGAAAAGAGGATTTAGGCGACCACTGAATGTAATCTGGGGGAAGGTGAAAATGTGGGATCCATCTGTCATGTTATAGAATGACACATCTCCAGCCTCATAGTCCAGGAATATCCCCACAGTATGGGGGTTCTCTCTTAGTGAAAGAGGAGTTTCTGGGGATGTAAGGGCCCAGTACTCCCCATTATAGAGCCTAATGACCCAGAAACCATTCTGTGGAGACATTGTGACCCTCCCTTTCCTTGTTACATCATTCCTACAAACGCCCAGGTCCCAGGAACCTGTGTGTTCAATATCCACCTCCCAGAACCATCTGCCTGAGGTGATGCTTATTTGGCCCAGCACACAGGGAAGGGTGTCAAATCTTTGTGGGGAGCTGGGTAGATCTCGATGCCTTTCTCGCCAGGTTACTCGCCTCCCATTTTCAGACAGGAGAAGAGCAGGATGGGCGGTGGCTGCATCCAGGAAAACATTCACTGCAAAGACAAATGGACCATCACATCACTGGGAAGAATCTCAATAGGGTGGCAGATGTCCCTAGTCTCTGAGATTGGTTACATCTGGCCCTAGCTAGCACTGGCTTTCCTATGTCCATCTTTCTCTGAGACTCCCCTGTAAGCAGTGGGTCCCTTTGGATCACAATAGACTCACCAGCCTGGAACTCCTCCTTTCTCCAATCTGCAAAAATATGAAGATATGAGAACTCACCTTCCAATAGATAAAGTTTCCCAGAATGTTCTAAATATAAAATCATTAGGAATAATAAAAGAACAATAATCATAAAAATACTCTTTCATTTACTTGTACCTCCTTTTTAAAAAAATATTTTTGCTATAAGACACCTATACTCCCTGGAGAGACAGAGCTAGAGACAGATAGACAGAAAGCAAGAAATCACCCCTCAGGGGTGGGGAGGACAGCCACACCACAATCCCTTCTCCAGTCTCTTCTTGGGACTTTGGGGCTCACACACATGCTTGCTGTATTTTAAACTGCTGGTCTGGGACCTGAACTGCAGTCGACTACATAGGAGTCCAGCAATGTAACCATCATACCATCTGTTGGTCCTGGACCTCTTTTTATAACCTGAAAAATGACATCAGACTTCAAAGTCTGACCAATTTCTATGTTCTCTTCATATAATATTTACACAGTAAAAATGTCTATAATCTGCTCAAATGTTACAGAAGAGGTAGGAAATATGACCAAATTACTTAATCTTTGCTTTGGTTTCCTCAGATTTTAGCAAATAGTGACCTCTGTACCTATCTTAAAATATAATGTGAGGGACTAGCAGTTAGCATAATGGCTATGTCGCTGGACTCCGATGTAGTTGACCGTGGTTCGAGTCCTGGACCCGGTGGCTTAGAACTCACGCCAGGACCGTGTGCATGCATGCCCAAGATCCCAAGAAGAGAATGGAGGAGAAGGGATTGCGGGGTGGCCAACCCCAGCGGATGATTTCTCACTTTCTGTCTCTCTGTCTCTGTCTGTTTGGTGAGCGCACATGCCTTATGGCAAAAACCTCTTAAAAAATAATAATGTAGATGCAAGTTCAAAAAGAATAAAACTTATGGGCCAACTGGTGGCATGGTGATTAAGGTGCTAGATCCCACATGACCAACTCTGTGATTTGAATCCTGGACCTGGTGGCTTAAAAATCACACTAGATGCATGTGCTTACCTCCCCAAAATCCCAACTAGAGAATGGAGGAAAAGGGCTTATGGCATGGCCATACCCACTGTGTGTGTGTGTGTGTGTGTGTGTGTGTGTGTGTGTGTGTGATTTCTTCCTTTCTGTCTCTCTGGCAAGCACAACTGCCCTATAGCAAAAATCTCTCTTTCAAAAATCTGATGGTAATAATAATAAAAACTTCTAAAATGTAATATGCCAAACACAGTACTATCCATTCAAATATTAATATATTGAGTTAATGGGATATATACTTCGAAGTTTGATATTCAGGATTCTGCTTTGTACATAGTAGGAAGTCATTAAAAGTAACTATAAAAGCATGTGTTTGGTCAAGTTTATGTCACTCACCAGGGAATAAGGGTACATTCTTCCAGGCTGAAAAGGAAGAAAAAAGGAACTCTTTACTTTTTTTTTTTTAATTCCTCATTTTCTCTTCTCCTTCTTCCTCTTCCTCTTCCTCTTCTTCTTCTTCTTCTTCTTCTTCTTCTTTTCTTCTTCTTCTTTGACTCATTTATATTTTCCCATGACTCCAAAAGATAAAAGAGACAGTACCCACAACAGGGACTTTCTACTGAGATCTACCCCCACCCTCACCAGTCCAGATCATGAGCACAAGAACTAGTAAGGGAGTCTTGAGGACAGGAACCCAGAACCTTCCCATGTGGGACTATCCTTGTTGAATGCTATGGTACTGCTGTGCGACTGTCTGGACCCTTTCCCCATTTTCTCTCATTTTCTTTTCTATCTCCATTTCATTTCTTCTAAAGTCTTCAAACTTCCTCTTTTATCCTATATTATTATAGCCACTTTTTCAAATATGATGATAAAAATAATCAGTTGGAAAATAGCTAAAAATATAGAAGCAAAAAAAAGGTGAAATGTACAGAGTGGGAAGAGGGAATATAAAATAAAGAAAGGAAGGAAGAAATTAAGTAAGGGAAAAAAAAATTTAAAGTCCTATGATTAGTACTTCAAACTAATTTCCTGAAATTTGGAAAGATAAACTTGCAAGTGCTTCTTTTTCAATTACAGATATCTTTGTTGTATTTCAGTTGAATATTTTACAGCTATAGGGGAAAAACTCAAGAGAGATAGACCAATATAGCTTTCTGAACAATAAATACTCACCAGACTTGAATTGAGCCTTCCTCTTACCTAAGATGAAATATAGAAACATGAATATATGATCATATCTTCTTAACACCATAGAGAAAATGTGATTAAAGCCGTACACTTATCGATATATCTATAAACTGGCCAAATAAAGTCCATTTCAGAAGCAAGGGAAGAAGTTGCCAACATTGGGGCCGGTAGGTGCCATGTTGGTTAAGAGTGCTGGACATGGTGGATTGTGGTTGGAATCCTGGACCTGACAACTTGCTTTCCCTCTCTCTCTTGCTCTGTTCCTCTCTGGTCAAATTTAAATAAATAAATGAAAAAATAATTCTTTAAAAAAAAACAGGTTCCCAAAGTACATTCTATGTGAAAACTTTCATATAATTGAAAGAACAAAGTCTATTATGTAGGGACATGAAGGCTTAAATAATTTTGCAATGAAGTTCTGAAAGTGGTGTGTGAATACCTTAGAATATAGTCTTAGATGTTAGAGATACATTCTTAATGAAATTTATTTAAGCAAAAAGTATATAAAATCCTGAAAGAAGAGCAATTTGCTGAATTAATCATTGAATTTTAAAATAAAAATGAAAGAACAATTATATTTATGGTTGGAAAGAGAAAAAAAAACAAATAAAATAATTCTTAATATTAATATAACTTGAATCAGCTGAGAAGGTGGTCAGGAGACATGGCCGAGGATGTTTCAAGATTATACTTCAAAGTGTTTGAAAGACCAACACGGAGAGAAAATTATTTCAACAACTTTGGCATCTGATCTCTTAAGAACTGAGACATTGTCAGGTGCAAAACAATGGACACTCCAACTGAGGGGACATGTTGGAGAACCTACATAAAGGAAATTTCCTGTTGAATGAAAACAACCACACTCTTCTTACCTTATCCTGCTCATCTTGACATTATAAGAAACTATCATAATCATTGGGGATATGAAGGAAGTCTAAGATCATAAAGAAAAGATAGGGAATGAAGAAAGGGAAAGGGAGAAGGTGACAAAAGAACCTAACATGGGGGAAGTTCAGGAATCTAAAAAGAAAACAGAGAAGATAACTTGTAATTCACAAGAAAGAAGAAAAAAGAAAGGTGTGGGTAAGAGGTACAGAATCAGAAAATGAGTAGTAAAATATTTTTGAGAAACACAGCAGCAAATGAGAATGGTTACCAATTTCTTTCCGAAGTTCTTCTGAAAAATAAAATGGAAAAACTCATGTAAATATCAAGGGAAACTAACACAGAAAATAAAAATGAGTTGAAATTTCCAGTGTAAAGGAAATTGGTAAGATAAATGTAATTTTAAAAAATGATTAGGAGATACTTTTTAGAATTTTAAATAATCAGAAAAAAGAATTAATTTTTCAAATTGACTTAATACAAGTGGAATGGAGAAGATATGGAAGGATAGGCTAACTAGGTATTTTTTCTGTATATCTTTCTTATTTATTTTTACATTTTTATTTAA
>NW_006208558.1:280828-284416 GCF_000334495.1 Tupaia belangeri chinensis | reverse complement strand
CCACCACACCACCTGCAGGTCCTTATCCCCTATGTCTTTTAAAGATAGTTTAAGAATATATGTGATTCAAAATTTAGACAAAAATATATATATTTAATAAGACAATTAAATAATTTCATAGAAAAATCTTTGTAGTAGCATATCAAATTTTACATTTAATTGTGCAAAGATTTCTAAGTATATCAGAATAAACAAGATTTCTGTAAGTGAAAACGTAATTTGTATGAATAGTGGTCAACATATAAGTCCCGAGAAATTCTTTTTAGGAGACATCACAACATAAAGAGAATGATTACATTGTACAAGCCTAATGATTTCTAATTATCTGCGTTTTAGGAGACTGAAATAAAATTTAGTTAAGTTGTCAATTGATAAAACTTTTAGTGTTAGCTTTGATAAACACATATTCTCCTATTTTATCATTTACTCAAAGATGTTCAAAGAATGAATGGTTCTAATTATTTTTTCCATTGTTATTATCTTATATACAGGTGTACAATTTCTCACACATAAACACAAAAAATGGAATAAAATTTATTGTGACTATTGACTCATATACTTGGGAAAACTAAAATTAAAACTGAGTTAATGGGTGTAAAGGAATACTAAGATTGAATGAGCTGAATGTTATGCAACTGTGCTTTAAGTTATTAATTTATTTCCTATAATGTATCACAAAACTTTATTGATATTCCTTATACAATTTACATTTAAGTTTCAAGGGATTAGCTTATTTCTAGAATTTACAGTTTGTAAAAAGACAGTATGGGGGGGTTATCATACTATCTAAATTTCAAATTTTTATGTAATATGTAAATCCTTTTTGCACATTCATGTTTATTGAGGTACTATTCACAATTACAAAGACAAAGAACCAACCAAAATGTCCATGAAAAGATAAATGGATTAAAAAGTATGGCACAGAGACCAGCAGTTAGCGTCATGGCTGCACTACATGTCCCTGGACTCCCATGTAGTTGACTGCAGTTCGAGTCTCGGGCCTGGTGGCTTAAACTCACACTGGGCGCATGTGCGTGGGTGCCCAAGATCCCAAGAGGAGAACAGAGGAGAAGGGATTGCAGCATGGCCACCTGCCCTAGGGGAGTGATTTCTTACTTTCTGTCTCTCTGTCTCTGTCTTTCCTGCGTGCGCATGTGCCCTATAGCAAAAACCTCTCAAATAAATAAATAAATAAATAAAATGTATGGCACATATATTCTATGGAATACTACTCAGTCATAAAAGGTAAAAAGATTCTAGCATTTGACAGAAAGTAGATGAATATGGAAGATTAACTACTAGGCAAAGCAAGCCAGAGTATGAAAGAGGAGAATTGTATGCCCCCACTTAATATAATATATAATAAATGTATGCACTGTATTGAAAAACTAAAAGATTGGAAGATAAAAAAGCATGGAGAACAATTGTGGATACTATAGCCTTTGTGGGAGGAGGGTGGGAAATGGGGGAGGGTTAGAGGAAAGGGAAAAAGGGAAAAAAGAAAGAAGTAACATATTTAAGGGACACAAAAAATGGAAAATTATCTATAAAGGATAATGTGTGTGATGATATCTTTAACTGGATTAATATATAGCATATTCATGCTAGGAAAATCATTGTTCAAGCTATAATGATATACAGGGTTTAGTGTATAAAAATAATTTTTTTTCATAAATAATGACGCATACAGTAAAGGCACTCATCATCTGAAAATGTATAGCAGTGCTCATAGGAAGCTTGAAATATGCATTAAGGAGATAACATTTTAAATTTACTCCCTTTTGATAAATATAATTAGAAATATCATTATAAAAGGAGAATGTTAAACTTCTAATGACTTTATTAGGTTTATAAAAAATAAACTCTTTTTTAGAAAAATTAAAATAATTTAGAATCATTGCATCACAAGAGCAGTGACATTTTAAGAAATTTGGAATTCAGAAGTATATTATCATTGAACTTTTATTAAGACAAAATTCGAAAAATACTTTTAAAAATTGCAGTTCACTGAACTGGTATCGGTTGAAGATATTTTGATCAACGGGACTGGGGAGAAATGTTCACATATTGAAATGCTCACATTATAAAATAACAATGCGATTGAATGTATATACAAAAAAAATTAAATAAAAATATAACAATGCTAAAGAATAAAGAATAACTACTATTGTAAAAGAAAAAAAAGACCAATAAAGTTATGTAACATAATTGCATACTTTGGAAAACTTTGGTAATATGTTGATGAGCAAGAAAGACTGAGCTTCACTGACAAAATTGACTAAGGACAGAATTTAGACAATGTATCAAAGGACAATGGATGGGAAAGCCATTCAGCATATTTAGAGTTTTCTCCCATTTCTTAATGCTGGGAGGAATTACAAATACAAAGCAATCAGCCTGAAATATCAGGATACAGCTCAGAGATCTTTATCTTGAAAGTTTTAAAGAAATATTTATAAGGTAGAAATCATGTCCCTAACAGTCTGGTGCTCTTCTGCTCAACAACCTTATAATGAAAATATGGCAAGACTTTAAAGACTGAAAGATACAGTGTTTATAAAGAAGGAGCGGTATGAAATTTAAAAAAAAAATGGGAATGATGGGAAGTGAAACAGAAATGAACAGAATTTAATGTGATATAAAAAATTATAACAAAATAATTATTGTGAGAAGAGCCATTATGAGGAGAAGGATGAATCAGTATATGGCAAATAGATAACAAGTCAGGGATGTTAAAGCAGCAAGAAAACACTCATTTAAATAATTAGGGAGTCAAGGGATTCCAGAAAATTTACCATTTATTTTCTGAAGTTCTTCTGAAAAATAAATAGAAAAATGAATGCAACTTTTATGGGAATAAAATTAAATGTTAAAAACATTCCAATTTATTGAAAAATTCACATGCAGCCTGACACTATTCAGGCTATTAGATACACACTATTAGATACACACACACACACACACACACACAGAGTGGTGAGAAAAATATTTTACCAAGAATGAAGAAATGCATGAATATATTTACCTTATTTAAATAAGAAAAAAAATTTCTGTTAACTACCATTGTAAATCATTTTACCCCTTTTCAACACTATTTAGACTTTACAAATATTTATTTCTGTACTTATGATAGAGCACATGTGCACTCATGAGAGAGGGAGAAAGAAAAAAGAGAAGGAGGGAGAGATAGAAATGAACACCCTAGACAGGGTTTGACCTACTTCCTCCAAACCTCCAGTCAACTGGATCTTGGGCACTCATTTGCATGTCTGGGATGTTTCAGGTTGTTCAGGCAGGGTAGTCAAAGCACAGTCACCTTGTGGGATCCAGCTTTTCATGAGCAGTGCATTACCACTGAACCACAAAGCCAGCCCTATGTTAGGTTTTATTACTTACTTTGCATACCTCAATACATCTTTACCTATCAGTAAATATTAAATATATACAATTCTCATTATTCTGATGTTGTATAAAGTCATCACAAACACTAGATTATTGAAAGTTGAACAATGCTTTCTGGAGGAAGTACACCTCCTCTCATACTTGACCTATCAAGATGCAGACCTATGCACACGTACAACTCAGGAA
>NW_006208558.1:271927-280783 GCF_000334495.1 Tupaia belangeri chinensis | reverse complement strand
ACATACATGCCAACAAATGCTGAAAGGTGCTTCATGAGAGAAAATGGGAAAGGATAGAAGGCAGGCAAATAGAAATGGATATTACTTAATAAGGAACATATCTACATCCCAAAATTAAGGCATGAAGTGAAGATATCAAGGAAATGGTGAGGATGGAATATTTATTATAAAAAGAAGGGGAGATGTTAAAGACATGAGGGGAGCTGTCAGTTAATGGTTATAGGAGCCAAGATCTGTCATGGAAAATTTACCCATTTTTTCTCGAGGAGTGTCTGAAAAATAAAATGGAAAAATGAATGTTAGTATTAAAGTAAACAAAGGCAAAGAAAATCAAAATTGATTCAAAATTTGAATGGATCTAAAGATTTATCAGGATGCAGATAAATACATGAACACAAGAAAACACTCAAGCACATGTTTACATGCACACACACATTTTATACATTCACAGTCAATGAAAGCTACATTTTGTCCTGGGAGTTTAAGTACGAATAGGGAGAAAATGAGTACAGCAATGTATTGAAAAAAATTTTAGAAATATGTTTTTGTGACTTCTTTTGGAAAGTGAGAAATAACACCCCTCTAAGGGGGATGGCAATCCCTAATTCCCTCATCTCCCAGATCTTGGGCACAAATGCACCTGTGCCTGGCATGATTTTCAAGCCACCAGGTCCGAAACTTGAACTGTGTTGGCCATGTGGGAGTCCAGCAATATAACCACTACATCATCTGCTGGCCCTGTATTTAGGATTTTTATTACTGAATTTTGTACCATCAAACAATTCTTGGGATACAAAATATATGTAGCTCATTGTCTTTATTGTGGTATCTATGGTGTAGAAAGCACCCACAAATACTAAATTAATAAATATTGAGCCACTGATTCTAGAGAAAACACAGGCTAATATTGCTGGACACCTGTATTTATAACAGTTTGTCATTTAAAGTATAACTAATTCTGGTGCAAGGGGGTTTATTTTAAATCAACTGAACAAGTCTCCTCTTAATCAAAATAAAATAGAAGAGTTGACATCCAGGAGATGGAGGTCATAAAATGGCATATTTATGAAAAGTAAAGGAAAGCTACTGATACCAAAGAATTGTCATTTAAATTTTTATGAGAATAAAAAATTGTCATATAACATTACCAATTTTTTTCAGGAGATCAACTGAAAAATAAAATGGAAACATGAATGTCATTAGCACACAAAACAAATTCAAAGAAAATGACAACTTATTCAAAATTTGAATGAAATTGAAAAACTATTAGAATGCAGCTAAACACATGCACATTCATAAAACACACTGACATCCATACACACCTGCACATACACACACAGTGAATGAAAGCTGCCTTTTGTCCAGAGAATATTCAATAAGAGTAAATGAGCACATAATGTATTGAGAAAAATATTAGGAATCTAAGTTCTGATACCTACATTTTGAAAATGTTTATGACTCCTATGGGCATTATTTAGGCTTTTGTTATGTAGTTTCTTAGTAGCAGTCCATTATTTGGGCAATAAATACAGACTCAATTTTCATGTTTGCAGAACCATACTGAATCACTGCTATCAGAGTAAATCTAAAGATAGGTTGTTTGGCACCTCTATTTACATTTTTTGTCAACTTATGTATACCTAGACATGTTTTAACACATGCTTAAAAATCTCATCTTTAGGAATAAGATGAACGTAAGAAAATAAAGTATTAAATAATGGTGAAGGAGGTTGAATATCAAATGACTTGAGAACATGAACAAAGTGAACATGTCAGCCACTGAGAAAATACAAAAAATTTGGAGGTACACGATTAATAAAACTTCCTTGATGCAAAGGATCTATCTATACTGACTTAATTGGCAAGCTAAACTGAAAAGGCTATAGTGTGAGAAATTAGAAAATAAAGTAAGGAAACATGTTTCAAAAGCTGAAAAGATAAGAAACAAGAAACATTATGTCAAAATAAGTCTAGGTAGAGGTGAGAATATTGGTCATTTAGAGTTGAGGACAAAATAACTGGAGATATAGATAATAATGAGGAGCACATTAAAAAACACTAATGTTTCTTGCCTTTTCCCAATTCACAATTACTCATAATATAAAAGAAAGAAAAAAAAAGAGTAAACAAGAATAAAAGTAGAATATTAGGAAGAGATGAGTACAAAACTGGAAAAACTGTCATGGTTTTCTCTTGGTTTAGCACAACCCACATTTTGAAGCTATAAATGTCAATGGTCTTTTCACTGATGATAGAAATGCTGTTTTACTTCTATACACACTTTGGGTACTAAAGAAACCAAGATTGGGTATGAAATCATGAGAGGAGGTATAACTGGGATTCCTCTCTCACAAGTGATGTCACTCTTTAGTTATGCTTCAGGTTTTCTAACTTTTTCAAAATGAAAGTCATGCCCATATTTAGAAGGGTACACAGACTAGATAAGGAAGCAAAAAGTAAAGGTCCCCAACTCTGCAAAACTCTCACTAGCAGAGATTTTGTGAAGCTTGTTCAATATATTAAAAAGATAAATTTGTCCTTTCCACACATATTAAAGAAAAAGTATAATTTTAATATGTCATTAGAAAAGGAAGAAACTAAATTTTTATTGTGACTATAATTTTATTTTAGAAAAAAAAAACTGGGAACATACTAGGGTAAATATTTCTCTGTCTTTCACATAAAATATTCAAAATTGAGAGATAGATAATTACTGAACTTTTCCTAAGATACAATGTGTTTCTGGAAAAATTTTTAAGGAAATGTAATTTGCTGAATTAATAATAACATCCCAAAAAAGAAAAATAAAGAATAATTGTAATAGTGAAAAGAAAATAAAGATTGTTAATGATTTCAAGTATTTGTAAGTAAATGAAAGCTTGGATACTATGTTTAAGGTCAGATTAAAATTACACTTCAGGTTCTCAACTGATCAATGGATGAGATCAGAATTTACACAGCTTTGAAAATAATGACTTAAGAAACATTGCTCAATAAACTTGACATTCTCTCCAATCTCATAAGGTTTGGTAGAGCATCAGTTATATGGTGAATTAATTGGAACTTTATGAATAACAGAATTCTTAACTTTTGCTATTTCCAGACACATATAAAGAATGGAAATCTTGTGCCTGTCAGCCTAATGTCCTTTATCTCACCAACCACATAGTGTATTTTTAAGGAGTCTTGGAAGAGAGAGCAAACCAATATATATAAGAAATGGAGGATACTGAAAGAAAAATAAAATATGAAAAAAATGGAAAGTAAAAAAATGGATATGGAAATAAGATAATATTGGATAAATCTATGTTCAAAGAATTGGGGTGGGGAGAAACAGACATCCAGGGGAAGGGGGAATCAGTGAATAGTATGTAGGAATATTAGTCACCCAGAAAAGAGTCATTTAAAAAGGGTTTCAGGAATAATGAATTGTCAGAAAATTTACCAACTGTTTGATGAAATTCTCCTGAAAAAATAAATGACAAGATTAATGTAATTATTATGAGAAAAAACATAAAAAATAATTAAAAAATATTTATAGCTTATTTTCAAAATTAAGACTATAGAGATAAAGATAATAACACACATGTACTCAAATACACCCTTGCAAGCATGGTGTCTGAGAATTTACTTTTGTATAATAATATTCTACCACAAATGAAAGGCTTAGTGAGAATTTATCCAAATGAGAAAAGGTTTTGGAACTATTAGTCCTGGTGGTTACATTCTAAGAATGTTTTTGAGAAAATTGGTAAGATGGTTGACTAAAGACATCTATTGTGGCATCTCTCCAGGAGAACCCAATAGTTAGATAGGTGGATCTCAAGCAGAGGAGTGAGGTGAGACTAATGGAATACAAGAGCAAAGGAAACTTTGGAGCACTGTCTCCAGTAGGAAACATAATAAGAAGGTACATTGTCCAAACTCAGTGGGAAAAAAAGAAAAAGAAAACAAAACAAATAAACAAAAGCAGCAGAGATGATAGAAGCCTCTCACAATGCTGGAGAAGTTAGCAGCACTTCATTCTGAAGTCTCCAGCACTCTGTTTGCACTTCAGATCCCAGTGCTCCCCAACTGTACGATCTCCCCTAGAAAATCACAGAACTCAGGTTCATTCTGAGGAGCCGCAAGGATCTGTTGTTCTAGAGAGAACACAATAGTCCCACCCCCTCAAACCTCAGCCACACAATGCCATCTCAGGAGTGGAATCCAGAGATCCCCGCTGACTTAATACAGGACTTCACCCCTACTCTCTGTCCTCCTTATCCAGACATGGGACTCCAGGTGCAACTCCTTGTCCCCTGTTGCCTTATGCAGTGCAACTTCTCTGGACTTCCTTGAATGATGATGGTGAGTTTGAGTGGAAGAGTGAAGAATTGTGACTCATGAAGAGAGAGGTCTCAGAGACCTACTTTCTAAGGAAGGAGAATGGACACAGATGTCACCTTTCCAGCCCTAAGAACTTCAGTCCCTCAGACCAGTGGGGGCAACTTTAGTCTCCCCTCCAAGCACCAGGGACAGGTGCACAGACTACACAGTAGAAGCATGAAAATCCAGGCCCAGCTTATGCACTCAACCCCAGCGGTCCACTCAGATCCACAGCTGCACTAGTGGGTGGGCAATCCCTGCCTTCCTGGTACTATAGCCCTGCCTATGGTACACAGAATCCCTCTCCATACCACAGTAGTGCCAGTGGATACACAGCCTGCTCCAGTCATGTACATCAGGTGTGTGCAGCGCCCACTGGTGGTGTGGTTGTTGGGGTAGCTAAAACTGACTGGACATTTTGAGTCCCAGACCTGGTGGCTTCAGAAGCACACTTGGTATGTATCCATGCAGGCCCAAAATCTCAAGAGGAGAGTGGAGGAGAAGGGATTGCAGTATGAACCATCCTGGAGTGGAGGGAGGGTGTTTCTCATTTCCTCTCTCTCTCCCTTTGGAAAACACACGTCGTCTATAGAAAATTTTTTTTGGAAAGAAAAATAATGTATGTTGCTCCCACTGCTCCAGACCACACAACCTGCCCCCCCATACACCTAGTCATGCAGCTCTGTGAGAGGTGCACAGTCCCCTCTTAATCAGAAACAATCTCACCCCACCTGCCTGCATCCAACTGCTTGTGGGTTTTGTAACTTCAGAAAAAGTCAGGTGATGGCAAGGAAAGCTTTCCCCATCTCCAGGCACTGGACACAAACAGCTAAGTAACAACTACCTACCTATTGAGTCACAACTTCTCAGCAAACACCTACATCCCTCTTATGTGGAATCTATTCAAGACAGATGATAATACTAATTTTTAGTTCATATCTTCACTCAGCTGCCTCTTGTGGAGGAAGATCTGGCTTCTTAAGTGTTGTCTGTCAACTCAACCACACCCAGGGAAGCAGCTGACATTGAATTAAAAGAACCCAGCCCCTCTATACGTGGAACACCAATATGCAACATTAACCTCACATGAAAAGATCCCACAAGTTGGGAGGCCCCCACCATACTGACTGATGTCTCTGAAAACACAGGAATTAAAGAAAGCAGTATCTCCTAAAAGGAACCCAGTAACTCCTCACTAATAATGGACTAAATTCAAAGTGTCACAGATGTGATAGAAATGGAGATATTCAATAGAGAAATAAACATATTGAAGAACACTACAAAAAGAAAGAATAATGATTTAATCCCTACTATTGTGGAAAACTACCAAGTAGCAAAGATAAACAGAAGCAGAAGAAAAAAGCAGATAAACAAAACAATTGGCAGTTGGACAACAAAATGGCAAATATAAATCTGTACATTTAATAATATCATTGAAAGTAAATAGATTGAAATCCCCAATCAAAAGATATAGACTGGGACCAGCAATTGGCATAATAGAGAGAAATGAAGAAATCCTATTTAATTATAAGGCCACATGCACAAAAAATCTAAAAATAATTCTAACATAAGATGTAAAAGACTTATATTATGAAAATTATAAAATACATAAATAAAAATTTGAAAAAAATAATTCAAAACCATTTGTTGGTTTATGACTAGAAAAATAAATGTAGTTAAAATGTTGATATATGGCCGAAAGACAGCATGGAAGTTAAGGCATTGAATTTCCACATGGATCAAGTTGCAGATCCAGAGTCTTGAGAGTCATGTCAGACATATGTGCATGAGTGCCCAAAAACCTGAGAGGAGAATAAAGGAAAGGGACTGTGGCATGGCCATCCCAGCTGAGAGATTATTTCTCACTTTTCATTTCTCTGTGTCTCACCAGTCTGTACGCAAGCTCTATGTTCAAAACCTAAGTATAATATAAATTTAAAAGAAGTTGATATAAAAAATATTGTATGTATCCAATGTGATTCCTACCAAAATACCAGCAACTTCTTCATAGAAATAGGGAAAATAACTATAAATGTTTTCTCAAATTACAAAAACTCCTTAGGACAAAATAATACTACGCAAAAGGAATAAAATTAGAGACATCTCATTACCTGACTTCAAAATGTATTACAAAGCCGTAATAGTGAGCACAACATGGTACTCACTCCAAAACAGACATATAGACCAATGGAACAAAAAACAGATTCTGGAAATAAACCCAGAAACATAGACCCAACTGATTTTTGACAAATAGCATAAGGCCATGTACAAAAAATGTCTTTAACAAAATGTGTGGGGAAATAGGATACTCACCTGCAAGAAAATGAAACCATATTCCCATTTCTTGCCATTTACAAAAATTAACTCAAAATGGGTTAAACAAGAAAACCTGAAGCCACAAACTATACCACTGGTAGAAGATAATATTGGTGAAAGACTTCAAGGAATTAGCATAGACAAAGATTTATTAAATATGACCCCTAAAGTGAGGGTAATAATATTAAAAATAGATAAGGGGGATTACATTAAGTTAAAAAGTTCTGTACAGAAAATGAAACTGTAAACAAAGAAACAAGTAACAGAATGAAAGAAAATATTTGCAAACTATACTTTAGATAAGGGATTGGCACTAAATATACAAGGGATTCAAACTGCTTAGCTGGAACAACTTGGGCCAGTAGATGCCATGGTGTTTAAGGTGCTGGCCCTAACATGACAGACTCCACCATTCAAATTCTGGACTAGGCAGTTTGAAAACCTTGTTTGATGCCTGTGTATACATGCCCCAAATCTTGGCGGAAGAATGGAAGAGAAGGGATTGTAGTGTGGCCAGTCTCCCTTCTTCCCCCTGGGAGTGGGGGGTGATTTCTCACTTTCCCTGTCTTGTATATCTCTCTTTGGTAATTGCACACATCCCATGAGGGAAAAACATACCAAAAAGTTTAACATCTCTGAATCATAACAGAGAGAAATATAGTTCTAAGCCACAATGAAATATTACCTAATCCCTGTCAGAATGTCTGTGATTGAACACAACAAAGACTAGTGAATGCTGGCACGGATGCAGAGGAAAAGAATCCCTTGTGTACTGCTGGTGGTAGTGTATATTACTACAGACATCAAGAAAAACAGTATGCAGGCTTCGTAAATATATAAAAATAGAATTACCATGTTACTCTATAAACTCACTATTAGATATTTACTCAAAGGACAGAAAATCACTTAGTCAGAGAGACATTTGAACATCTGTATTTATTCCAGCATTATTTGCAATAACTGAGACATAAAATCAACTTAATTGCTCAACAACTGATAAATATACTAGAAAAATATGCAATACCTCTCAGTCACAAAGAACAACAAAATCTTATCCTTTGATGTACTGCATAAACCTAGATGACATAATTCTAAGTGAAATAAGCCAGACTATGAAAAACAAAATAGTACATGTTTTAATAAATACTAAGTTTTTGCCCTACATGGAAGAACCTAGAAGACTTGAAAGCACAGGAATAAAGAGAGTAATGGTATATACCTGAAGTTACATGTGGGTGAGAATTGAACGATGGGAGATTGTGGGAAGGAAATATCTAATGGATGTAGAATGCATGTAAATAAAAGAAAGAGGAAAAAAGAAAACAGGACAAATTAATATACATTAAGGGGAAAAAAAGTAGAACTGTTATGAGTGTGCCAGCATAATGTAGTGTTTAATATAGAAGAAAACAAGTATATATATTATTGATTGAACTATTTTATATTGTGTGCATGCATTAGAAAACCATACTGTGGCTGATCACAGCATGGTAGGTTAATTGACTGGATCCCATATGGTCACTGGGGTCATTTAGATACCCAGATCCAGTAGACTGAGAAACATCTTGGACATATACGAGAGCATACTCAAAGACCTGAAAAGAGAGACAGATGGAAAAGAAAAAATTGTGGCATGATCATTCCCTGTAAGGGGTGCTTTCTCACTACACTTTCCCTTTCTCTTTCTCTCTCTCTCAGGCAAGAGCATATGTCCTCTGGCATTTTTTTTTTTTTACACAAATCTTTTTATTTATTTATTTATTTTACTTTTTTAAATTCATTTACATTCATTCACTGTACATCATTATATCATACAAAATGATATTTTTTCCATTCAGAATACATTGTATATTGGCTCAATCAAGCACATCAACATATGTGTTATTGTCAACACATAATTTTCCATTTCTTGTTTTCTGTATATTTTGCCTTTTTTCCCATCTTTGATTCCCTATCTCATCCTCTGCCATCTCCCACCCTCCTCCCACACTGTGTCTGGTATCTATTGTTGCTTTCTATGCCTCCCCCATTTTATTGTTTCACTAAATATCTTAATAAATCTAAATATTTTCAATAGCAAGCACAGCTGATATATACATATCCATGAACACAAGTCTGACTTTAGGCATAAACCTCAGTGAATAGAATGAACATACTATAAAGTAGCACCTA
>NW_006208558.1:267705-271897 GCF_000334495.1 Tupaia belangeri chinensis | reverse complement strand
CTCTCTTTTTTTTCTTTTTTTTCTGAAAAAACTTTTTTTTTATTAATTTGCATTCATTCCCTGAGCATCATCACAACATACTAAATGTGGTTTCCCATCTAGAATAAACTGCATAGTAGCTTAATCATGCATGTTATCATTCATAATATTCTATTTCTACTTTCTATATATATGTTTTTTACCCCATGTCTGACCATCTGCCCTATTCCACTCTCTCTAATGCCTTTTTTTTTTTTCTTCTGAAAATTTTTTTTTTTTATTAATTTACATTCATTCCCTGAGCATCATCACAACATTCTAAATGTGGTTTCCCATCTAGAATATACTATATAGTGGCTTAATAATGCATGTTATCATCCATAATATTCCATTTCTACTTTCATATATATGTTTTTTTACCCCATGTCTAGCCCTCTGCCCTATTCCACTCTCTTATTACACTATCTCTGCTGTCTACAGTTGTCTTCAATCCCTTTTCCCCCAACATTTCGTTGGTCACACAATATCATAAGTAATCTAACTACTTTCAATAGCAAGATCAGCCGATGGTTTCAAGAAAAGCAGTTTTGAACTGGTAAGGATATTTCTTTGAAACTTAAAGCCTAGAAACAGGTTAGTATTCTGTTCAAATAGTCGGAACATGAATCTATTGATAGCTGAAGACAGGACAAAAGTCCTTAAAACCAGACAACAAAGCTTAGAAGAAAAGCAGCAATATTTTAGTCAAGTCGTAGAATACTGTTTCATCAGTTCAGTCTCATGTACTTAATCTTTCTTCTGTATCTGTTGAGGTTCGATGTTCCAGATTGAAATCTGGGATGTAATACTCAACTCCAGCTTTTGGCCCTACAATTAAGTTGCCCATTTTCTTAGTTTCTGAACTCTTATTTCTGTGTGTCTGCATTTAATTTTACTGACATAGCACTCCCTTAAGAACTTCTTGGAGATCCGGTCTGGTGCTGGTAAATTCTTTCAGGTTTTGTTTATCTGGGAAAGTTCGTGTCTTTTCTTCCCAAATGAACGATAACCTTGCTGGGTACAGAATTCTCGGTTGAAATTGCTTTTCCCTTAATACTTTGAATACATTTTCCCATTCTCTCCTCGCTCTCATTGTTTCCGATGAGAGGTCTGCCGTTAGTCTGATGGGATACCCTTTGTAGGTAACTTGCCTTTTTTCTCTTGCCAGTCTTAGTATCTTGTCTTTGTCTGTGGTTTTGGTCAATCTGGCTATAATGTGTCTTGGAGAAGATCTTCTTGGGTTGATTCTATTTGGGGTCCTCTGTATTTCTTGGGACTGAATCTTTGAGTGCCTCTCCAGGTTTGGAAAATTTTCTTGTAAGATTTCATGGAATAGATTATCAATGCCCTTATGAGTCTCTTCACCTTCTGGGATGCCTATTATCCGGATGTTTGGACGTTTGATGGTATCTAGTACTTCTCGCATATTATTCTCAAATTTTTGGGCCATTTTCTCAGTCTTCGCGGTGGATTTTTCTAGGCCAACCATTTTCTCTTCTACATTAGAGATTCTATTTTCTATATGATCTAGTCTGCTTTTAATAGTTTCAAGGGAGATTTTGACTTCTTGTATTATAGCCTTCATCTCTAACAGTTCCATCTGATTCTTTTGTAAAGTGTGAAATTCCTCTTTTAGATCTTGCATGAATTTCCTCACCTCCTGGAACTCTTCAACTCCTTTCTCCTTCCTCTTCAGCAGTTCCTTGTCTCTCTTCTCTTCCATCTCTGTAAACTTTGCCATTATGAATGTTCTGAATTCTTTATCACACATTTCCATGATTTCCATTGAACTGTGTGTGGATGAAGAGGAGTTATCCTTTTCCCTTGGAGGAGAGGTATCTTCCTGCTTCCCCACATTTCTTGTGGTCCTGCAGCGATTTCTAGTCATCTGGTGGATGGTCAATTTCTTCCCAAACTTGGAAGTTCAATCTGAGGGTTGAGGAGTGTGCAGAAAAGGAAACAGAGAGAGGGAAACAACAGCAACAACAGCAAAAAGACAGACATGTGAGTTTTGAATGCTGGAAGTCGAATTATCAGTGGGACCTCTTCATTTCTCCGTTTCCCCCAAAATGGCTAGATCACAGGAGGCATGTAGCTGTCTCTTTCAGAAGGCCTGTTCTGTTCCCTTTCGCCTCTCCATGAAAGTTTTGTATGCTGGAGGTTGAATTATCAATGGGACCTCTTCATTTCTCTATTTCCCCCAAAGTGGCTAGATTGCAAGAGCCATGGAGCTGTCTCCATTGCAGAAGGCCTATTCTGTCTATTTATTTATTTTTTAATTCTATATTACAGTGTAGTAGTTACATTGCTGGACTCCCACATGGTTGACTATGGTTCTCTTCCTGGACATGGTGGCTTGAAACTAATGTCAGGTGTGTGTGCACAAGATCCTGAGAAGAGAATGGAGAAGAAGGGATTGTGGCATGGCTATCTCCTATGAGGGTTGATTTCTCACATTCTCTCTCACTGTCTCTGTTTCTTTCTCTAGCGAGCACAAGAACCCTATGGCTAAAAGTTCTAAAAAAAAAAAAAAGTAATAATAATAATCTATATTGTACCTCTTCCAGAGTAAAATATAAATGAAATGGTTTTAATCTTTTTTACATTATTTAGACTTTTATCATTCAGTTTGTAAGTTTTAATAAGATTTTGGCTAGCAGCAAATGTTCAGTTCCTTTTATTTTGGTGGCTATATTGCATAAAACCAAATTATTTAAAACTAAAAACCACTTTTTTAGAGAAAGTACAGGGATGGGTCTGTGAGCAACAGTACTCACAGTAGTTTTCTCCAGTGATTACTACCTATCCTGACTGTTTGTGTGTCCATTTTAAATGGTAATAGAGATGATACTAAAAGATCAGAAAGGAAGGGAATTGACTATTACATAGTGAATTGACTTCCCAATCAAATGATCTAGTATTTTGTTAAAAACTTACATATAAAATGTAAAAATATTACAAATTTAAACATGTATGGTTAATGTTTATTTGACAAAAAGATTTTTTGGGCATTGATTAAAACGACGTAACTGAACAATATGGAGATTACTCAAAAATCTACAAATAAAACTACTATATGATCTAGCAATCCCACTTCTTGCTGTCTTCCCAAAGGACAGAAGAATCCTCAGTTGAAAAAGTGCTTGCACATCGATGTTTGTTGTGGCATTATAAACAATTGCTAAGATACAAAACCAACCCAAATATCCGTGAACACATGAATGGATTGAAAAAGTGTGGCACATAGACTCTATGGGATACTACTCAGGCATAAAAATACCAACAAGACCCTGGATTTTGACAGAAAGTGTGTGAAAATGGAAGATTTACTACTGAGTGAAACAAGCCAGGCTATGAAGGAGAGACTTTGTATGTCACCACCTAATATATACCAAATGTCCGTATTCTATGACTGAAACTGAATGACTAAAGGATATAGAAACACAGTAAATGGTTGTAAATACCAGGTATACTGTGGGAAGAGGGTGGGTGAAAGAGTAGAGTCTGATAAAGGACATTAAGGAGAAAAAGAGAGAGGCAAATAACTTTATAGTATTATCAACTGGACTGGGGAGAAATGTACACATCTGGGAATACGTACTTTGCAAGTTAAATAGAGTGATTGAGTGTATAGAAGAACTTGAAATAAAAAAAAATTAAAAGACATAACAAATGAGAAAATTACAATGGAAGAATTAAATTAAAATTAATGTAATAAATTTGACATTATCTGAAAAATGTGACAAAATAAATTGACTTCAATATGTGTATACCTCAGGTTGGGGACAGTGAATAATTACAGTTGTAGGCAAAGGCACAAGAAACACATGGAACAAAGACTAGGTAAAGAGCACAGTACATAATTGGCACTTGCCTTTTCCCAGCATATTCTTATCTGAAAAATGAAAAAAAATGAGATTGAATTCATTGAAACAGTAGGTACAATGGAAGATAAGAGAAAAAAAATGAAATTCTTTTAGAGCTAATTTAATGACTCAAGTCCACTCATATTTTTGAAATGTGGATCATAGATAGCAAAATTATGCCACAACTCAGAGAAAATGTTACATAGATCACAACCCCTTGGTTCAAAAGGAACTAATGTTAGAAATGAACCCAGTAGAGATGGAATAGGACTTCCTCTGGGATAAACAAAAGCAAACAGTATTCATTT
>NW_006208558.1:243688-267445 GCF_000334495.1 Tupaia belangeri chinensis | reverse complement strand
ATGGAGGAGAAGGGATTGCGGTGTGGCCATCCCCACTGGGGGGTGATTTCTTGCTTTCTGTCTCTCTGTCTCTCTCTGTCTGGTGAACGCACGTGCCCTATAGCGAAAACCTCTCTCTCTAAAAAAAAAAAGGAATTCTATTAAATTCCATTCTCTCTGAAATAAAAAAATATGATTCTCAATGCCATTAGAAAATGAAGACATAAAACTTTAAATGTTCATGTTAGATTTTATGAAGAAAATGGAGATATGCTAGTACAACAGCTATTATTTCTCACATAAAATTTAAAAATGAAAGATATCTTACCAATCACCTTCCTTAAGATATAGCATATAAACATTGAGAGGGAATTAAAGACTGCATGGTTAATAATGGCCTAAATAAAAGAGCAAAATGGGGGACCAGCAGTTAGTGTAATGGCTCTGTCGCTGGACTCCCATGTAGTCGACCACGGTTTGAGTCCCGGACCCAGTGGCTTAAACTCATGCCAGGCGCCTGTGTGTGCATGCCCAAGATCTCAAGAGGAGAATGGAGGCAAAGGGATTGCAGCCTGGCCATCCCCCCTGGGGGGTGATTTCTCAGTTTCTGTCTCTGTCTGTCTGGTGAGCGCACGTGCCCTATAGCAAAAACCTCTCCAAAGGAAAAAAAAAAAAAAAAGAGCAAAATGGAAAAGGCACAAAGTGTAAGAAAATAAAAAAAGGACAATGTGTAAGTTATTTGTACATTAGGGAACACTGGATAACATAATGAAGGACAGGGGAAGAATGAGTCTCTAGCTCACACTAGGTCAATGAATGACACCTAATTTGCACATTGTTTGGCAGGACACAAGGGAGAAACCTCATTCATTAAGTCTGTGGTGTTCTATCATCATTTAAGTGTGAGGAATTATCACTTTCATTATGTTGGTATCTCAAAATCACTATATGTTACAAAAGACCTATGTTAAATGGACATTTCTTATAATATGCATATGTAGCATGGGAACCTTGTGGCAATATAATTAATCCCATGAAACCTACTAAATTCATAATAAATATATGGCAAGTCTGTAAGAGAACTTATTACACAAATAAAGGCAATACAAAACAATTAAACAGAATGGGAAAGAATGAAGGATAAGATAAAAATGTTCAAATAACTTAATTTGAGAGAAGTTGATATCTATAAATTTGGGGAGAGAAGAATAAATATTCAGGAAAAAGGTATGCAAACAGATGAAATGTTAAATTTTTAAAAAAACAAATGATAAATCAGAAGCCAAGAATGCAGTAATTTAAAAGATTGAAAGTAAAGGAATATTAGAGATAATTTACCAATTTGTTCCTGAAGATCATCTGAAAATAAATTGGAAAGTTTAATGTTAACATTCCAGATAACAAAGGCAAGAGCAATTCAAATTCACTTTAAAATTCCACTGTACTATTAATCTTATGAGGATGCAGCTCTACACAGACATGCAGAGTCACCGGTGCTCTCTGACACACACATGTGCCAACCATGATGATACCTGTCTTCTGTCTACAGAACATTGCCCCAAATTAAAGGAGGACAAAACAAGTGAAGTGACTACATTGAGAAAGCACTTTTGAACGTTATTTGTGGTTAATCTCTTTTAGTGTTAATATGCAGAGAAAGGTGCATATATATATTAAATGATTTGAGTCTATCTTGGATAATCTTGGATAATGTTACAAATCAGCTAACTGAGAATAATCAGAAATATAGTATTTATAAAATCTATTTAACTGCAAGTACCTGATTTCACTGATTGAAATGACGGATTAAAAAACAATGAAGTAAAAATGTGGGCAATTCAATAACTAATGAACATTTCAAACTTCAGTGGTAAAAAGCATAAGAGGAAACAAAATCATGTGAAAATAGGTGTATGTTGGGGTTGAAGAAGATGCTTATGGAGCTGAAGAACAAATTCTAAACAAGTGAAGGAACAATGACTAGGTACAAGATTGGGTTCTGTCTGTCCAGCTGCTATTTCACCCTTCTCATGCATGTAGTCACCTCAGGACACTTGCCCTGCTGTGTCTTCATCTCCATGGATCTTCTGACGTCACTTTTACCCAATCTGTAACATTGTATATATCAGCTGCTCTGGCAGTGGCCGGAGTGACCCAATTCCAAAAGGGTACATAGAACTAGGCTACTGTCTCTAACTATGCATTGATTAAATAAGCATTTGCTGATTACCTACTGTCAATCAGGTACTGTTGCAGAACTCGGGTTTATAGGTCTGAGATAGTCAGAGTCTGTCTCTGAGAGGAAGTGGTGTGTGAAATGGAAGGTGAGGGTGAGTAAGGGAGTCAGCTATGTGGGTGTCTGGGGGAGGGTGTGCCTGGCAGAAGGAACAGCTCACAAAGAGGCTGTTATATGGAACTGAGTTGAGTAGAGTTAGAGGAGTTGTCTCAAGAAGGCCTCTGTAGAGGAGCAAAGTGAGGAGGACAAGGATAGAGATGACATCAGAGTGTTATTGGGGATTCAGTCAGGCTGGCCCTTGTCTGTCTGTGAACACTCAGTGAATGTTAGATATTGCTTTGTTAAAATAGTTATTCCTCATTGTTACTAGACCATAGGGGACAAAAACAGGTGTGTGAATGACTTAGAATAGGAGTTAATAACAACAAACAAACAGAAGACACACTTTTAGGTTCCTCTGTGGTTAAACTGACCTACATCTTTGGAATCATATCATTCCAAAGTATCTCTCATGATTCAGATGGTAGGTTATCTTAAAAAAGTTTTTGAGTGTAAAAAGAATTAAGATAGGAAATTGCACTATGACAACAGACACAGTGGGATTCCCTCTGGAATAACAATATTGATCATTCATCTATCTTTGAGACTTTCTCATTTTTTAATACAATAAAATGCAAAGCATGATTACAGTGAAAGTACCCATCTGTCCAATACTGCTCTACAAATAGCCATAAGAAGCCTTGACGTTCGCTAAGGACATTTATTCCAAAATCATCTTTCCTCTGAAAATGAAAAATATCATTAGCAAAGAAAGAGTATAAATCTTTTTATTTATTAGGGTTTATGAAAAACCTTTCAGGAATATCATAGGGTAATAGTAATTTATGTCATTTGTATCAAATTTAAAAATTGATTAATAGATCATCAATGACTTTTACTTAAAGAGATACATTTATGCGACAGCACTTTCAAAAAATTGCATTTTGGAAAGTTAGTTATTGTGATAATGAATATAAAACAAAAATAACATTTATTACGATGAGAAAGAAAAGCTGAAAATACCAATAATATTACAATACTTGTGAACACTGGATACATAATAAATGGTAGTGCTAGAGAGAGTCTCAAGTTCAACCCTGACCAACAATGTCATTTGAATTTTTAAATGAATAATGGAGGAAGAAATTTTACTCAACAACTTTTAAGTCTTCTCTCATATCCTAAGTCTTCAGTACTACAAAGTGCATAGTAATAGCCCTTTAAATTTGGAGTGAGTATTGGAAATTCAATGCTAATGAAGTTTTCAAGATTATATACAGAGTGGAAACCTTGTATCATCAGCCTTACTGCCTTTTAGGTCACAAATTTCATAAAGAAACTAGGGGAAGTTTATAGAAGTGGGAAAAAACCAATATGCTGGGACAAAAGATACAAAATAAAAAAGAAAAGAAGAGAAAAGATGACATCAGAGGATGGCATAGAAATAGAATTAGATAGGCCTAAACATCGGAAATGGTCACATACAGACTTAGGGAAGAGCTGACATCCAGGCAAAGGTGAGCCAATAGGCATACATAAAAAGAACCAGGAGATAAAATATGCCCCCAAAAATGTCACTTGAAGGGTTATGGAAGTAAATAGATATCATGAAAAATTTACCAAATTTTTTCAGAAGAATACCTAAGAAATAAATGGAGAAATGAATTTCAATATCCTGAGAAACTAATGTGAAGAAGATTCATATATACTAAAAAAAATTGAATGACTTGATCAAACATCAAGATGCAGATAGAAGCACACACACACACACAATGAATGAAAGCTGTGTTTTGTCCTGAGAATGTTGCTCAAACATGAAAGAAGAAAAATCACTAAATTAATATATTGAGGGAAACTTTTAGGATTATTTCTGAGGGAGACCTGGTGAGAATGTATTTGATTCATTTAGGTATTATTTTTATACGTTTGTTATTCAATTTGCTAGCTATAACATGTTCTTTGAGTTGTACATACATATTCTTCATTCTTATTTATGCAGTAGCAATGGTGTGGAAAGTATCCACCAACACTGAATAAGAGAATATTGAACCACTGTTTCTAGAGAAATTATGAGGTAGTCTGTTGAGACCTGTAATTACAACATTTCCCTCAACAAATATATACTTAGCCCTTTTAGTGTATATTTTAAGTTAACAAGTCCAATTAGAAATATAAATAACAAGATGAGTTGTTTGCAAACATGTATGAAAGAGTTGAGTACATTGATCACTGACAGTTAGAGATGGTATAAGAGATGCAAGAGACGATGAGTAAGAACACACTGAAAAACTACAATGGGATCTCATTTCTCCCAATTTATAATTATCCATAAATAAAAAGACAGGATAAAAAGAGAGCATAAAGTCACTTAGTGATGTACAGAGATATTAGAAATCCTTCCATAAATTTACTTGGGGTTCCAAATGGCCATATTTCTGATTTGGAACAATTAATTTCAAAGACCTTTATAGTAATGAGAAAAATTATTTACTTTCTTTAAAATTTTATTTTGGAGAGGTTTCTGCTATAGTGCCCGTGCGTTCGCCAGAAAGATAGATACAGAGAGAAAGAAAGCAAGAAATCACCCCCTGTGGGCGATGGCCACGCCCCAATCCCTTCTCCTCCATTCTCCTTTTGGGATCTTGAGCATGCATGCACATGCACCTGGCATGAGTTTAAGCCACCTGGTCCAGGACCCGAACCATGGTTGACTACATGGGAGTTCAGCAACATAGCCATTACACTAACTGCTGGTCCCAAAGACCTTTATAGTAATGAGAAAAATTATTTACTTTCAAACACCTTGAGTGTAAAAAGAACTAAGATTGGATATGAAACCATGAGAAGAAGTAGAATTAGAATTCCTTTGGAATAAACAATATTAATCACTGGTTATGCATTATATTTCCAGTCTGTTTCAGAATCAAATGAATAAATACACCCACCTTCAGATAACTACTTGATGGTTGAAGCAAAAAGTAAAAGTAGCCCTATCATCACATTTCTATTTATATCAAGAAACTTAAGAAGCCTGCTCTATAAGTTCTATATTTTTTAAAAATTTAATTAAAAAAAGTCATTAAGAAGGTGAATGCTAAACATCTATTCTATTATTATTATTATTATTATTATTATTAATTGTTTATAAGGTATGTGTGTGTTAGGGTAAGAGAGACAAAAGGACAGACAGAGATAGAAAGTGAGGAATCAACCCCAAAGAGGGATAGCAACATCCCAAACCTTCCTCCTCTGTTCCCTTCTCAGGATTTTGGTCATGCATGCATATGAGCCAAGTGCATTTTCCAAGCCAATGAGTTTGGGATTCAAATGGTGGTTAGGACGTGCAAGACCTAGTGCCTTAAATTCCACCCCACTTGCTAGCCCCTTACCACAAGATTTTATAAGTGTTGATGAAAAAAGAATTTTGCAATAGTCTAAGCTAAATGCTTCCCCTATCTTCATATGATAATTTCACAATTGAAAAATATAATATTATTGCACTTTTCTTCATACATAAATCCCTTCCAGAAACATTTGAAAGGATGACAGTATACCACAATGATTTTACTTACATGTGTGAGTGTGTGTGTGTATAAATATCATGAATATCTTTAAAGTTCATTTCTAAATTAAGTCTATTAGAATGAAAATATATGTATATATAATCATTGTAGTTTATTAATTTTATATGAAGTATAGTACTATATATGACAATAGAATAAAGAAAAGTTAGGTACCAGCAGATGGCCTAATGGTTACATCACTGGACTCCCATGTAGTTGACTGCAGTTGTTGTCACAGACCCAGTGGCTTAAACTTCATGCCGGGTGCATGTGTATTTGTGTGCATGCACAAATGAAGGAGAAGGGATTGCTTTATGGCCACCCCCACCCGGGGAATGAATTTTTGCTTTCTCAAAACAAAAAAAAAAAAAGAAAAATTGGTATATACAGAAATCGATAAAGAGAGTATTAATCATGGCAAATATTTGTATATCTGGGAATACGTGTTTTGCTTAAGGTCAGAGTAAGAATGAGTCCCTGTTCACAACTAACAAATGCATATCAGTATTTACAGTCATTGAAAGAAAAATGTATGGAGAGAAATCACTGAGAAAGTTTATCTTCTCTCATCTCTTAAAGTTCAATGAAGTATAAATGGTATAGTAATGTTTCCTGGAAATTTTATTAAAAGATGGAGTCCTTAAGTTTTGATTTTCCCAGAAAACACAAAGAATGGAAACCAAGTGCCTATCTGTATAATGTCCTTCATCTCACAACTTCACAGAGAACATTGGATGACAGAAAACCCAACAGCTGTAGAAGAAGGCAGCAATGAAATGGATAAGGAAGGGTGTAGGAAATGAAGGATGGTAGCCAAGAGCCTGTGAGGAGAACATAGCATGGGAAAAGAATACATTTAAAGAAATTGAGGTGGAAATAGTAGACATCCAGGGGGTGGAGAGACAATGGATGGCATAGAGGTAAAGGCAGGGTGGGTATTAAAGAAGGAAGAAGGCAGGTGTTTTAAAGTGTTTGGGGGAACAATCAGGTAGAAAATTGACCCAGGGTTTCCTGAGGTCCTCCTGAAAAAATAAAATGGAAGTGTTAATGTAAGTATCATGGAAAAGAAACAGAAAGATAGCTCAAATACCTTTAAAATTTATTTCTAAATTGCACCTATCAGAATGCCAATAAATTCACATGTATGCACCCACAAACACACACACTCAAATACAATGGCAGAGAACACACTTTAGTAGAGACAATATTCAACAAAATATAAAGAGATAGAGAATTAATATTTTAAGTAAGAAAATTTTCAAAGTATTAGTTCTGGTTTTATCTTTGAAAAATGTTTTTATCCCTTTTGATATTATTTAATCTTTTACTATTTAATTTCTACACTATAAGTCATTGACTAGTAGTAAGTACATATATAAACATCTTTGCTTATTTAACTTAGTGTGTAATATAAAGACACAAAAAAGAGTAATTATTGAAAACTGAAAAACAGCCCTCAAGGAAGTACAGAATTACAAGATAATATCAATGTATTTTTGTTTGGATTTTAAATCATGCCTAAATGAAGGTTATTTTAACTGAATCAAAGGAAAGGAAGCATATTGAAGCATCAAATGGCAGAAGATAATTCTAAATCAAATGAACTGCATCTTTTTTGGTGAAAACTTAGACATCAATAGAAAACAGTTGTATTTTTTGACAAAATTTTCTTAAATAAATGACCTTTTGCATTGATTACAAGGACACAATGAATGAACATAACTATAGAGGGAATGTTGTACAACAAATGAATATAATAAAAACAGTTGAAAAGGTAAGAAAAAAATTCATCTACAAATATGAATCATGATGTTCACATGAATGTTGAGAGTTGCAGACAAAGATATGAGCAACGAACAGAAGCGATGACTAAATGCAGAGAGGAAGCCATTGTTGGGACTTACCTTCTTCCTGTTTGTATTTATCTGAACATTAAAAAGAAGAAAACAAATTAACTGAAATAAAAGGCACAAAAACAGGAAGATATAAAGAAAAAAATAAAAAACCTCCCATATTTCAGTCTGTGGCTCAATCCAAAAATTGGAATTAGGAACCATATACGCCCAAGAGTCATTCTACCAGTCTGTGACAGTGTTGTTTTACATAAATTAACTTCTTGCTGGAGAGGAAATTAAGATTGGAAATGAAACCAGGAGAGAAGGTTCAATAGAAATTCCTCTTAGATAAACAATATCAATCATTATTATGCTTTTAGTCTTTTTCTTTATTCAGAATAAAATGCAAACATACATGCATACACATGACAAGAAGATTAATTCTTCTTGCCGAACATTGTGCAGTAACTGGTTTATATGAAGTAGAGCAGTCACTGAATTACAGATGATAGAACTATTGTTTCTAGAGTAAATACATTTGTAAGAGCAAAATAATACAAAATTTTTTATTCTGTGCATTAATATATTAACATAGGTTTAGAGATATTTAATACTAAATCCACCTGAAAATTAAATGAATAAAATAGTAAATGGCAGTGAAGTGATTTCTTAATCAAATTAGCTAAGCATATTTGGGCAAAAATCATACTTTGAAAATCCCCAACATGCAGTGATGTATAATTAGTAAAGTTACTTGACAGAAAGAATCTGTCTATGCAGAATAAGATGACAGCCACATCAACTAGCAATAATTAAATAAAAGGAAGTTGGGAAGTTTTCAGCTTCCCAAATAACAAATAACAGCACAAGACAAATAAAAACAGAAAAGCATATGAAAATATCTGAATGTTAAAGTCAAGCAAGATGATCAGCGAGGACTGAAAACATAGGTCCAAGAAACATGAAACATTGATGAGGTGCATGTTGGAATGCAGTAATGGGACTTGAGTTTTACCTATTCACACTTATTGATGCAATTAATGGAAGAATAACCAATTTACTGAGAGAGGAAACAATGACAGGAATGAAAGAATATAAAAATTCAAAACATGTGCAGTTATTTCTATGGTTCAAAGTAACTCACTTTGGAGAACCTTTACTACAATGCCTCCAATCACTGAGAGGAAATGTCATTTTCTTTCCATGTTCCTTTTGTACAAGGGGATCGGAGATGGAACATGAAGCCATGAGTGATGAGAAGACAGTGATTCTCTCTGATAAACAGTATCAACCATTGGCCTTCCATTAGGCCTCCTACTTATTTTTGAATAAAATGCAAACACACCCATACAGGAAAATAAACTTAACAAGACATGAAGAAGCAAAGAGTAAAGACACTAATTTCTCCAACCTTCTGTAGTAGTACTCATATGAAGTCCACTACAAACATTAAATGCATGAATTTCTATATTCTATTCCCCTTAAAAGAAAACAAAAATAAAATAGAAAAATGTAAGTAGAAAGAGAATGCTTACATTGGATTGTTACATTAGTGTTACATTTAAAAAAAGTTTTTTGCAACATCCTAGAGTACTTGATTTTGCTCATTCACATTAAAAAAATAGAACAGAGAGATACAGTTATCACTGAACTTTGAGATATAAAATACTTTGCAAGAATAACAAATATCTACTATTGATGAGAAAATTTCAGGGAAATATTATATTTGTATATCTTGGAACACTCAGGCAATATGTTTAAGGGTAGTGGAAGAAGAAGCTACAAGTTTGTATTTGACCAATGAATGAGGTCAGACTTCACACATGGTTTGAAAGGAAACTTTCTGGAAAACTTCCTAGCAAGGTGATATCTTCTTTGATCTCTTAAGGTTAGGAGACATAACAAACGTGGGGTAATTAGTTTTTAAGTTTACAACCTTCCAGAAATATATATAGAATGTATAGCATATGCCCATTAGAGTGTTCCCCTTCATTGTCTCAATTTAATGAAACTACGAGAAGTTTCTGGAAGAAGGAGCCAAGGAATAGGATGAAATGAATAAAAAGAGAGAATGGGATGATTCAAAACAGGGAAACAAAAATGGATAGAACTTAATATGGGAGAATGAAATCAAGGAGGAAAAAAATAGAAAGGCAAGACATTTTTGGGAAACAGTAAAGGTTTATTACCTGCTGATGATAAGATGTATAGTATTCTCAACTGATCTGGTCTGAGGTATATTTCGTATTGAGTAAATTCTCTTTATAAGCCAAATGATGTATAGCAACTGAATGTTTAAAAAATATAACAATCGAAAAATGGAATTTAAAAAAGGAAGTATAACTGAGTAGTAAAATCCCCTAGAGCTGCAGTACTTAATACAGGCCTGAACTAAATGGAAGTTTTCAAGAGTGCACATAGTATAAGAATCAAGTCCCTGCAATAGGATTCCTATCCTCTAACAAAATGTATAATGAAGCTAGAAAAGGTCTTTGGAAAACAGAAAGTATAAATAAATGGGACAAAATATATGAAATTAGAAAATGAGAAAAAATGGAAGACACACAAAAAGAAATGAATAGAACTTAAAGAGGCTCAAATCCAAAAACTAAGGAGGGAAGAGTAGACATCCAGATGAAGGCAAATCATAAAATGACATATTTGTAAGAAGAAAAGGAATGCTAGACATCAATGAATTGCTATTTAAATTTTTATGAGAATAAAAATTGTCATAGAATATTTACCAATTTTTTTCAGGATATCATCTGAAAAATAAAATGGAAAAATAAATGCCAATATCACACAAAACAAATTTAAGGGAAGTTATAATTTATTCAAAATTAGAATGAAATTTAAAAACTATTGGGATGCAACCAAACACATACACATCCAGAAAACACACTGATATCTACGCACATATGCACACAGTGAATAAAAGCTGTCTTTTGTCCAGAGAATGTCAGATAAACTAAATGTGTATATAATGTGTTAGAAAAACTATTAAGAGTATAAATTCTGACTACTACATTTTGAAAATATGTATGATTCCTGTTGACATTATTTAGGCTTTTATTATTCAGTTTCTTAGTTTCAATCCATTGTTTGGGCTCTGGATACATAGCCTCAGTTCTCATTATTGCATTTACCAGGTAACGGATGCTCTACCAAACCTTCCGAGAAGGGAGACCATCACAAGCTTGCTGATTGATGCTTGAAAGAGCATCAGTTACATGGTAAATCTTCCTGGAACTTTATAAGAGACAGATTTTTTTTTTGAGAGGTTTTTGCTAGAGGGAAAGTATTCTACCCAGAAAGACAGAGAAGGACAGAGAGCGAGAAATCACCCCCCACCCACAAGGAGGGATGGCCACGCCGCAACCCCTTCTCCTCCTGGGATCTTGGGCACGCACATACACGTGCCTGGCATGAGTTTAAGCCACTGGATCTGGGACTCGAACCATGGTCGACTACGTGGGAGTCCAGCGACACAGCCATTACACTTAATGCTGGTCCCAAGAGACAAAATTTCTAACTTTGGACTTCCCTGGGACAAATAATATCAATTACTTTTCACGCATTAGGCCTCCAACCTTTTCAGAATAAAATACATGGACACACTCAAGTTCATAGAGGTAATTAACAATAGTTGGGACGAAAAAATAAAAAATGTATCCCTTCAAACTTTCTCTGCAGCAGGAGTCATATGAAGTCTGCTCTATGCATTACAGAGATATATTCTTAATTTTCACATACTTTAAAAAATATATGATTGAAAAATGTCACTAGAAAGGAGGATCTCAAACTTGCATTACTTAATTCCTTTAGAATTTCATGAAAAAGTAATTTTTCTTTAACATCCCAGGAAAAATGGTTCTCGTGTCTTCACATAAGTATTTTGGAATTAAGAATATAATGCCATTAAGCTTCTCTTGAGATAGAAAACCAGTCTAGAAACACAGAAAATTAAGTAAAGATGTTTGTGTCAAAAAATATAATAAGACGAAAGAATAAAGAAAGGTGAATATGACTGGAAAGAAAATAAAGGCATAAACACTCACATGAGATATTTGTGTATGTGGGCTCCCTGGGTATTTTGTATAAGGTCAGATTAAGAATGAGCCTCAAATTTACAAATAACTACTAAATAACATTAGTAACTAGTTTTTGAAAGAGCAACATCTGAAGTAAAATCACTGAACAAGTTTCATATATCTCTTCTATTTGGTGGAAGTATAAATTGCATAGGAATATTTCCGGAAACTTTGACTAATAAACAGAATTTCTAAGTTTGTTATTTTTAAAAAAATAGGTATATGAATTTGTTTTGTCTTTGTTTCAACTAAAGTTCATAACATGGTTTCATTAATTCTTCTTCCTATGAATTTATGCATTTGTGTCTTTCATACAATCAATGCAAAAAGATCTCGGTCTAGTAAGTTTATCAATCATACACTTGTACATTTGTTGTATTATTCAAGTTTTTGATGTATTAATTTTTGCCAAGAAAATGAGATTATATGGTCATATCATTTGATGTAAAATCCTCTTCTCTGCTATTTAATATTTAATTTTACTTCTTCCATGAGATTTGATTAAGACAATTTTCATTCTGTCAGAAGTTAGAAATGTGAATACAATAACACTACCTACTAATGTGTAGATAAAACTATTGCGTGTTCTGTACCCACCGACCCATCCCTAGACTTTCTACTTAGGAGTTCCTTCAGTTTTCTATAATTCAACATTGATACAAACTTAGGAAAAATTATATAGATATATATATATATAACTACAAACTTGGAAAGGTAGCAAAAGGTAGCTAAGCACATATGGAAAGAACATATTATGGGAAAGATCTAAATTTAATAAGTCAGAATGGGAAGAGCAGACATCCAGGTGAAGTCAGAGTCAATATGTGACTTAGAGGAAAAAGGAGGGGCATGTTAAGTACAGTAACAAAGCAGTCTTTTTTTTTTTTTCTAAAGATTTTTTAAAATCCTTTCAGCAGGGACCAGCAGTTAGCATAATGGCTATGTCTCTGGACTCCCACGTAGTCGACCACGGTTCCTGTCTCGGACCCGGCGACTTAAACTCACGCCGGGCGCGGGTGCGTGCATGCCCAGGATCCCAAGAGGAGAATAGAGGAGAAGGGATTACGGCGTGGCCATCCCCCCTGGGGGGTGATTTCTCGCTTTCTATCTCTCTGTCTTTCTCTGTCTGTCTGGCGAGCGCACACGCCCTATAGCGCCTTATTGCGAAAACCTCCCCAAAAAAAAAAAATAAATAAATAAATTTAAAAAAATCTATAAAAAAATCCTTTTATTATTCAGTATGTATGTTTTAATATGTCATTACCTGGTTACATACACACACACACAAACACACACACACACAAACACACACTTCTCATTTTCTTTTTCGTGTTTATTTATTTATTTATTTATTTATTTATTTATTTATTTATTTTTGGCTATAGGGTGTGTGTACTTGCCAGAAAGACAGAGAGAGACAGAGAGACAGAAAGTAAGAAATCACCCCCCAGGGGGATGGCCATGCCACAATACTTTCCCCTCCATTCTCCTCGGCACTTCTCATTTTTCTAGTAGCTATGTTATATGAAGCTATCATGTTTTTTTGTTTGTTTGTTTGTTTTTGTTTTTGTTTTTTTTTTTGGAGAGGTTTTTGCTATAGGGCGCATGCACTTGCCAGAAAGACAAAGAGAGACAGAGAGACAGAAAGTGAGATATCACCCACCAGGGGGATGACCATGCTGCAATCCCTTCTCCTCTATTCTCCTCTCAGGATCTTGGACACGAACGCACATGCTCCCAGTGTGTTTAAGCCACTGGTCCTGGGACTCAAACTGTGGTTGACTACATGGGAATCCAACGACATAGCCATTATGCCAACTGCTGGTCCTATTAATGTTGTTTGTATATTAATGAACACTTGGTTAATACTATCAAAGGCAGTGGAAGAATGAGCTAACTCACACTTGATCAATGAATGAATGAATTTATGCACATTTAGCATGCTATTAGTAAGAAAGCTCATTTATTGGGTCTAGTAGGTGGCATGATGTTTAAGAAACTAGATCCCACATGACAAACTGTGAAGTCCCAAACCCAGTGGCTTGGAAAACACATCAAGCAAATGTGGATCCATGCTCAAAATCCTGAGAGGAGAACGGAGGAGAAGACATTGGGGTGTGGCCATCCTTCCTGGGAGATAACTTCTCACTTTACCTCTCTCTGTCTGTATCTGTGTCTCTCTCGCAAGTAAATGTGCCCTCTGGCAAAAATCTAAGAAAAATAAAGAAACAAAAAACCTCATTCATCAAATGTGTAATGTTCTGTCATCTTTTAACGTTGTAATATTTTGTCATTTAATGTATGGGTTCTGTCTTCATTAATTTGCAATTACAAGATAAATGAGAAACTTGACAATGAAGGAAACTGAATAACAAACCTGAGCAAGAAAGGTCAGATCATGAGCCCAAATCATGTGAAAATATGTATGTATTTAAGGGCTGGGGAAAATGATTGTAAAATTTGAAGACAACATAGAAAAATAAATAAAACAATGACCAGGTATAAGATCAAACATTTCATGAGAATTTACCTCTTTCCTTTGCCAAGTCAGCTGTAAAACAAAAGGAAGAAAGAATAGATTCATTGAAAAGGAAGGTATGATGTCAAGAAAATAGGAGGTATAAAATTTGTAATTCTTTGTGTTTTACTCTGTGTTTCAAATTGACCCACATTTCTGGGAATTGAACAAAATACATATGTAGTATTCTCAACTAAACTGGTCTGAGCTATATTTCACATTAGGTAAATTATCTTTCTAAGTCAAATGATGTATGTGATCAAATAATATCAATAAAAATAAGAGAAATACATTTTAAAAATTTTTAAACAGAAGCAGTACATTTCCAAGGAACATCTCAGCAATCGGAGGCAGTGCTATTTAACAATACTAGACCTGTTTGTGCAAATGAAATTCATACTTGAAATGACACGATGAGAGGAATTAGATTAGGAGTTACATTATGAATCATTTGGATTTTGTTATTGTGGTTATTTTCTATTTTTCTCACAATAAAATGCAAACCAACCTATGTCTACGAACCAAGTACTTCAAAGGTAATTAGTCAGAACACAGTAGAAACATGAATCTGTCTAAAACTGTTATAACAGTAGTCCTATAAAAACTAGCATGTATATTGATGAGATATATTCCTAAATTAAATTACCTAGGAAAATACATGATTAAGAAATATTGGGGACCAACAGAAAACTTCTACTCTTTTACCGGACTCCTATGTACTCGACCACAGTTTGAGTCCCGGACCCGATGGCTTAAACTCACACCTCACGCACGTGTGTGCATGCCCAAGATCCTGAGAGGAGAATGGAGGAGAAGGGATTGTGGTGTAGCCATCCTCCCTGAGAGGGTGATTTCTCGCTCTCTGTCTCTCTGTATGTCTCTTTCTTTCTGGTGAGCTCACGTGCCCTATAGCAAAAATCTGTCTCTAAAAAATGAATAAATAAATAAATAAATAAATAAATAAATATTAGTAGTGGGACCAGCAGATGGCATAAAGGTTATGTTTCTGGACTCCCACGTGGTTGACTATGATTAAGTTCTGAACCTGGCAGCATAGGACACCTGAGCATGTGGGCCCAAGATCACGAGAGGAGAATGGAAAAGAAGGGATTTTGGTGTGGCCATCCCCCCTGGGGGGGGTGACTTCTCCCTTTTTGTCTCTTTGTCTCTCTGGCAAGTGCATGTGCTCCTGAAGCAAAAATCTCTCTATTAAAAAAAATAAAAGAAATATCAGTAGAAAAAGAGCATGTTAAACTTTGAATGTATAAATTAGTAGTTTATGAAAAAAAATCTGGGAACATTCTAGTATTCTTGCTTTCAGTATTCTTATGAAAAATGTGAATTTGGGAGATATAGTATGACTCACCTTTTCTTGAGATATTGATTCCTCATAAAGCTGGTTAAATGTTTTGTGGTCGTCTCTATCCATCTATGTCTCTCTATATATCTGTCTCTCTTAAATAAAATATATGAAACCTTTTTTTTTTTTTAGGAGTGGTTTTTGCTCTAGGGAACATGCACTCACCAGAAAGATTGAGAGAGACAGAGACAGAAAGCAAGAAATCAACCCCCATGGGGGATGGCCGTGCTGCAATTCTTTCTCCTCCATTCTCCTCTTTGGATCTTGAGCACCCACGCACATGTACCTGGTGTGAGTTTAAGCCACCGAGTCTGGGACTCAAACCTCAGTTGAATACATGGGAGTCCAGTAACATAGCCTTTACACCAATGCTGGTCTCAAGACATTAAACTTTTATTATAATTAGGGAAACTGATGTCAACAGGTGATGTGGTCGTTAAGACCCCAAATTCCCACATGGCCAGACACAGTTCAACTCCCAGACCTCGTGACTTGAAAATTATACTAGTACATGTACATGCATGCCAGAATACTAACAAGAGAATACAGAAGAAATTGTGGCATGATCATCCCCCAGGGGATGATTTTTCACTTCTCTTTTTCAATCTTCCTACCTCCCCCCTTGTCTTTTTTTTAATAATTTTTTTCCTTTTATTATATTTTCATTTCATTTTCTTCCATACATTCAATCACATTATTATTTGTCTTACAAAATGGATATTTAAACAGGTGAACATTTCTCCCTAGTACTGTTGATAAAACTATGAAATATCTTCAACAAATAGTACCACACCTCTTTGTGCCATTACAGGTGCCCAATGGCAAAATTTTAAAAAAAGAAAATTCAGAGAAACTTAAAAACACAAAGAGAACCTTCATTTTAGTGGAGAATTGGAGTAATGAGATTGTCAGAAAATTTACCAGTAATTTTTGTAGATTGCTCTGAAAAAAAATGAAAAGATCAATGTAAATACCATAAAAAAGAAAGAGAAAGAAAATTCAAAATTATACTCATTTGAACCAATATGCGAAAGAGTAAAAAAATTAAAATCATTTGAATGGAAAAACCAATAAGGACATGTAAATCATCTGTGTATGTTTCAACATTTGGGTATCATCAAAGGGGCAGTGGAAACATGAGCCACAAGATAACACTTGACCAAGAAATGATATCAGAAGGTTGCATTCTTGAAAGGACAAAACCAGAAGAAACTTAGCTCCATCACATGGAATGCTCTTTAAAATCTTAAGGTGTTAGAGAAGTCAAATACTTAGTAACAGTCCTTCAAATTTGGAATATAGGACAGAGATCCAAAGTTGGAAATTTTTCAGAAAATGATATCAAATATGTTATATAGCTATCAGCTTCGAATCATTCACCAATACATCTTTTACTGAAACTCCGAGAAGTCTCTGGAAGTCATACAAGTTGATGCACTCAGAGATGGAACAAAATGGGTAGAAGGCAGAAAAAGAGAAATTGACAGAACATAAAGTGGAAGGATTTCAAAAGCAATAAATTGAGGAACTGAATGTCAGACATTCAGAATAGAGAGCCAAGGAGGGAAATATATTGAAGTGTTGTGGGCCCCACCATGGAGACACAGCAGTAATGCAGCATTTTCAATGCTAGAAGTCAGATGGAAGGTCAAGGTTGGGTTTCCTGGTCAACCTGAACATGCTTAGTGCCCACACTTGGCCATGACACTGGCTGGATGGAAAAGGCATCACAGTCTGAGACTCTATTAAGGGCATTTGTCTCTCTCTGTCTCTATCTCATGAATGAAAGTAAATATATATTTTTTTAAATGCTGAGAAACACACAAATAAAACAGTCATTTCAACGGAGTTTGTGAGTAATAAAAATATCATAAAATATACCAATTTTATTTTTAGGACCTCTTGAATGTAAAATGGAAAGATTAATGTAAATATAATGGGAAAGAAACAGAAAGAAAATTCAAATTTATTGAAAATAATATATTTCAAATTAAATCTATTAAGAAACAAATAAACACACAAAACTTACAACATACAGACAGGAATACATGCAATGTGGCTGAGGACTTGCTTTTGCAAAGAATATATTCTATTAAAAATAAAAATAGACCTACAAGGACTGAATTTACTCAACTGAAAACATTCTGTAGTATTGTTTCTTAGAGCTACATTTTAAAACTTTTCTTGATGTTTTTTAGATTGTTTTATGTCATTTAGTCCTAGTAGCAGTTTCTTATCTTTAATAAGTTACATGTTACTGCTAGCTCTGCATTGTAATCATTGTTTCTTTGATACCTATATTGATGAATATTGTCATAAACACTGATTTAAATAATATGATGCCATTGGTACTAGGGGATATATAATGTTTAGTACCTGGGTGTTTCTTCTCATACTTTGTTCACTAACTAAACAAACTTTTTAACATTTGAGTTCTACTTGAACTAATGCCTGAGTTTAACTTATCTAAAACATTGAAAAGAAGAAACATGAGATATTAAATGGCAGAAAAGAGTTTCCTTAACTAAGTGATCTGAGCTTTTCTTGGAGAAAACTTTAAAAGCACCAAATATTCAAAATACATTTTCATAGAACTTATGAATAATAAGAGATACATCTTCATTATCAATAATTAGGAGAAAATGAAAAGGTAATAATGGGGTAAATGTAATTGGACTGGTCAAATAAAGAGGTAAATTAATGCCAAAGCTAAAGTAATGTAAAAAATGTGTCTGTGCTGAGGTTGAGGTTGAGGAAGACCACTGAAACAGAAAAAAGAGGTGCAAGAAACAAATGAATAAAAGAGTAGATACTAAGTAAAGGTCACTAATGGGACTTGTTTATTTCTTGTCTAAAATCATTTAAAAGATAAAAGCAAAAAGGAACCAGCATTGATATTAAAGCATACTGTTAAGGAAGGAGGGCAAAAAATGTAAAACTTTAATAATTTACTCAACGGCTCAAACTAACTCATATTGCTGAGCATTGAAAACATGTCATGGGACCAGCAGATGGCATAACGGCTATGTTGCTAGATGCCCACATAATCGACTACAGTTTGAATCCCAGACCTGGTAACTTAAACTCACTCCAGGTGCATAGGCATACATACCCAAAATCCCAAAGGGAGAATGAAGGAGAAGGATTTGCAGTGAGACCATCTCCCCGGGAAAAAATTTTTCAATTTCTGTCTCTCTGTCTTTCTCAGTCTCTGCGGCAAGTCCATGCATCCTAAAGCAAAAATCTCTCAATTAAAAATTTGTAAAAATAACATTCATTATATTAAGACAAAAGTCAGAAAAATTACAAAATTATTTCTATACCTTGGAAGAGTGTAGAATATGATATAAGGCAGTGGAAGAATAAACCAAAAGGTCACCCTTGACTTCAGAGTGACATCTATATTGAAGAGTATTTGAATGGAAATAATTTATTCAACAAGTTTGAGATATATATATGTACACACATATGTATGTGTCACACACATACACACACAGCACACACACATATAATGAAAACCATATGCTTCTGCATCTATACTCCCTCATCTTATGGAATGTATACTGAACTTAGCAAGTCTCTAGAAGACAATAAAAGCCACATTTACAGAGAATGATATGTATGAAAAGTAAATAAAACATCGGGAAAAATGGAGTTAGGAAATCAGATACAAAAAGAATTTTTAACTTACTCTTATTTTTAAATTGAAAGATGAAGTTATCTGTATGCATCATGTACATTGTGATGTTTTGAAATACATAGATGTGGTGGCAATGGCTACGTCAAACTAATTAATAATGAGTTCCATCACATTTGTCATTATTTTTGTGATTAAAAAGTCCTTACATCCACTCTATCAGCCATTGTGAAAAATATAGAACATTGTTAATTATAGCCACTACATTGTAATGCAAATGTATTAAATTTATTCCTTAATTTTAAAATTTTGTATCTTTAAAAAATATCTTTTTAATCTTCCTTGTCTAATTATCCTAGCCCCAGAAAACTCTGATTATACCATCTCTTCTATGAGAATACTTTTTTAGATTCCATAGTGAAGGACAAAAAAATTATTTTCAGAGAATTCCATATGTAAAAATAGGTAAGAGGAGACACTCTAGAAAAAGAGCTAACACATTGCTTGTAGAAAAACAGGCAGGGAATGTTAAAGACACCAAAAAGAAGCACTCATTTAAAGGGTTATGAGAATAAAGACTGTCAGAGTAAATTTACCAAATTTATTCAGCATATCACCTGAAAATAAAATGGAGAGATCAATGTCAGTGTCATTAAGACAAACACTAAGCAAAGTCACACATTAAAAATTGCAATGTGTTATTAAACCAACATGATGCAGTTTAACAGAGACATACACAGTTACTAGGGAACCTCCACACAAGCAGAAACAGTGTAATAGTGGCTGAGGCTATCCTGAATCCAAAATAAAAATAGTAAAATGACTAATTTATTGAATAAAGAAAAGGTTTCAGAAATGGTAGCTCTGGTGAAAATGTTCTCAAAAATATTCTTGATTCATTTCTTAAGTGTAGGCTTTGTATTTCATTTGTTAGCTTTAATAAGTTCTTTGGTTACATAAACAATTTTCCTTTTTCAGTAGCTGTAAAAGAGTCACAAATCCTGAAGTAGTGGAACTACTGAGCTGTTCCCTGTGGAGAAAATACAGATGACAAAATGGGAAAAATAAATGGAATTCATGACGGTGCTTGAGTTTATATGTTAGTTATGCTCAGTAAAGCTCTTTTAAACAAATCACATGAGTGATCAGGAACAGAAGTATTAAAAGAAGATGAAATGAATTATAAAACAAATTACCTCAGTATATCACATAAAGGTGGTGAGCTTTCAGTTGAATATATATGTAAAACCCTTTGGTCAAAATGTATATTGCAGATGATGAAGATGATTATTGAGAGTTGAAGATAAAGGTATAAAAATAGTTCAAACATTGGTTACTTGAATAGTAAAATACATTAGCAGGACTTGACTTTTACTTCTTTATCGTTTTTATCAATAAATAAAGAATGTATAATAGAGCCAAGTGATTGAAAAGGAGAGCACAAGGTAAAAAAGAAAGGAATGGGGGTCAGCAGTTAGCTTAATGGTTATGTTGCTGGACTCCCATGGTTCAAGTCCTGGACCCAGTGGCTTAAACTCATGCTGGGTGTGTGTACGTGTGTGCCCAAAATCCCAAGAGGAGAATGGAGGAGAAGGGGTTGCAAATGTCCATCAGTCCTGGGGGGGGGGGTAACTTCTCACTTTCTGTCTCTCTGTCTCTCTCCGTCTTTCTGGTGAGAGCATGTGCCCTATAGCAAAAATCTCTCAAAAAATAAATAAATAAAAAGGAATGAATATTACAGTCTGAAACACTTGCACAGTTTTCTCTCTCTGGTACAAGGTGACCCACATGCTGAGAATTTGAACATAAGGTTCAAATTCACCTCACCAATGAGAGATATGGTTTATTTCATATGACCCATAGGTAAATGGAAATCAGATTAGAAATAAAATCAAGGGGTAAGGTAGAATAAGAATATCTCTGCAATAAACAATATCAAACTGCTTTTGCATTGGCTCCCTTTCTTTTCCAAGAAAAAATGAACCCTCACTTATCCTGGAGAGAGGTCTTAAAAGAAGAAAGCAAAATGTGAAGGTACCCATCTGTCTAAAACTCTCTATAGCAGCAGTCATATGAAGCCTGCTTACACTTGAAGTGATATTTCAAATCCCATTCTCATTGAAAAGAAATAAAGGCAATGAAAAATTTGAATGACTAAAAAAGTGATTTTTTGAAAAAAATATTTTGAAAATGTTTTTTGACTATTGGCCTATTCAGCCCTTCCTATAACAAAAAGGCAGACCTGAAATCTATTGAATCACTGAACTTTCCTTTAGTGATTAACGTATTTTAAAATATTTAGAATGTATGATGATTTGTAGAAACAGTAATTGTTTAAATAAATAGAATGCAATACAATAACTGAAGGAGAAACCTTATATCATTATTCATAGACAGAGCTGAGTAATTTGTTCAAGGCCAGAGAAGCTGAATCTGAAATTCGCTCTCACCAAGTGAATGCTATAAAAAATTTACACGTTCTTTGAAAGGCAATGCCTGGAGAAACTTCACTCATAAATTTTCATTCAGAAACTTTTCTCATTTCTTAAATTTTGGAGTAGTATCAAATGCACAGTTATTGAAAATCCAAGTTAGAAAATTTGACAGAAGCTTTATGTTTGGTCATTTTCTAGAATTATATACACAAAATATAGGCTATGCCTGTCCATCTAATGTCCTTCATCTCTCCAATATATTATAGAAGCTGTAGGAAGTATTTAGAAGAGAGAGAAGTCAAAGGTCACAAGAAATAATGCATATGGGGTAAAAATAAAAATAATAATAATAATGAGTGGTAAAGAATGGAAATCATAGAAAGAGAAGTGGTTAGGGGGCCGGCAGGTGGCGTGGTTGATAAGGGCACTGGACTATCACATGGCCAACCATGGTTCAAGTCTCAGACCTGGTGGCTTGCTTTCTCACTTTCTCTCTCTCTCTCTCTCTCTCTCTCTCTCCCTATCTCTGTGTGTGTGTGTGTGTGTGTCTTTCTAATCAAAATGAAAAATAAGATGAATGAATAAATAAATAATTAAATAAAAAGAAAAGTGGTTAGGACTAATATGTAAGCTAAAACCAAACTAATGTATTTTCAAGGATGAAGTGCTATTGAGAAGTGAAGAATACCACAGGAAAATTAAGGATACCATGAAAGCAGTCATTTTAAACAACTTTAAGGGAAATTAAGGATATCGAGAAAGCAGTCATTTTAAACAAGTCGGGAAGTAGTAAATAGGATCAGTTTTTGGAAGATCTTCTGAAAAAAAAAAAAGATCGTTAATATCATAGGGAAAAAAAGAAAATGCATATTTTTTAAGAATTCAGATTGAAACTATCAAGGTGCAGAATAATGCCTACTGATACACACGCACATCAATAGTAACAGGGAGTTCACTTTTTGCTTTTTCTACAAAAAAATAATAATGGACCTAGCGGAGTGAATCTAATAAATGAAGAAAATATTTTAGAAATATTGGTTCGGGTGATCAAATTCTGAAAATGTTATTGAACTTTGACATTATTTGAGCCAGGACTGTTGACATTCAATAAACGTATTGGTTAGTACTACACCTTTGTAGTGAATTTAGCCATAAGTAGTAAATTTGTTTTATAAAGTGCTGACAAACTTCAATTAGAGAAACTGACCCACTGTACATATGGAAAATATTATGTCAGCTTTCTAAGACACTCTATTCATGACAATTTTGTCAAGCAGTTAGTATATAACCTTAATATAATTTACTTGCTGTATTAAATAACACTTAGAATAAGGATGATGCTAACTATATTATATTAAGCAAAAGAAAGTAAAACTATTCAGAGATGGGATTGACCTGAGCTTTCTTTCAGAAATGTTACACTTCAGAACCTTTAGAAATACCAAAATAGGGACCAGCAGGGGGTGTAATAGTTATGTCACTGGACTCCCACATAGTCAACCATGGTTCAAGTCCCTGACCCAGGGGCTTAATTCTCAAAAGGGGCGCGTGTGTGTGCGTGCTGAGAATCCTGAAAGGAGAGTGGAAGAGAAGGAATTACAGCACGGCCATCTCTCCTGGGGGACTAATTTCTTCCTTTCTGTCTCTCTGTTGCTCTGTTAAATGCATGTGCCCTATACCAAGCACCTCTCTCTCTCAAAAAAAAAAAAAAAGTCTATATATATCATGGGTTCACGATCCATCATTAAGCTTTATCCAACATAAGGGATCTGCCTCATTGATTGCAAATGTAAAACAAATAAAAGAGGTCATAATGAGGGAAACAGAAAGACAAAAGATGTCAGAATTCAGAATGAAAGGTTTGAAAATGAGACAAATTCATGTAAAATTATGTCCATGGCAGTTGAGAGAGATGATCGGTATGATTTGTAGAGAAATATACAAGAAACAGAGGATCGAAGGAGTAGGTAGGTTCAGAGACAAATATATCACTGTGACTTGCCTTCTTCCTGTTCATTCTTACTCTTATCTGTAAATAAAAAGAAAGAAAAGAAGAGCTTTATT
>NW_006208558.1:240731-243647 GCF_000334495.1 Tupaia belangeri chinensis | reverse complement strand
AAGATGGTTCAAATTAATTATTTTAATGAATGAAAGAGAGAAATTGAAAGATTAAGTTATAGAAACGAGAGTTCCAAATCAAATGATCTGAACTTTCTTGTGGAAAACTTACACATCAGAAACATGTAGAAGAGCAAACTTCCTAGGAATATATCATTTTGCCTACTTAGCATATGGATACATCATCACTGAATATAATCAAAAGAAAATACAAGTGATCAGAAGGAAAATGATCTGAATAACAAATAAAGATGATGAGCTTGGCTGGAAAAGTTAGATAATGAAACATGATTATGTAAAGCTAGTTATTGGAATGAAAAAAAAAAAAGATTTAAAAACAAAGATACCAAAACCTAAAGAAAAGAATATGACTAAGTACACTCAGTGTGAAATATATGCTCAGCACTTGCCTTTCTCCTGTCCATGCTTATACAAATGGTACAATAAAGATCCAAGGCAAAATATCAGCAAAGAACAAAGATAAACATTGAAAACCTACTCATGACTTACTTTATGGTCCAAATAGATTTATATTTCTGAGACTGTAAACCATATCTTACTAAAGCAATCTCACCAATCACATGAGATATGTTGAATAACACCCAACAGCTTGAAATAAAAGAAATTTTAAGATAGACAATGAACAAGTGAGAGGAAATGGAATATGGCCAATTGTGGGATAGTTTTTGTTTAAAAGCATTCTATGGTCTGCCATTGCTTCTTTTTTTTCCCAATAAAATTCTAACACTTAATAAACTGGACAAAGCTACTAAAAAAAAAAAAAAGAAAAAAGGAAAGCAATTATGGAGACACTCATCTCTCCAAAATTCCATCAGAGGACTTAGTCATGCCAACCCTGACACATGTTTCCAAATTCCATTACCTTTAAGAGTAAAATAGCAAAAGAACACTGACAAATCTCCCAAGTAATGATTGAGAAATATCAATAGAAAAGGAGACTAGTGTACATTGAACATTTTATATTAATGTTGTCCAAAAAACTATTTGGAGGCCAGTAGAATGTGTGGAGGATAATGCATCTGGATCCCACATGGACGACTGTACAGTTTGAGATTTGACCACGTAGCTTGAGAATCATGCTCGTGCAAGAGTGTCCAAGTCCAAGGGGAGAATGGAGGAGAAGAAACTGTGGTGTGGCAAAACTCCTGAGGGGTGATTTCTCACTACTCCGTCTCCCCATGCTTCATGTGTCTTTGGTGAGTGCATGTGCCCTGTACCAAGCTAAAAAAAAAAAAAAGTGATATCTGAGGGTAATTACTTTGCAGACACTTAACATAAAAGGGAGAGAGCAGTATCATTTCAGATGAGAGACAGCATTATTTTATTTTTCTTGAGACATAATATTTTTCTAAAAAGTATTGTAATTTGTTGAAATAATAATTCTGTCAATAAAAAAAAATGAAAGAAAGCTGCCCCATGTTCATATGGCTAGATGTTGCACAGAAGTTCATCCCACATGGCTAACCAGGGTTCAGATCTAGAATTGGTGCTTTAAAAACATGCTGGACTACAAATTGGTTCAAGATCCTGATGGGATGGAGAAATAGAGTAAGAAAAATTCTAGTCTAACTAAATCCCAGTAATGGATGTTTTCCCTCTCATCTCTCCTGCACATGTTCCTTTTGGCATTAGAAAAAATAAACAAAAATAATTTGTGAATTACTAGCTTAGATAGTAGGTACTAAATGAGAACATATGTGTTTATTATACTTTCCAAGAAAAAAAATATGCAAAAGAATAAATAAAAATTAAAATGGTTTATAACAACATATCCAGAAAATATCCTAAATTATATTTTGTATCTAGGAACATTTGTATAGTATGTTGAAGGACAGGGGGAAAATGAAGGACAGGGGGAAAATGAATATCAAGTTGACACCTCACCAATGAATGATAACAGAATTTACACACAGTGCTTGGAAAAATTTCATTCAGCAAGTTGGAATCTTCTCTATTTCTTAAGGTTTGGAGAGGTATAAAAAGCCTATTCATGATCTTTCAAGTTTGGAAAACTTAACAGAAGCTATGATTTCAAAATTGTTTTCAGATAACAGCTACCTGCTTCTCTCTGGGGTAGAAAAGAGCTGCTCCAGATTCTGGCCTGGACCATTCCTTTATGAGGCCAGATTATGAGACTCTGAGAGCTGCCTTCTTAGATTACTGCTCAGATACAAACATAGAAAGTCAAGGAAAATAAAAGTAGGCAGAGATTTTTTTTTAAAAAAGAAAATGATAAAGACTCAGAATCCAACACTAGTGATGTGAAGTTACATGATTTATGAGAGAATTGAAGACAAATGTCATAAAAATACTCAATCCTCAAGATAACAATCCTGCATGAAAAATTTAGAAGATTAAAATGAGGCAGAAAATATTTTCTTTTTAAATGAAGAGATCAAGAAAATGAAAACATGATTGCTAAACTAAAACATTTTCCAGAGGGGTTCAACACCAGACTAGATTAAGTAGAAGAAAAGATAAATGAACACAAACACAGGTCATTGGAAATAATTCAGAGAAGAATAAAATAAAAAACGAGTGAAGAGATTTTAAGTCACTTACAGGCCACCATCAAGTGGACAAATACACACATGGAAAATAAGAAGGGAGGAAAGGGGCTAGAAAGTTTATTCAAGGACATAGTGGCTGAAATTTTCCAAACCTGGAAACAAACATGAGCACACAGATCAGAGAATCCCAAGAGTTACTAACTAATTCAACCATGCTGACATATAGTTAATCAAATTGTCAAGTCTCAAAGACAAAGAGATAAATTTTTAAAGAAATAATAGAACAAAAATTTCTTACATACAAAGAAACTCCCTTCTCAAGAAAAAAATAAATGCACATTAGGCTTTTTTAATTGAAACCTTGTAGACCAGAAAGAAATGGAAT
>NW_006208558.1:220561-240698 GCF_000334495.1 Tupaia belangeri chinensis | reverse complement strand
AAGAAAAAAAAAAAAAAAAAAATGATAAAAACTGTCAAGTGACATTACCAACATGTCAGTTTCACATATTTCTGACTGTCTCTCTACCTGGAAATGCAACAAAGTTCAATTCCTCTGAGAGAAATTCAGAGACCATTTGAGAGATTTCTTCCCACCGAAAATCTGAGAAAACATTTACAAAAAGCAGGTACAAGAATCCCCAGGCACAGTCATGTAAAGATGCCACTGTCGGTCCTGGGCCTTAAAATTGGAGAAGAGGGAACCAGCAGTTAGCGTAATGGCTGTGTCGCTGGACTCCCACGTAGTCGACCGTGGTTTGTGTCCTGGACCCAGTGGCTTAAAACTCATGCTGGGCGCATGTGTGTGCATGCCCAAGATCCCGAGAGGAGAATGGAGGAGAAGGGATTGCGGCGTGATCATCCCCCCTTGGGGGTGATTTCTCACTTTCTGTCTCTATGTCTCTGTCTGTCTGGCAAGCGCACGTGACCTATAGCAAAAACCTCTCCAAAAAAAAAAAAAAATTGGAGAAGAAATTCCCAACAGTCTTTCCCTGTAGAGAGGAGGTTCTGTACCTGACATATAATCCCTATCTCTAAGGTTCACCATGGCTTGACTCTAAATTCACCAATTGCCAATAACAGAGGGCATTAGACACACAGGGATCTCCTTAGATGCCAGGAGAAAAAAATGTGGCGGTTTTATTGGGCACACAAGCTCTTTTAGGGAACTGATCCCTCTGGAATAAGTGCAGAGAAGGGGTTTAATCAATCAAGGTCCTCAGTGATTTCCCAGGAGGGATTCAGAAACACCCATTCCACTGCTGTCTGGGGGCCTGGTTTCGAACTAGCATCAGGCAGTTAAAGAGACAGAAATTACTGCAGGTTTGTAGCTAGTCTGGGAGAAAATGTATACTGACTTCCCCGAGTCTTAGAACATCAATTCCCTATGAGAGAAGAAGCAAAAGGCTTATGCATGCTTCTCTAAACCACACTGTAGTTATGGATTGTGGCTTGATATGAAAGTGCAAGCTCCTTAAGGAACCCCATTCCCCAGGTACAAGAGACAAGAAAGTCTAAAGTCTAAAGTCCAGCCCTCATTTTCCCTCCAGAAAGGTCCAGAAAGCATTGACCAAAGTTCCTCTAGCAAGTACTCAGTGTCTATTTTTTAACTACTTTACTTTGGGGAGATAAAGGGAGAGTCAGTTATTAACCTACTAGCAATATGTAAGAAATCCAAGCTCACACTAAGTGCCCATCTCTTACAACATCCAAGTAAGACATGGGAACAGAAAGAACCAATATACAAATGTCCCTTTAGACTACAGGATAAAGCAGCGTTTTTATCCAGGCATTCAAGCACCCACAGACAATCTATCCCTCAAAATTAGGTAGAGAAAGGCCTTTATTAAGGGTCCAGCAGATGACATGGTAATTAAGGTTTTGGCCTCCCACATGCCTGACCATGGTTTGTGTCCCATACCTGTTGACTTAAAAGTCACTCTCAGTATGTTTATGCCCAAAATCTCTGGAGAGAAGTGCAGAAAAATGGATTGCAGCATGGCCACCCACCATGGGGTGGGTAATTTCTCAATTTCCTTCACTCTGTATCTGTCTCTCTCTGGAGTCCTACATTCAGTTCCTGGGTCAACCTGAACATGCTAGTATGGTTGTATGTGCCTGTAATCCTCGCTAATTGGGTGACTGGGGAGCAGGATCACAGCATTGCCCTTAAGATAAGTGCTGTTAAGCAGGTTTTCACATGCTTTTTGGTCATTAGTATGTCTTCCTTGGAGAGTTGTTTGTTCAGGTCATTTTCCCTCTTTTAATTGGATTGATTAATTTTTGCATGTAAGCTGCTTGAGTTGCCTGAATATTCTGGGTTTTAGCCCCTCTTCAGAGGCATAGTTTGTAAATATACTCTCAAGGTAAATACTGTTTCTTTTGCTGTTCAGAAACTTTTTAGGCTAAAGTAATCCCACTAGTCTATTTTGGGGACTATTACCTGTGCTTTGGAGATCATCTTTAAGAAGTCTTCCTACTCCAAGATCTCGAAGAATTTCCCATGTATTATCCACCAGTAGTTTATACTTTGAGTTTTTATATTTAGATCCTTGATCCATTTTGAATTAGTTTTCATTTTTAATGGTGAGAGATAGGGGTCCAGTTTCATTCATCTGCTGGTGGATATCCAATTTTCCGGCATCATTTGCTGAACAGATTTTTTTTCCTACTGAATTGTTTTGTGCCCTTTGTCAAAGAACACTTGGTTGTGTAGTTTGGGGTTGATTTTGGGGTTCTCAATTCTGTTCCATTAGTCTATCTGTATGTTTTTGTGGCAATACTGTGATGTTTTAATTATCTGAGCTTTGTAATAAGTTTTGAGGTCTGGATGTTCATTCTTTTTGCACCACATTGATATGGCAATATTGGGCTTTTATAATTCCTGGATATCATGGATACATAATCAATCCTTCAGTTTTATTCAACATAAGAGATCTGTCTTCATTGATTGTAGCTGTCTATTAAATAAAAGAGGTACTGGAGGAAACTGAATAGCAAATAAATAATGGAGAAAACTAAATAATGAATAAAAATAGCAAATGTCACTTAGAAAAGCCTTACAGTGAGAAAAAAATATGTGCAGTTATGTTCATGTCATAGTTAAGAAAGATGATCCCTGTGGTTTGAAGGAAAATATACAAGAAATTGACGACAGAAGGACTAAGCAAAGAGTGAAATATGTCACTAGGACTTGCCTTTTTCCTGTTCACTTTTATCTGTTAGAAAATAATTTATTAAAAATTAAGATAAAACATAGGAGAAGGAGGAAGGCAATGACTCACAACTCATGTATTTTTTCCCAGTGGTTCAAATTCATTCTTTTAATCATAAAAAGAAATAAATGAAGTATTAAATTACAGAAAAAGAGGTTTTAAATCAAAAGAACCAAGTATTTTCTGAAGATAACTCACATGTCAGAAAACTTTAGAATAGCAAAATTTCATAGGTATTAGTATACTTTCAGCATAAGGATCTATCATCATTGAATATAACCTGAAGAAAATGCAAGCAGTCAGAATGAGAATGAACTGAGTAACAAATGAAGATGAGAAGTTTAGTTGGAAAGATCAGATTATAAAATATGATTATGTAAAACTATTTCTTAGGATGAAATAGGAGCATTTCAAATTGAAGGTAAAAATAAACCAGAGGAAACAATGGCTAGGTATGGAGTAAAACATCTTATTCGGACTTACTTTTCTCCTGTCCATGCTTATCTGAAAAATAAAATGAAGGAAGAGCCAAATTATTGCAAATGAAAGCAAAATATCCAAAGTAAAATAAATAAATAAATAATAAGAAGAATTTGAGATGCAAACATAGCATCTGTGGGTCAAATAGACTTATACTTTTGAGAATTTAAGCCACATGTTATAAAAGTCACCTCACTAATCACATAAGCATCATGGTATAACACCACAACACCTTGGTACAAAAGTCATTAACATAGAAAAACTAGGGCCAGCCAGTGGCATGCTGGTTAAGGCAACTGGAACCCATATGTTCTAGTGTACAGTTCGAGTCCCAGACCTGGTGGCATTTTTGACTTGGATAGTATGCACTCTATTCACGCTGGGAAAAACCATGTTGTACAATGCTAAAATGTGCAGTGATTCAATGTAAATTTAAAAATTGTAAAAATAAAAGGAAAAAAAAAAAAGAAAAATGCACCAGGCATGTAAATGCTGCCCCAAATTCCAAAATGAAGAAGGAATGGAGGAAAAGAATTGAGGCATGACCATTTCCCATGGAGGTTGCTTTCTAACTTTCTCTCTCTCTCTACAGCAAGTGTGCATCCCTTGGCAAATATTGCAAAGATACAGAAAAAAATTCATGAGAGGACCACCACGAGAGCTGAGATCTCGTGCTTTCAGGGAATAAATGATGTTCTGCTGAGAAGGCACCCTGGAGAGGGAAAAAGGGCAGGGTAGAAGAAGACTGAGTCTGCTATGAGAGCTGAGATCTAGTGCTCCAGGGAATAAATGAAGATGTTCTGCTGAGACGTCACCCTGGTAGAGCTCCCTCTATCCTTCTCTCTGTCTCTCTCTGTCTCTTTTTGTCTCTTACTTTTCATTTTAAAAATTTTTCTTTTTTAAAATATTTTAGGTAAAGTATTTTCATGACTCTGAAATCCTCCTTTATCTTGGAAATAATAACCTCTCCTTTACCCCCTCCTACAGAGGAGGGAACAGGGTTGGGGAAGAAGACTGAGTCCTCCATGAGAGCTGAGATCTAGTGCTTTTAGGGAATAAATGAAGATGTTCTGCTGAGAAGTCACCCTGGTAGAGCTCCCTCTATCCTTCTCTCTGTCTTTCTCTGTCTCTTTCTGTCTCTATCTGTCTCTGTCTCTTTATCTTTTTTATCTCAAATTTTTTAAGGTAAAGTATTTTCTTGGTTCTGAAATTCCCATTTACCTTGGAAATAAAAACCTCTCCTTTACCGCTTTCTATTGAGGAAAGGAAAAAAGGAAGGCCAGAAGACCGAGTCAGCCATGAGAGGTGAGATCTAGTGCTTTCCTGTGGCACACTAGGCTGCACGGTTTTCATTTTTTGTTTTCTAGAATAAATAACTATTTGGGGACCAGCAGTTAGCATAACGGCTATGTTGCTGGACTTCCATAGAGTCAACCACAGTTCGAGTCCTGGACCTGTGGAGTCTTAAATTCATGCCAGGCGTGTGTGCATACGTGCCCAGTATCCTGAGAGGAGAATGGAGGATAAGGGATTGCAGCATGGCCATCCCCCCCGGGGGTGGTGGTGGTGATTTTTTTGCTTTCTCACTCTCTATCTCTCTGTCTTTCTGGACAGCACACATGCCCTATAGCAAAATTCTCTCCAAAAACCAAAAAAAAAGGAAAAGAAAAGAAGAAATAAATAACTTTCTTTTTGTTCTTTATCCTCTTTTTTCTTGCTCTATTTCTCTGTTTCCTTTTTCTTTTTCTTTTACCTTATCACTTTGGTGCTCTGCCTCCTAGAACTGAGAGTGTAGACAAGTCTAAGGGAAAAGTAGCCAAGCATCTGAATACTATTAGGACCAAAACATTCCTCAGTTCACACTGAATCTGAAACACAAAGGGAGAATAATGGAATGGCAAGAGTTTGCAGATCACTTCCTCCTGTGTACCTTTGATCACTCAGATTGAACTTCTAGAAATTAGGAAGAAACAAAGAACCCATCAGATGACTAGGAATCACATCAGAGACACAAGAAATATGAGAAACCAAGAAAAGACCTCTCCCTCAAGGGATAAGAATAACACCTCTTCATCCACAGACAGTACAATGGAACCCATGGAAATGTCTGATAATGAATTTAGGGGGCAGGCAGGTCGTACGGAGACCCACAAGACTGGCCATAGTTCAAATCTCAGACCTGGTGGCTTGCTTTCTCACTTTCCATTTCTCCCTCTCTTTGTCTCTCTCCTGTCAAATTAAAACAGACAAAAATAATAACAAATAAATTTCATTGAATTTAAAAAACTTAGAATATTCATACTGACAAAGCTAACAGAGATGGAAGAGAATAGAAACAATGAACTCAAAAAGAAAAGAGCCGATGAATTACAGGAGGTGAAAAAGCTCTTGCAAAAGCTGAAAGAAGAAATACACACCATAAAAAAATCAAATGGAACTGTTGGAGATGAAGACTATAATATAGGAAAGGCTATAATGTAGGAAGTCAAAACCTTGGAATCATTAAAAGCAGACTAGATCATACGGAAAATCAAATCTCAGATGTATAAGACAGAATCGGTGGACTATTAAATCCATCATGAAAACTGAGAAAACAGCACCCTAAAATGAGATTAATATATGAGAAATACTAGATACTATAAAATGTGTAAACATCTGAAATATAGGTGTACCAGAAAACAAAGAGACTAATAAGGGCACTGATAATCTATTCCATGAAATCCTGGAAGAAAACTTTCCAACCCTAGAGAGGCACTCAAAGATTCAGACATAAGAAATACAAAGGATCCCAAATAGGATCAACCCAAAAATATCTTCTCCAAAATTCATTATAGCCAAATTGACCAAAACCACAAAGACAAGATACTAAGACTGAGAAGAAAGAAACGTTAAGTTACCTACAAAGGATATCCCATAAGGCTAACAGTGGACCTCTCATCAGAAACAATGTGAGCAAGGACAGAATGGGAAAATATACTCATAGTGTTGAGTGAAAAGCAATTTCCATCAAGAATACCATATCTGGGAAGATTTCCCTTCATATGGGAAGAGAAGACAAGAAAATTCTTAGATAAACAAAAGTTGAAAGAATTTACCAACATCAGACCAGTTCTCCAAGAAGTTCTAAAGGAAGTGTTATTTCACAAAAACTAAAGTTATACACACAGAAATAAGAGTTCAAAAACAACTAAGAAAATGACCACCTTGATGGCAGGGACAAGTCCAAAGTTGAATGTTATCCTCCAAAATTTAAACAGAAAGATCAGACCACCACAGAAGATATAGATTAAGTACATGAGTCTGAACTGATGAAACAATTTTATGACTTTTGACTAAAACATCACTGATCTTTTATGCTGTGTTTTGCAGAGATAACGATTTTTATCTTCTTTTGAAAAAAAGAGAAGGCATAATTTTGTCTTCTCTTGTGGACAGGTCCATGTATCTATTATTTGAACAGAATCCTAACCTGTTTCCTGGCTAAATATTAAGTAAAGGTCTCATAACATTTCTTGATTTTGATTTATTAAAGCTAAAACTGTCTTTCTTGATAACAAAAATTTTATATAAGTTTTTCAGAATTGAAGAAACTTGGAGAAATTTTCAATGGCAGTAAAATAACAAGTCCAGAAATCACATTTGATCAATTTATGATAGAATTTTTACTTCCTTTGAAAGGACAATGCTTGGAGAGACTTCTCTCAGAAAGCCTGAATTTTCCTAATCCCAAGATTGGCAGAAATATCAAATATTTTATAATCCTCCCTTCCGTAAAGAACATTTGACAGAGGGACCAGCAGATGGCATAGAGGTTGTGTCACTGAACTCCCAAAAGGCTTATTGGGATTTATGTCCCAGACCTGGCAACTTGAAAATCAAGCCAGATGTTTGTGCATATATCCACAAGATCCCAGGAAGGGGAATGGAGATGGAATTAAGGTGTGGCTATCCCCCCAGTGGGGTGATTTCTTACTTTCCTTTTTACTGTCTCTGTCTGTGTCTCTCTCTGGAGAGTCCATGTGCCTTGAGGTAAAAACTGTTTAAGAAAGGATACTTGACAGAGGTTCTAAATGGAAACATATTGCAGACAATTAAATGCAATATATGCCATATGCTGATCAGACCAATTTCCTTAATCTGGCCAAGTTTGGAGTGACACCAAGGGAATTCACTGGCAGTCAAAGAAGCCAGTGCACATAGAAAGGAATGATATAGAAAGGAAAAAGAGAGAATGGGAAAGGGTGAAAGTGAGGGAAAGAAAAAGGGATAAAATTTAAATATAGGAGAAAATCAAAACTAATAAACTGAAAGAATGACCATGAGAAATGAAGAATGTAGAGTAAAAGGATAGCGTGTAGCCAGGCATGGAATGAGCATCCACAAAAGCAGACACTTTGAAGGAGTTTGCAATAACTCTAGTTATTTTTGGAGGTTCCAATCAAAATAAAATGAAAAGATCAATATAACTGCAGAAAAGAAGGAAGAAAATCTGTCATAGCACAGACAAACATACAAACACATGAAATGCATGCACACAGAAAGCACAGGCACATACTGAAACATAGCAATACAGACACACTGTGGCTTAGAACTCATTTTTTGCTTCCAAATATATTTTGTGAAAAATTAAAGAAATGCAGAGGAGTAAATTTACTGAATAGAGAAAAAAATACTAGTTCTTGTGATTACTTTATAAATGTTGATGAAACCCACTGAAATGATTCAGGCTATTATTATTTGGTTTCTTGATTTATTGAGTTCATTGTTGCTAAACATAGGGAATATGTTACTGTCACTACACCGGCTACATTGTGTAAGTCTCCACAAATCCTAACTGAACAGACTAACAAAATGCTCCTAATATATTGAATTAGGTTTTGGGGCAACTCTGTTTATATCCTTTTTGTCAACCAATTACAGAAATTTACTGTGTAATTAACTTGAATTTATTTGTTTATTTGAATTTTTACTTTAACTCATCTTTTTTAAGAGAGAGATTTTTTTCAATAGGGAGTGTGCACTCACTGGAGAGATAGGAGACAGAAGGCAAAAATCACTCCCCAGGGGGGATGGCCACACTGCAATACCTCCCCCTCCACTTTCTTCTTGGGATCTTGGGCATGCATTTCACATGTACCTGGAATGAATTTCAAGCTACTGGGCCCAGGACTTGACCTATGGTCCACTATGAGGGCGTTCAAGGACATAACAATTATACCATCCACTGGTCCTTACTTTAAAGGGTATTTTATTTTTAAAGACTATCTTAACTAAAAAAGATTATCTTAACTAAATTACATGAAAGGAAGCAAATTGACACAGAAAGTGGTTCTAAATCAAATGGCCAAGGTTTCTTTGAAAAATTGAAATATAGACACTAAAAACGCCTAATATAACAGGTGCATAACTAATAAAGTTTATTTAATGTACAGGATCTGTCTTCATCACTTGTAATTTCAAGACAAATGATAAACTTAACAATAAAGGAAACTGAATAGCAAATCCCAGCAGGAAATATCAGATCCTGAGCCAAACATCATGGGAAAATATGCATGTATGTCAGAGTTGAGGAAAATGATTCTCAAAGTGTGTGTACAAGGTAGAAGAATAAATAAAACACTGACCAGGCATAAGATCACATATATTATGGAAACTTACCACTTTTCTTAGCAAAGTCATCTGTAAAATAAAAGGAAAAAAGAATGGATTAATTGAAAATGAAGGCAAAATCTCAGGAATGGAGGAGGACTAAAATTTGCAATTCTTTGTGCTTTATTCTGTGGTTAAAATTGGCCTACATTTTTGGAAACTATAATAGTATGTTTCCAAGAGATATCTTAACAATCAGAGGCAGCACTAGCTTTTTTTTTTTTTTTTTTTTTTTTTTTGTTGCTGAGATTTTGGCTATAGAGCATGTGTGCTCCCCAGAAATACAGAGAGAGACAGAGACAGAAAGTGAGAAATCACCCCACAGGGGGGATGAACACCCCGCAATCCTTTCTCCTGCGTTCTCTTCTTGGGATCTTGAGCACACACGCACACGCGCCTGGTGTGAGTTTTAGCCACTGGGTCCAGGACTCAAACTGCGGTTGACTATATGGGAGTCCAGTGACATAACCACTATGCCATCTGCTGGTCCCAACAGCACTAGATCTTTTCATGCAAATGAAATTCATATTTGAATTGACACCATGAGAGGAATTAGGAGTTCTTATGGGATAAACATTATGACTAATTTGGATTTTGTTATTTTCTAAATTTTTAAAAATAAAATGCAAACCAACGTATGCCCATGAGCAAGTACTTCAGAAGTGATGAATCGAAAAGCAGTAGAAACATTAATCTGTCTAAAACTATGTCTTAACAGAAGTCTTGTAAAACCTGGGAAATTTGATGAGATATAGTCCTAAGTTAAATTACACTGAAAATATATGATTAAAAAGTATTAGTGAAGAAAGCATGATATATATATTAGTATTAAAAGATCATCTGACTACATGCAAACGTTCTTGCTTTCAATATTCTTCACATGAAAAATGCAAATTTGGGAGGGATAGTAACACTGAACTTTTCTTGAGTTAGTAAATCTATAAAAAATTGGTCAAATGTTTTGTGGTTGTCTCTCTCCATCTCTGTCTCTCTATGTGTTAATATCTTTCTCTTGAATAAAAAACTTAGTTTTTTTTTTAATTATTTCAGGAAACTGAGGTCAGCGGGTGGCATGGTGGTTAAAGCACTAGATTACCAATTGCTCAAACACAGTTCTAGTCCCAGATCCAGTGGCTTCAAAATCATGCCGAGTGTGTGTACAAGAATGCCCAGGATCTGGAGGGGAGAATAAAAGAGAGTAACTGTGGCATGGCCATCTCCCGTGGGAAGTGTTTTCTAACTTTATCTCTCTTTCACCTCCTCTCTTTTGTGAGAACAGGGGCTGATGGAAAAAAAAATCAGAAAATCTTAAAGAAAAAAAAACAACAGTAATTTTATGGACAATGGGTGTAATGTGATTGTCAGGAAATTTACTAGTATTTTTTTTTAAGTCCCCTGAAAATAAAATGAAAAAATTGAATGTAAATATAAGAAACTGAAAGAAAATTTAAAATTCTACTTGTTTCAAACAATATGCCAATGAATAAGAAATATTAAAATGATTTGAATGAAGAAACAAGAAAAACACACAAAACCTCTGTGTATGTTTCAACATTTGGAACGCATCACAGGAGTAGTGGAAACATGAGACACAAGGTCACACTTGACCAAAGAATGATATCAGAATGTCACATTCCTGATAGGACAGGACCAGAAGAAACTTAGCTCAATAACATGAAATCCTCTTTAAAATATTAAGATGTTTGAAAAATCACCTAACATATTGTTTAGTGAAACTCTGGGAAGTCTCTGGAAGTCATAGAAGTCCATGCACAAAAAGAAGGTATGGTATGGAAGATACAAGAGGGAAAAGAATGCATAGAGGCATAAGAAGAGAAATGATAGACATTAATGTAGAAGGATTCAAAACTAATAACTTGACTGAAAGTTAGACATTTGGAAGAATAGAGCATAAAGTGAGGGAAATAGATTAAAGTATTGTGGGCCCTGCCATGGACACACAGCAGTAGTGCAGCATGTCTGAATGAGAAAGGCATCACAGTATGAGCCTATATAGAGGGCTCTTGTCTCGCTCTGTCTCTGTCTCCTAAATAAAAGAAGTAAATACTCTTTCCTTCAAAATGCAGGGAAACTTACAAACATGAAGAAAACGGTCATTTCAAAGGAGTTTGGGAGTAATGAAAATTTCAAAAAATTACCAATTCTTCTTGCAGATTCCACTCAAAGTAAAATGGAAAATTGAATGTAAATATCATAGGAAATAAATAGAAAGAAAATTTAAATTTATTGGAAATCTTATCAATCTATTGGAGATGAAACTCGTAACACACAGGCAGAAATAAAAAACAATTTATTCAAAATGAAGGCAAATAGGAAGGAACAAAGGCTGGTAATGATTTTTAACTAATTTATTTTACTATATAATTCAAATAATTTTTTTAAGAGAGATTTTTCTATAGGGCATGTGCACTAACTAGAGAGACAGAGAGAAATGGAGAGACAGGAAGTGAGATATCATCCCCCCAGGGAGATGGTCATGCAGCAATCCCTTCTCCTCCATTCTCTTGGGATTTGGGGCACGCATGTGTATGCATCTGATGTAAGTTTAAGTTTTTTTGTTTGTTTGTTTGTTTGTTACTTAAGAGGTTTATGCTATAGAGCTTGTACACTCTCCAGAGAAACAGGAAGAGACAGAGAGACAGAAAGGGAGAAATCACCCCCTGGGGGATGACTATGCCGCAATTCCTTCTCCTCCATTCTCCTCTCAGGATTTTGGGCACACACACACATGCTCCAGCATGAGTTTATCCCACAGGGTCCGGGACTCTAATCATAGCCATTACTCCAACTGCTTGTCCCACCCAGTGTAAGTTTTAAGCTGCTGGGTTGGAGACTCATCCGAGGTTGACTATATAGGCCAGCTATGTCACCATTATGCCATCTGCTGGTCTCTCAAATAGATTATTTTAATTCATGAAAGAAAAAGTGAAGTATAGATAAGAAAAAGGAAGATTCCAAATCAAATCATATGAACCGTTCTTGGAGAAAACCTGCATGCCAGAAAACTGTCAAATACCAAAATTCATACAAATATTATTAGTATAATTATTTACCATAAAAATGTGTCATTATGGAATATAATCAGAAGAAAATGCAAGCGATCAGAATGAGAATGAACTGAATAACAAATGAAGATGAGGAGCTTAGTTGGAATATTCAGATTATAAAACATGATTACGTAAAAGTATTTATTGGGATGAGAAGGTAAGATGTAAACACAAAGGTACCAAAGCTTTGAGGAACTAATTAGTAAGTACAGTGTGAAATATATTCTCAGCACTTACCTCTCTTTTGTTCATGCTCATATGAATAATACTGTGAAGATCCAATTCCTTGAAAAGGGAAGAAGAAGGATAAACATTAAAAACGTATTCATGACTTAATCTCTGGCCAAAATAGGTTTATATTCCTGAGAACGTAAACCATATGTTTCTAAAACCATCTCACCAAACACATGAGACATGCTGTATAACAGCCCAACACTTTTACGTAGAATAAATTAAGATTAAAAAAAGAGAAAGTGACAGGAAGTAGAACAGGATTGATTCTGGGATAAACAATATCATTCTGTGTCTCAAATTTGTTTTCTCTTTTTTTCCAATAAAATTCCAAGACTTACTAAAATTAGACCAAGTTACTAAAAAACCATAGGGAGGGACCAGCAGTTAGCATAATGGCTATGTCGCTTGACTTCCACGTAGTCGACCGTGGTTCGCGTCCCGGACCCGGTGGCTTAAAACTCACACCGGGTGCGTGTGTGTGCATGCCCAAGATCCCAAGAGTAGAATGGAAGAGAAGGGATTGCGGCGTGACCATTCCCCTGGGGGGGTGATTTCTCGCTTTCTGTCTCTATGTCTCTCTCTGTCTGTCTGGCGAGCGCACACGCACTATAGCAAAAACCTCTCCAAAAAATAAAAATTAAAATTAAAAAATTAAATAAAATAAAAAAATAAAAACCATAAGAAAAGCTAAAATAAAACACTCATCTCTCCAAAATTCTATCTAAAGACATTCATACCAATCCTGACAATTACATTAATGTTTTCAAATTACATTATCCTTAAAAAGTAAAAAACAGATTACATCTCCCCCCCAAATAATTATGAAAGATCAATAGAAAAGGAGATTATTATACTTTAAATGATTATATAATTATATTAATGTTGTCTAAAACTTTATTTGGGGGCCAGAAGATGGTGTGGAGATTAAAGTGCCTGGATACCACATGGCCAACCACCAGGTTCAAGTTTTGCACCAATGGTTTGAAAATCACATTGACCCTAGTATACTGAGAATCCAAAAGGAGAATGCAGGAGAAGGGATTTTGGTGTGGCCAACCCCCTGGGGGGATCATTTCTCTCACATCAACCTCCTCTCTGTCACTTTCTATTCAGTGTGCATGCCCTATGTCAAACTTAAAAAAAAAAAAAGGGTAATATCTGAGAATAATTGCTTTCTAGTCCCTTCACACAAAAATTTTAGATGAGAAATAGTAATATTTAACTTTCCTTGAGATATAAAATCCTTCTAAAATTTTAGAATGGATTACAATTCATTTAAATCATAATTCTGTCAATAAAATGCAAAAGAGAGCTGGACGATAGTCATGTGACTAGATACTGCATAGAAGAACCCAAATCCCACATGGTCAACTAAGGTTCAAGTCCTTGCTGTGATGCAAAAGTGCTCAAGATCCTGATGGGATAGAGAAATAGAGAGAAACAGATTGTAATATGACTAGATCACATTGAGGAGTGCTTTCTCTCTTTCTCCCTCTCTCTTTCAAGCACATGTGCCCTCCAGCATTAAAAAAAGAAGAGTTAGGAATTACCAACTTAGATGGTGGATATTGAATGAGCACACTTATGTATTTATCATAGTTTCTAAGGGAAAAGAAAACAATACAAAAGAATAAATAAAAATTATATTGATTTGGGACCAGAAGATGACATAATAGTTACACCGCTGGACTCCCACATGGCCAACCATGGTTCAGTCCTGGTTTGGAGGCTGCAAACTCACACCAGGTGCATGTGCATGTGTGCCCAAAATTCTAAGAGGAGAATGGAAGAGAAGGGATTGCAGTGTGGTCATCTCCCCAGAGGGCAATTTCTCATTTTCTATTTGTCTGTCTCTATCTGTCTCTCTGGTGAATGCATGCTCTCTAAAGCAAAACAAAAATCTTTTAAAAAATTAAACTAGTTTATAACAATAAAGCTAGACAATGTCTTAAATTATACTTTTATACCTGGGAACAATTGCACAGTACATCCAAATCAGTGAAAAAATGAATATTGAATTCACACTTGACCAATGAATGATAACAGAATTTACACACAGTGCTTGGAGAAGTTTCACTCAGCAAGGTGGAATTTTCTCTGTCTTTTGTCTCCTAGGATTACAAGTAGTATAAAAAGGTCTATTCATGGTCTCTCAAGTTTGTAAATTTAACAGAAGCTCTTATTTTAGAATTATTTCAGGTCACAGCTGCCTGCTTCTGATTGGGAAGGAAAAAGTGGCTTAAATCCCCAGATTCCGGCCTGGACCATTAGGACGGCCTATTCCCCTGTGAGACCAGGCTATGAGGACTGTGAGAGCTGCCTGCTTCATTTAACACTCAGACACTAACATGGAAACTCGAGGAAAATAAAGGAGTAGGCAGAGATTTTCTACATAAAGAAAAAGGTAATTATCCAGAAAGCAATATAGTATATGAAGTTATATGATTTACCTGAAAGAGAACTGAATACAAGTGTCATACAAATGCTCACTGAGCTCAAAAAACAATGCAATATTAAAAATAGTATTTTGAAAAATATGAAAAAATGATTATAAGAAATCATTAAGATAACACAATAACAGCTGGAATATTTTCAGGAGGGATTCAACAGCAGACTAGGTTAAGTAGAAGAAAACACAAGGGAACAAAAAGAAAGATCACTGGAAATAATTCAGAAGAAATAAAAAATATAACAAGAATGAGGAGAATGTAAGTCACTTATGGGGCCCTATCATGTGGATCAATATTCATACATATGGAAGTCCTAAAATAAGAAGAGAAAGGGTTAGAAAGTTTATTCAAGGAACTAATGACTGAAAACTTTCTGAACATGGCAAAGAAAGGGCATATATCAGAGATCTCAGTAGTTACTAATTCAGAGAAATCCACAATGACACGCAGTAATCAAATTGTTAAAGTAAAAAAAAAGAAAAGAAAAAGAAAAAAAAAGAAAGAAGAAAATGTGAAAGGAACAAGGGAAAACTGACTCCTCACAGATAATAGAATTCCACCTACGAAAATATTGGTCAGGAGATTTTTTTAGTTGAAGGCATGCAGGCCAGAAATAAATGAAATGAAGTATTTAAAGTCCTTAAAAAGAAAAACAGACAAAATACTGTCAAGTGACATTATCAACATGTCAGATTCTGAAGCTCCTGACTGTCCCTCTACCAACAAAATGAACCAAATGAAAATATATCAATGGATCAATTCCTGTGAAAGAAAGTAAGAGACCTGTGAAGATTCACATTCACCATAAAAAAGAAAACATTCACAAGAAACAGGTGGGAAAATCCCAGGCACACTCATGCAGAGATGCCACCATTGGACCTGCCCCTTCAAACTGAGAAATTCCCAACACCCAGTCTTTCCCTGTGGAAAGGAAGTTCTGTACCTCACCTTAGGTTCCCACTGTTTGATTCTTTTGCATTTACCAACTGAAGGAGAGGATTAGACACTCCCATGTCTCTCTAAAGAGCAGGGGAAAAATATGGTGGTTTAGTTGGGCACTCAAGCACTTTCAAAGGCCTTGTCCCTCTGGAACTAGTGTAGAGAAGTGATTTAATCAATCACAGCCCCCCTCTGTGTTTTCCCAAAAAGGATTCATTCAGAAATACCCTTCCAGCAACTGCATAGGGCCCCAGGTTCTAACCAATTAGTATCAGGGAGTAAAAGAGAGTAAATACAGCAGGTCTACCCCTATTCTGGGAGGAAACTGCATTCATACCAACTAGTCCCAATCTTAGCAAACTCACCTATAAAACATCATGCTAAATAGGCTAGCCCGGAGAGCAGAAATAAGTGGGTTGTTCATGTTTCTCTAGATCACATTGTAGTGATGGAGGGAGGGGTGACTTCATACAAAAGTGCAAGCTGTTTAAGAAAATACATACTCCTGGTACCAGAGTCAAGAAGGGGGTCTAAAAAATCTTGAGCCCCAGGACCAGCAGTTAGCGTAATAGCTATGTCACTGGACTCCCACATAGTCGACCACAGTTCACGTCCCGGACCCGGTGGCTTAAACTCATGCCAGGGGCGTGAGCGTGCATGCCCAAGATCCCAAGAGGAGAATGGAGGAGAAGGGTTTGCAGCATGGCCATCTCCCCTGGGGGTTGATTTCTCGCTTTCTGTCTTTCTGTCTCTGACTTTCTGGTGAGTGTACGCGCCCTATACCAAAAACCTCTCCAAAAAAAAAAAAAAAAAAATCTTGACGCTCCCCTCCAAAAAGGATGACAAATCCCTCTAACAGCTACTGTGTCTGACTTCTATTGATAATTTGTACTGGGTAAATAAAGGGGCAGTCAACTGTTAACCTACTACTGATCTGTGAGAAATTTGCACTCATAAGTATCCATCCCTTGCAACATCCACCTAAGATATAGCACCCTAAATCTCTTACCTCTAGAACATAAGGAATTTGTATACACATGTCTCTCTAGACCACAGGAAGAGGCGATTTTTATAAGGGCAGAGAAGTACCCCCTGGAGACCCCATTATTCTAGATTGGTTAGAGTAAGAACTTTCAAAAGTACAACTCTCTTGCCCAGCCATGGTGGTACATACTGCTAAAACACTGTTTCCCAGGGTGGGACCACTTGGGAGGCTAGGTTTAGCTGCTGGAGAAACCGAAAGGCCAGATCTGATGGTAATCTCAGAAATTCAGGAGACTGAAGCAAGACAGTCAAGAGCTTGAGGTTGGCCTGGCTGACATAATAGACACTGTCTGAAAGAGTCAGGCATAATGGGATAGTCTGTAATCTAAGCTACTTGGAAAGTTGAGATGGAAGGGCCATAAGGAAGCAAATTCTGGCCTGAAAAAAAGAGAGAGAAAAAGAAATTGTAGCTCCATATTTCACTCCAGAAGGAGACTCTCTACACAGTAACAGAAAAGAACTGTATACATGAGTTGAAATGATTAGAACAAATCAAAAAATTATCATGGTGGATTAGAAAACATATAAGGGTAAGCTTTCAGTGCAATATATATGTAAAATCATTTGAAATCTGTGTATTCTGGAGTTGATTAAGATGATTATTAAGTGTTAAAGATCAAGATATGAAAATATCTGAAACATTGGTTACTTGTGCATTAAAATAAATGAATAGGTGGGCCAGCAGATGGTATAGTTGTTACTTTGCTGGACTCCCACATAGCTGACTATAGTTCGAGTCCCAGTGTGAGGGGATGTGTGTGCATGCATGTCCAAGTTTCTGGAAGGAGAAAGGAATAGATGAGATTGTGGCATAGCCATCCCCTCTGAGGCAAAGGGTGATTTCTCCCTTTCCATCTCACTGTCTCTGTCTTCCTCTCTGGTGGGCACACATGCCCTCAGCCAAAAACCTCTAAAAAAGTAAGACTTATCTTTTATCTCTTCATAATTTTTATCAATATAATAAAAAGAATACAGATTCAAGTCATTTTATTTTAAAGAACAATATAACAAAGGGAGAAGCATGAAAGTCTAACACACTTGCACATTTTTCTGTAGGGTCCAAGGTGACACACACACTGAGACTTGGAACCATAAGGTTTAAATCACGTCACCAATGAGAGACATGATTTACTTCCATGTAACCCGTATTCAGATGGAACTTGGATTAGAAATAAAACCATGAGTGGAGATAAAATAGGGTTTCTTCTGCAATAAACTATATCAAACTGTACTTTTGCATTGGCACCCTGTTTTCCAGGATAAAATGAAAACCCTCACATATCATGGAGACAAGCCCTAAAAAAAGAAAGAGGAAAAGAGAAAGCACAAGGTGAAGGTAGCCATCTTTCTAAAACTCTCTACAGAATCTGTTCTATGAAGCCTGCAACATACATTGAAGTGAGATTTCAAATTGAATTCCAATAGATAAGAAAACAATATCGAAAATATGAAAGGACTGGAGGCTGTGAAATATATCAGAGATTATGTTAGTGACTTTTTAAAAACATCTTTCAAAACATTTTTTGATTATAGGCTCCTCAGGCCCTTCACGTTATTGGAAAACAGACGAACTACAAGACAAACAAAAAAATGCACACCTAAGATCTATTGAATCACTGAATTTTCCCTTAGTGGAAAAAAAAAAAAAACTTCTAAAATACTTAGAATGCATTGCAATTTATAGAAACAGTAACTTTTTAAATAAATAAAATGTAATAGAATAATTTAAGATTGTTAAGGTAGAAAAGAAAAAAGCAGAGAGAAACCTTATGTCATTATTCCTAGGTAATATTGAGTAACATGGTCTAAGGCCAAGAGGAAAAAGCTTCAAACTTCTCTTGCAAATGAGTAAACAAAAATTTACACACTCTTTGAAAGGAAAACACCTTGAGGAACTAAATTCAGCAAGATTGAGTCTTCTTTAATCACTTGAAGTTTTGAGAAGTGTCAAAATATAGGCATGAAAAATTCAATTTGGAATATTGACAGAAACTTTATGTTTGGTAGTTTTCTACAATTAAATATAGTGTATAGGCTATGCCTGTCAGCCTGGTATCCTTCATCTCACCAATTTATTACTGGAGTTTTAGGAAGCATTTAGAAGTCAGAGAAGTCAAAGCTTGTGGGAAAGAATTGGTGTGGAGTGAAAAAAATAAATAATAAGGGATGATAAAGAATTGAGGGTCTATAAACAGAACTAATTATAACTAGTCTATGTACTAAAACCAAAATATTGTGTTTTCAAGAACCCATAACGATTCAGAATCAAAGAACAGCATATATAAAATTTTAAGGAAATTAAAGACATAAAGAAAAAAATCTATTTTAAACATGCTGGAAAATAATGTTTTAGAAAACTTACCAGCTGTTTTTGGAAGTTCTTCTGAAAAATGAAAGATTGTTAATACCATGAGAAAGAAAAAAAGTTCATGTTACTTAAGGATTCAAATTGAAATGATCAAGAAGCAGGTACAAGCACACATACATATAATACCCAGGAGTTCACTTTTGTTCAACTATTTTCCACAAAATATGAAAATGGGCTTAGTGAAGTGAATCTAATGAGTGAAGAAAATATTTTAGAAATACCAGTTCAGGTGATTAAATTCTGAAAATGTTATTGAAACTTGACCTTTTTGGAGCCATTACTGTTCACTTTGTTAGTTCAATAAAATGATTGGCTGCTACTACACCTTCGTAGTGAATTCTATCATGTGCAGTAACTTAGTTTTATAAACTACCCATAAAATCTGACTTAGAGAAACTGACCCACTGTATGTATAGGAAATAATACACTGCGTCACTCTATTCACAAAAATTTTGTCAACAAATTAGTACATAATCCTGATATAGTTTATCCAATTTAATGAAAATGAAGAAAAATGTAGTAAAAAACAATGATAAAAATTTAAACTGTATTCAAGTCTATGGCTGAAATATTTTTATATTTCTGAAAATATATACCATCTCATCAATTATATGAGACTTGTATAACACCTCAGCACCATGGTGAAAAAGATATTAAGACAGAAAATGAAAATTGGGATGAGGTAAAATAAATAAAGATTTATTTCTCTTTCTTATTTGTTGTGATTTTTCAAGTTGCCAAGACCAAGACTTAAAATATGGTCGGACATGGGGGAATCCAGTGCCTTAACCACTATAGCATCCACTGGTCACTGGTAATTAACTTCTAAAAATTTTATTGAACACCCTTGAAATTAGACCATTACATTTTACTTTGTAAGTTCAGTAAGTTCATTGTTTATTACGAAATATATGCAGTAAATTCTATCATGTGCTGTGAATTTGTTGTATAAAGTTCCCACAAACCCGGTACCTGAACCACCACATAGAAAATACTGGGCTAGGAACCAGTAGTTAGTGTAATGGCTATGTCGCTGGACTCCCACATAGTCGGCCGCAGTTCGCGTCCCAGACCTGTGGCTTAAACTCACGCCGGGTGTGTGTGCATGCGTGGCCAAGATCCCGGGAGGAGG
>NW_006208558.1:216252-220440 GCF_000334495.1 Tupaia belangeri chinensis | reverse complement strand
AAAAAAAAAAAAAAAAAGAAAGAAACAAATAGAAAATGCTGGGCTAGATTATGGGTGACTTATTTCACAACATTTTTGTCAACTGATTAGTAAATGTTATTCTGTTTGAGCTTTAATTTTAACTGATTCTTCAATGAGGATTACTGTAAGAAAACATGAAAGAAAAGGGATTGAAATAAAAAATAAAATAGCAGAGGAGGTGATACTAAATCAAGTGACCTAAGCTTAATGTAGAAAATTTACATATCACAGAATTTTAAAAATACCAAAATTTCATAAGTGTATAATTACTAAAATTCCTTTAAAATAAAAGAACTGTCTTCATGGATTAAAATTACAGAATGAGTAAAAGAGATAATAATGAGGGGAATTGAATAACAAATGAGAAGAGCAAACTTCTAAGAAAGTGTTAAAAATGGTGCAGTATCTTAGAAAATGAGACAAATTCATGGAAAAATATGAGTATGTCACTGTGGGAGCATATAGTCATTGATATTTGAAAACTAATTTACAAGAAATAGAATAATGTCACAAATCACAGAGAGACATATCTCTGGAGTTGTCTTATTCTAGTTCATACTTATCTATAAAACAGAGGAAAGAACCAATTCATGGTAAATGAAGGCACAGTGTCAGAAGGAGGAAGACAAAAAATTTCCAGTCTATTTATTTTTACTTATTTGTTCAAAATGACACATATTTCTGAGATCTGAAACACTATGTTTCCAAACGACATCCTGGTGACCTGAGGCAATGCTGTATAATACTACACACCTTGGTGGTGGGAATAAAATATATATAACATATGTAAATATATATAATATGAAATTATATATACACACACACATATATAAAATGATGTCTGAGAGGAGACCAAAAGTCTGGGATAAACATTATCAACTCTTTAGGTCTTATTTTTGGATCTTCTCCTTTTTCTAGAACAAAATGAAACAACTATGCTTACAATAAAAGGAGCTTAAAATTGAAAAGACGAATGATAAAAGCGTCCAACTTTCCTAAAGTCTCTCTTAGCAGAAACATATAAAGCATGGAAATTTTATTTGATGATATATATTTCTAAATTCCACTTCCTATAATAACAATATAAATGAAAATATCAATAGAAAAGGAGCATGTTTTAGTGATTATATTATGTTTTTATGAGAAAATATTTTAGGACTATCATAGCAAAATAGTTTCTCATGTCTTTCAATGAAAACTTTCAAACTAGTGAAATAAATTACTACCGACCTGAAGATAGAAATATTTTCAAATGATCAAAATTTGCTAAGTTGTTAAGTATGTCATAAAAATAGGCCAGGCTGTGATCTGGAGATTAAGGTGGCTAGATCCCACCTGGCCAAACTTACAGTTTGAGTGACAGACCTGGAAGTCTGAGAAAAATGCAAGAAGCATATCTGTGCATGCCCAAAATACCAACAAGAAGCAAAAATGAAGGGGAAAGGACTGCGGTGTGACTATACCCCATGTGGGATGCTTTCTCGCATTCTATTTTTATTTTTTTTTTTGGAGGGGTTTTTGCTATAGGGCACGTGCGCTTGCCAGACAGAGAGAGAGAGAGAGACAGAGACAGAGAGACAGAAAGAGAGAAATCACCCCCCAGGGAGGATGGCCATACCGCAATCCTTTCTCCTCCATTCTCTTCTCGGGATCTTGGGCATGTATGCACATGTGCGCGGCGTCAGTTTAAGCCACTGGGTTCGGGATGCGAACCGTGGTCGACTACGTGGGAGTCCAGTGACATAGTCATTACGCTAATTGCTGGTCCCGTCGCATTCTATTTTTCCTCCTTTCAGTCCCTCTCTGGCTAGCACATGCACTTCCTGCCAAATTAAAAATAAATACACATAAAAAGGAAAAAAACAATTTACTCTGATTCTAAAAAAAATCAATGCCAGAAATATTTATGCAAAATATTTTGCATATCTAAAAACACTTCAGTAATATGATCAAGGGCAGTAGAATATTGAGCTTGATGCTTGTAAATGACAGAATATAATATCTGAATTCATACAGTCTTTTTAAGGACAATGGAGAGAAAATCTTTATACAGCAAATTGGAAGTCTCCCATCTTAAGATTTGGAAAATGTCCATTATGTTATAACCACCCCTTGATCTAAAATGTGTCACAAAAATCCATAGTTTATAGTTATTTTCCTGAAATCAGAATTGAATACATGTATATACAATGGAATATACCTCATTTTAAAATAATTATACTGAAATCAAGGCCTGATTCTGGAAGACAGAAGAAGCAAATATTACAGAAAATAAAGATATATAAGAAAAAAGGAAAGAAAACAATTTGAAAGAATTTTACATACAATTAAGGATCTTGAATGTGTGGAAATAGAAAAATAGACATCAGAAGAAGAAAGAGCTAACTTATGACAAAAAAATTAAAATGCATATCCTAAAGACACCAGAAATTTTAATTTTATAAATAAAAGATTCAGAAAGAAAATTTGAATTTATTGAAAAATTCATTTTTAAAATTATACTTGTCAGAATGCAAATAGTCACAAATATTCTAACCACCACACACAAAATGTGACTCAAGGTCCATTTTGTTTTAAACAAATATTTCTGTCCACATTATAGTATAAAAATTTGAAAAAGGGCTTATTGAAGTGCAATATTCTGTACTGAGAAAAAAGTTTTAGAATTATTAGCTACCATAGCTACCTTTGAAAATTTTCTTGATTCTTTTTTATGTCATTTCCACTTTTATTGATTTATCTGTGGCTTTAGGTAGCTATATGAGTGCTATGGAACTTGAACAGTCAATTCTGCTTAGGGTGGTAGCTATGTAGTATACAGCCACCACTGACCATGATTTAAGGGAAAATATGTTCATCATTCTAGAGAGGACATAAAATTCCTTCCTAGTTGATCCTTGTCACACTTATCCTTATTGATTTAGAGTTTCTAGTTTTCATCATTCTTGAGTTACAGACATCATATTATCTACATTTTTTTAAAGAAAATAAATGAAGTATCAAGTTAAGTTGAAATCAAATTACCTGAAACATCTTGGAGAAAGCTTACATGTCAGAAAATGTAAAAGTACCCAAAATTGATAAGTATTAATGTTTTAATTGAAATAAAGGCAGTGTCTTCACTAAATAGATCTATAAGACAAATGAAAGAGGGGATAATAGGGAAATTTGAAGAACTAATGAAGATGGCAAACTTAGTTAGAAAGATCAGATGAAATCATATAAAAACATGAGTGTTAGAGTGAGGAAGGTATTTACTGAGATTTGAAAGCAAAGGTATAGGAAACAGTAAATAATGAGGAGATACAGGTTTAAATAAATTATTGAGACTTACCGATTTTCTGTTGCTTCTTATCTGAAAAGTAAAAGGAAGAAAGAAACATTTCATTGAAACTGAAGACACAAGGTCAGCAAGGAAGAAGGACAAAAATTTGAGACACGTTCATGAAATACTCTGCTTAAACTAGGGAACTGGAACCATGTGTTACCAGATATATCTCAGCCATCGCAGGAAATGTTATGGTGCAATATCACAACACCTCAGAGCAAAAGGAATTATAATGAGAAGTGAAAAAAGAGAGAGTGGGGGATAAATATTAAATAACATCACGCTGTGGCCTTTCACTTTGTATAGCAGAAGTTCAAAACCAAAAAATTGAAATGGGTTGATTAGACATTCAAGAGAATGAATAGGCAACAGACGGCATATAGATAAATATATATGACACTTTAAAGACACCAATCATACAGTTTTTTAAAGGAATTTGGGACTATGAGCTTGCCAGAACATTTACTTATTGTTTTGTGAGGTCCCTCTAAAAGTAAAGTATAAAATATCCATGTAAATATTATGGGAAAACAAAGAAAAAGTTGATATTTATTGAAAATTCCTATTTTAAATTAATCATGTCAGAAAGCAGATAAATACATACACAAACATATTGTACCCATACACACCCAGACCACATCCACACACAAACACACACATGCACACAAACACACAAACATACACAGACACACACAGGCTGAGATCTTACATGCATCTAATACATATTTTTAATTTACTATAGTGTGTGTGTACTTGCCAGAGAGAGAAAAGGAAAGAGAGAAAGTACCTTCCATGGAAGATGGCCACACTGCAATCCCTTCTTCTCCAGTCTCTTCAAG
>NW_006208558.1:200993-216177 GCF_000334495.1 Tupaia belangeri chinensis | reverse complement strand
GTGGCCCTTATGGAACCCAGCCGCCTCAACCACCACACCACTGGCTGGCTCTGTCCAATATATTTTATGTATATATTTTAGAGGTTTTTGCCTTAGGGAGTGTGCACTCTCACTGAGAGGGAGCTAGAGGCAGTGAGAGGGAAAGTGGGAAATCACCCCACCCAGGGGGAATGTCCACACCACAAACCCTCCCCTCCATTCTCTTCTCGGGATCTTGCGCATGTGCACATGTGCCTGGCATGAAATTCAAGCCACAAGGCCCGGGAATTTAACTGTGGTAGGCCATGTCGGAGTTCAGTAGCATAACCACTATGCCATCTGCTGGCACCAATAATTCTTTCTCTCTCTCTCTCTCTCTCTCTCAGTTCTCCTGAAAAAAAAAAGAAATTTTATAAATATCATAGAAGAAAAAAAAGTTTATATTATTTAAGAATTCATTTTTCATACTGAAATCGTCAAAATGCACATAAATACATGCTGAGAAATCATCAAAATGCAAATAAATACATGCTGACATAAGGAGACAGAGACAAATAGTTTGAAGGAGTTCATTTATGCTCAGTACATTCTACAAAATATGAAAAGAGGGTTGGAGGAGTTAATCTAATGAATACAGAAAGTATTTTTCAAATCAGCTCAGGTAATTAAATTCTGAAACTGTTACTGAACACTTTGATATTATTTAAGCCACTATTTCTCACTTTGCTCAAGTCATTGCTTCTAAAATGCCTTGGTAGTAAATTCTGTAATGTTCAGTAGATTTGTTTTATAAAGAGCCCACCACCTCTAAATTAGAGAAAATAACCCATTGCATGTGTAGGAAATACTAGGCTTAATTTCTGATACACTCTATTAATACCAAATTTGTCACCCACTTAATACATTATCTTGATGTTTTCTATTTCTATACTAAATGACACTATAAGAAATATTGTGTCAACCAGAACACATTAAAAGAAGTAAATTAAATGAAGTCAGAGAAGGAAGTTCTAGATCAAATGATCTGAACTTTCTTAAAGAAAGCTTACACATCAGAAGCTTTAAATATACCAAAATATCATAAGTACATAATCAATCACTAAGCTTTATTTAACTTAAGAGATTTGTCTTTATGGATTGGAACTATCTAACAAACAAAAGAGATGAAATGGAGCAAACTGAATAACAAAAAAAATGGCAGACTTCAGTAAGAAAGGTCATACTATGAGAAAAAAATCATGTGAAATTAAATCCATGTCATAGTTAGGAAAGATGACCATTGTGATTTGTGACAAATATATAAGAAATAGGAGAGAAGGACTAGGCAAAGAATGAAATAACTCAATAGGTCTTGCCTTTTTCCTGTTCACTCTTACCTGTTTAAAAAAATAATAATAATTTGGGACCAGCAGTTAGCGTAATGGCTATGTCGCTGGACTCCCATGCAGTTGACCATAGTTCCAGTCCTGGACTCGGTGGCTTAAACTTACGCCAGGCGCATGTGTGTGTGCCCAAGATCCCGAGAGGAGAATGGAGGAGAAGAGACTGTGGCGTGGCCATTCCCCTAGGGGGAGGAATTTCTCGCTTTCTGTCTCGCTGTCTCTCTCTGGCTGTCTGGGGAGCGCACATGCCCTATAGCAAAAACCTCTCCAAAAAAAATTCATTCAACATGAAGGTACAATGTAGAGATGGGAGAAGAAAAACATTTCTCTACTTGTTTATTTTTTACTCAGTGGTTCATATTAATTGTCTTAATCAATTGAAAGAAAGGAAAGGAAGTATTAAATTACTGAGAAAGGTGTTCTAAATCAAATGAACTGAGTTTCCTTTGGAAAATACCATAATTACATAGGTATATTACTAGGAAAATCACTTACCATCAGGATCTGTTATCATTGAATATAACCATAAGAAAAAGCAAGCAATCATAAAAAGAATGAACTGAGTAATTGTAAAATATGATTATGTAAAAACATCAATATTTATTAGTATGAAAAGTAAGATTTCATGAGAAAGATACAAAAACAAAAAAAAAGAGGAAACAATGATTAGGTATAGAGTGAAATATATTTTCAGGACTTGCCCTTCTCCTGTCTATGGTTATCTGAAACATAAAATAAAGAAAGAAGACAAAAGGCATATTCTTTTGGTCAAATAAATTTATACTTTTGAGTATTTAAACCAAATGTCATCAAACCCACCTCACCGATTGTATGAGACATTCATGTATATAACATCCTAATACCTTGATGCAAACAATATTAAGATAGGGAATGAAAACTGGGACCAGCCAATGGCATACTAGTAAAGTCATTTTGATCTTGTATGACCTACCAAACAGTTTGAGTCCCCAACATGGTGGCTTGAAAACACTTCAGGTATGTGAGTACATGCCCCAAATCCCCAACAGAAGAAATGGAGGAGAAGGGATTGTGACCATTCCTCATAGAGGGAATGCTTTCTTATCTTCTCTCTCTTTGTCTCCAATGACACCCATGGCAAAATGTTTGAAAAAAGAAAAAAAAGAAAATGAAAAACTGAGAGGAGATGACATAAGACTTTTTTTGGATATACAATACTCGCCTAGGGACTCGTATTGGGCCCTCTTTTTTCTTCAGATAAAATGCCAATTTCTCACTAAAATTGGAGAAAGGTACTGAAAAATCCATGAGAAAGCAAATTTAGAGGCACCTATCTTTCTGAAGTTCTGTGTATAGACTTAAGCATGGTCAACCTGCCCATTACATTAAAGTGATATGTGACAATTTGTCTGGGGTTCTCAAGTAAAAATATTATCGACCCTCTTGCATTATTTAGACAACTCTTTATTAGTTGATTTGTTAGGTTTCGTATGTTCTGTAGCTGACAATACTCTAGAAAATCCTCATTACTGTGGTAGCTTTTTTAAGAATGTCACTACAAATGCTAATTTAAAACTGATCCATTGCACCAAGAGAAAATGGAATGTTAGGTCTCTGGGCATTTGTTTCACAAGATTTCTTTACCAATTAAACATAACACTTATTTTATTAGGGTTATATTTTAACTCATGCCTCAAGGAAGATAATGTTGTCTAAATTAATGAAAGAATGGAAATGAGAAGGGATGACACAAATCAAATAACCAGATCATTCTGTGGATAAATCTTAGATATCAGACATTTTAAAACACCAAAACTTCACCAGTGTAACATTGGCATTATTTATCCTTATCTAGCCTTTAGATAAGGATCAATCTTCAGTGACTATAACTAGAAGATAAATGAAAGAGGTGATCATGAGAGGAATTTAAATGACAACTGAAGGTGGTATGGTTAGTTGAAGAACTCCATGGGTGCCTGTGCCTATGCACCCAAAATCATGAAAGGAGAGGGAAAAGTGGAGGTGGGGTTGCAGCATGATGCTCCCTATGGGGGTGCATTCTCACTTTCTCTCCATTTGTTTTTCTCTCAGACAAGAACAAACCACACTCAGGCAAATTCAATTTTTAAATACAATAAAACTTCAAGATACCAATGAAACATTCATTTCCAAGGAGATTGGGAATCCTTTGATATTTAAAACATTTACCATTCTTCTTCCTATTTGGTTTTGAAAGAAGATAGAGAGATGAAAGTAAATATCTTGGAGAAATAAACAGAAGAAAGTATAAATTTGTTAAAATTTTATAATTTAAAGTAAATATGTCAAGATAGGAAAAGAGAGACACCCACGCACACGAACACACAAAATATGGCTGAAGGTTCACTTTTGTTCAGCATATATTCCATAAGAAATGAAAATGAGCCAAAAAGTAGTGAATTTAGTCTACTGAAAAAAAATTGTAGCATTATTTATGATAGCTGCTTTAAAAACTTTTAATTTGCTTAGATCAACTTATATTATTTAGTATTTTTATTAATCTGTTTGTTATCTTAAACAAGTTATGTGGGTGCTATTAGACATGCTTAGTAATTACTGTTAGCATGTCGGGACCATGCAGTCAACACAGGCTGAGTATAAAGGAGCTGCCTCCCATGCCTAAAGCAAGGACTGGGCTGGGAAGAAACTGTGAGCAAGGTCAACAGTTTATGAGTTCCAGTTCTCCACTGTGTTGCTGTATTGGCCTGCACTCAATTTCTCTGCCATGGGCCTTATTGCCTTTATGGTACCCTGGTATCCCATAAGGGCAAAACAACACCCCCAGCCTTACTGTAACTTTTACAATAAAACCAACTAATAATCCTAAAAAGAATGTGGACTCCTAAAGTGGCTGCAAGTGGTAATTGAGACTCACTCCACCTGCCTGGAAAATAACAAAGAACGCTGAAGCTCCTGTCAGAGCAGTCAAGCTGCTCACAAGACCACATTCCTTTCCCATGTAGACATCAGACTCACCCTCTTAGCTGTGGATTACCCCAGAGATAATATAGGTATTCCACTTTAGTATATATTAACCTTGTCTTTACTTAACCAGACAAGATTTCTATCTAGGCCTTTGTAACGGGCAATCTGTGGCCACCCTAGCATGAGGCTGAAGTTCTCAAGCTGGCCTGGGACTCAAGTTCTCAAGCTGATCTGGGACTGAAGTTCTCAAGCTGGCCTGGGACTGAGGTTATTAAGATTCCTGGGAGCCCGCTCATCCAAAAGACCCTTCCCAGTAATCAAGATCTAAGGAAAGAATGCACCAGACAAATGGACTTTCTTGTTCTAAGGATTTTGACTGTTTATACCTAAACAAAACAGACCTCATGTTTTATGATTATTGTTCCTACACTTTGAATGCTTTACCTTTTGGAGTAAAATCTTTTGCTTACTTCCCCTCACCCATCCTACTCCTGTAAAACTCTTTAAGCCACCAGGTCCAGGACTCAAACTGCAGTCGACTATGTGGGAGTCCAGCGACATAGCCATTAAGCTAACTGCTGTTCCCAGTTACATTAGGACTTTACGGGGAAAAAAAAAAGATTATGCTAGAATAAAAGCTCTGGATATCATTTACATAAAATTTCAAAATAAAAAAAATTCTTGTTGAACTCTTTTGATATGTAAAGCTCATCTTCAATTTTTAAAAATAGCAAGGTTAAGAACTCTGTAACAATGCATTTTAAAAAAAATAGGTGCCAGCAGATGGCGTAGCTGTTAAGTTACTAGACTCCCACATGACTGTGGTTCAAGTCCCAGACTTGGTGGCTTGAAACTCATGCTGGGCCCATGTGCATGCATGCACAACATCTGGGAGGAAAATGAAAGAGAAGGGATTGTGTCATGGCCATTCCCTCTAAGGGATGATTTCTCAATTTCTTTTCCACTGTCTCTGTTTTTCTTTCCCTCTCTTCGGCAAGGGCATGCACCCTAAGGCTAAAGAAATATTTCTACTTAAAAAATAATAATAATAGATTATGGTAGGAATCACATTTGCTACAGCAGGGGAAAAAATCAGAAAATTATATAGAATATTTCAGGACATGGAACACTGAAAAAATATGGTGAAATACACTGGAAGTATAAGCAATAAGATTACGATTTACCAAAGAGTGACATATAAAATTAGGGAGTGTCTGAGTGAAAAAGGAAGGGAAAAAAATGTACTCAATCCTTTTGGAATATTTTCTGGTCTCATAAAGAAGATAAAATGCTAATGGAATAGGGATTATTAGTTGATGTTCAATAAGTGATAGAAAGGTACTAGCTACTAGGCATTTCCCAGGAAATATATATAATGGGAATCACATGCCTATCAGCCTATTCCCCATAATCTCACAAAACACATAATAAAACTAGGTAAATTGGGACCATAAGATGGCATAATGTTTATGCTGCTGGACATGGTCAACCACAGTCCAATCCCTGACTGGTCGTCTTAAATTTATGCTGGGCAAATGTGCATGTGTACCCAAGATCCTAAGAGAAGAATGAAGGAGAATAGATTGCATCATGGCCATCTCCCCTAAGGGGTGATTTCTTGCTTCTGTCCCTCTTTGTCTTTCTGGTGAACACACAAACCCAATACCAAAAACTTCTCTTAAAAGAAAAAAAAAGGTAAACTAGGTAAGTCTATGGAAGACAAAATGACACAATAAGCCACACTTACATGGAACAGTATGTATGAAAAGTAAATAAAAATTGGAGAAGTAAAGAAGTTAGATCAGATATAAAAAGAATTTTTAAATTTTATTTTTTTAAATTTAAGACAGAAAGTTACATATATTAATCATGTATTTCATTATGTTTTGAATGCATATACATTGTGCTAAACACTAAGTCCAAATAATTGATAATGCATTGCTTTGCATTGTCAATACTTTAGCGTGAGAAGACCTCACTTTAACTCTATCAGTATTTTTGTCTTTTAGGAGAGATTTTTGCTATAGAGCACATGTACGCACCAGAGAGCCAAGAGGGACAGAGAGACAGAAGGCAAGAAATCATTCCCTAAGGTGAAAGGCCACATTACAATCCCTTCTCCGCTCTTCTCTCAGAGAATTAGGCTTATATGCACATGTACCCCATATGAGTTTCAAGCCTCTGGGTCTGGGACTTGAACCACGGTCAGCCATATAGGAGTCTAACAATGTAATTAATACGTTATGTACGGGTTCTTCCTATCAGCATTTTTTAAGAATATAATATTTCGCCAACTCTAGTGAATATGTTGTAAAATAAATCTCTTAAACTTATTTCCTAACTAAAATTTTATCTTTTAAAAAAATCTCTTTTCAAGCCACATCCTCCAATTTCCTCCAGCCCCACATAACTCTCATGTCCTCTCTTATTCCTATGAGATCACCCATGTTTTATTAGATAAGTGAGGGAATTTATTATTAGAGACTTTCATATTTAAAAATAGACGAGGAAAGAGGAGACACCCAGGAAAAGGGGAACTAATAGAAGACATGTAGGTAAAGAGACATGGACATAAAGGAAGCAGAAAAGCAGTCATTTAAAGGGCTGTTAGAGTAAAGGTTTGTCAGAGAATATTTACCGAACTTTTTCCTAATGTCCTCTGAAAAATAAAATGAAAATAATCAATTTCAGTGTTGTGGAAACAGACGCTAAGCAAATCAAGTATATTAAAAATTTACATGTATTTCAAATCTAACACACATACATCTCCAAGTCATGCAAAGACAATACTGTCTGAGGGTGTCCTAGCTCTAAAGAACATTTTTCAAAACAAAAATTGTAAATAATTTACTGAATGGAGGAAAGACTTTTGAAATAGTAGTTTTAGCACTACCTATTGATAATGTTTTTGCTTTATTTTCATGAATACAGGTTTTTTAATACTTGATTTGTAAGCTTTAATAAGTTTTTTGATTGGTGCTGTGTGTGTGTGTGTGTGTGTGTGTATATATATATAATCAGTTTTCCTCTTTTGTAGTAGCTATGAAATATATAAAGTAACAAATACTAGGCCATAGGTGACATGGTGGTGAAATGACCCAGGTATATTTTGGTCTATACTTGCACATCAACCACTTTGAAAATGCAAAAATGCACAAGTATATGATTAATAAAATTCCCATGATGGAAAGGATCAGTATACTTGGGTTGAAATGACTGGATGACTCAAAGAGTTATCATGGTGGATTTGAATGCGTAGAAAAGTTGCATGCTTTCAGTGGAATGAATGTGTAAAGCCATTTAAATTATGTGTACATTGGAGCTGATGAAGATCATTATTGAGAGTTGAAGATAAAGGTATAAAAGTGGTTGAAATTTTGGTTACTTGTGCATTAAAATGCACAAAAGGACTTTCCTTTTACCTCTTCACAACTTTTATTAATGAAATAAATAGAATATGGAATCAAGTCATTCAAAAGAAGGGCAGAATGTAAGAAGGGAGGAGCATAATAGGTTCAAACACTTGCACAGTTTTCTCTATGGTGCAAGGTGACCCACCTGCTGAGAATTGAAACCATTTGGTTTAGTCACCTCACCAGTGAGAGATGTTTCACTTCCTTATAACCCTTATTCAAATGGAAACTAGATTGAAAATAAAACCTGTGACAGGAGGTAAAAGATGACTTCCCTTGCAATGAACAATATTAAACTGTGCTTTTGCATTGGCTCCCTTTCTTTGCCAGGATAAAATGAAAACCCTCACTCATCCTGGAGAGAGGTCCTAAGAAAAGGAACAAGAATGCAGAACATGATAGTACTTGTGTCTGAAACTCTCTATACTAGCGTCATATGAAGCTTGCTAAATACATTGAAGAGATATTATAAGCCCTATTCCTATTGAAATGAAAACTCAGTGAAATGAAGTTATGAAAAATCTGTTATTATGTTATTGCCCTTTATATAAAAAAATTGAAAACTTTTTTGAGTACTAGTTTCTTGTGCCTCTCAAATAAAATATATGCAGAACTGGGATCTATTAGATCATTGAACCTTTCTTCAGTAAACAAAACCACCTAACATGCTCACGGTATATCACAATCTATAGAAGTGAAAATTGTTTAAATAAATAAAATGCAATAAAATAATCCAAGATTACCAATGTAGGAAAAATGCTAGGAGAAACCTTATATCTCTAACTGTTGGTACAATTGGGTAACTAGTTCAAGGACGGAGAAGAATGACCTTCAAGTCCACTCTTCTCAAAATTATGATATAAAAGTTTTCACATTTTTGGGAAGAAAATGATGAGAGAAATTCATTCAGCAAGGTAGCGTCTTCTCTAATCTCTCTCTCTTTAAGTCTGGAGAAGTATCAAATGCATAATCATGGAAACTCCAACTAGGAATATTAGACAGAAGTTTTATTTCTGATAATTCCCTAGAAGTATATGTCAGATGTACAGGCTCTGCCTATCAGCCTAGTATCCAACATCACAACATATCACTGACACTGTAAGAAATATTTAGGAGACAGAGAAGTCAAACTCACAAGAAAGGATTGGTATGGGAAAAAAAAATAATAATAGTAATAGATTCTAATGAATAGAAGGCATGGAAACAGAAGTGATTAGAACTAACATGGTATTATCTAAAGCTAAATTATTGTGTGGGCAAGAATCCAGGAGTATTCAGGACCAAATGATGGTATTACATAGAACATCAGTGAAAATTAACAACATCAAGAAAGCAGTCATTTAAAACAAGTTGAACTGCAACAAATTATAAGAAAAGTTACCAAAATTTGTAGGATGTTCTTCTGAAAACAAAAAGAAAGATTATGGTAAATATAGAAAAAATTTTATATTATTTAAGAATTTATATTTCTTACTGATACAATCAAGAATCAGATAAATGTATCAATCGCAACACTCATACACACAGATAAAGTCCCACTTTTGCTCAGCTACATCCCACAAAACATGAAAGGGGCTTAGTGGAGTGAATCTAATTAATGGAGAAAACAGTTTGCAGTATCATTTCAGGTGATTAAGTTCTGAAAGTGTTATTGAACTTTAACATTCTTTGAGTGATTATTACTCACTGTTTTAGTTCCTAACTTCATTGACTGCTACTACATCTTTTAGTAAATTCCAACATGTGTACTTGATTTGTTTTATAAAGTGCCCATAAATTAGAGACTGTGACACTGGATATACAGGAAATAGGATATGCTTCTGAGTCCTTCTCTTTACAGCAATTTTTGTCAGCAAATTAGTACATAATCTTAATACATTAAACTTTCCATATTAAATGACACTAAAATAAGGACTATGTTAACTAAATGATCTAAAAGGAATTAAAGTAAAACTATGATAGAGAAGGTGGTTGTAGATGAGGTGAAATGAGACTTCTTATAGCAATCTTACACCTCAGAAACTTTAAAAACACCAAAATATCGTGAGCACCTATTCTATCATTAAGCTTTATTTAAAGTAATGGTTTTGATTCATTGATTTCAACTGTACAACAAAAGAAACAATAACAATCGAGAAAGCAGAATAACAATGAAAATGGCAGAAGTCAGTAAGAAAGGTCTGACAAGGAGGAAAAATCATGTGAAATTATGTCCATGTTATCGTTTAGAAAGATGATCATTGCTAACTGTAGACACTTATGCAAGAAATAGAGGATAGAAGGATTAGGCGCCAGGTCAAATATATCACTGGACTTGCCTTTTTCTTGTTCACTCTTATCTGAAAAAAAATAACAACAATTTATTCAAACCAAAGGCATCTTGGAAGGAAGTAAGGAAGGCAATAATTCTTTTTTTTCTTTTCAGAGAGGTTTTTGCTATAAGGCAAGTGTGCTCACCAGAAAGACAGAGAGAGACAGAGATACAGAAAACAAGAAATCACTGCCCAGGGGGATGGCCACACCACAATCCCTTCTTCTCTATTCTCCTCTTGGGATCTTGGGCACTCACGCACACTCACGCAATGTGAGTTTAAGCCACTGGGTCCAGGACTCGAACCTCAGTCAACTACATGGGAGTCCAGCGACATAGCCGTTACGCTAACTACTGGTCCCAGGAAGGCTATAATTCTTAACTTATTAACTTTACTTTGTAGTTCAAATAGATTATTTTAATAGCTAAGTAAAAGTGAATTATTAAATTGCTAAATGGAGAATTTCAAAACAAATAATCTGAACCTTTCTTGGAAAAAATTTACATATTAGAAAACTGTTGAATACCAAACTTCATAGATATATTATTAGTATAATTACTTATCATCAAAATGTGTCATTATGGAATATAACCAGAATAAAGTGCAAGTGATCAGAATGAGAATGTACTGAATAACAGATGAAAATGGCGAGCTCGGTTGTAAAAGTCAGACAATTAAACCCGATGTTGTAAAAATATTCATTGGGATGAGGAAGGTAAGATGTAAGAACAAAGATACTCAAAACTTGAAGAAATAACGTGTAGGTACAGTGTGAAATATATCCTCAGCACTTGCCTTTCTTCTGGTCAAGCTTAGACATAGCCAGCAATGCATATGCACGTCCTTGAAAAGGAAAGAAGACAGATAAAACTTCAAAATGTATTCATGACTTACGCTACGGTCCAAATACTTTTATATTTCTGAGATTATAAAGTTGTGTTAAAGGATGTGGAATAGGTCTGATTCTGGGATAAACAATATTATTCTGTGGCCTTGAACCGTTTTTTGTTTTGTTTTCCCAATAAACTTCGACAGTTACTAAAACTGGACAAAGGTACTAAAAAACTGTAGGAAAACCAAATTTAAAAGCACCCATCTCTCCAGAATTGTATCTGAGGACTTATTCATACCCAGTCTGACAATCCAATTAACATAATATGTTTCTAAATCCCATTACCTTTAAAGAGAAAAAAATTAAAAAAAAGGAAGAACAATCAAACAAAAAAAGAACACTTCCCTCCAAAAAAAAATAAAAACACTGTGAAATATCAATATTTCACTTTGATTGATTATATTACTGTTGTCTAAAAATTTATTTGGGGGTCACAAGATGGCATGGAGGTTAAGATGGCTGGATCCCACATGGCCTACTTCAATATTGAAGTTCCAGATCCACAGTTTGAAAATCACGCATATGTGTATATGCTATTGAAGTTCCAGATCCACAGTTTGAAAATCATGCTGAAGTGTATATGCCCAGAATCCAAGGGAAGAATGGAGGAGAAGGGATTGTGGAGTAGCCACACTCTTGAGGGATGATTTCTTATTCACCACTGCCATCTCTGTCTCTCTCTGTTGAGTGTGCACACCCTAACTAAAAATACAAAAATTATTTGGTAATATCTGGGAGTAATTTCTTTGTAGATTATTCCTATAAAAATTGCAGATGAGAGCCATAGTATCACTTATCTTGAGATAAAAAAATCCTTCTTCTAAAACATTTAGAATGCATTGTAGTTCATTGAATTTGTAATTCTGCCAACAAAATGCAAAAGATAGCTAAACCATGGTCATGTGACTAGATACTGCATAGAAGAAATCATATCCCACATTGCCAACCAGGGTTCATGTTCTGGAATTGATGGCTTGAATAACATGCTGGGGTGCAAATCTACCCATGATCCTGATGGGATAGAGAAATAGAGGGAAAGTCATTGTACTAAACTAGATCCCGTTGAGGGGTGCTTTCTCACTGCTCCCCACATGCATATGTACCCTCTGGAATGAAAAAAAAAAAAAAGAAAAGAAAGATTTGGATATTACAAGCTTAGATGGTAGGTACTGAATAAGAACACTTATATGTTACCATATTTTCTAAGAAAAAAAATATATGAAAAAAAATTTTAAATTAAATTGGTTTAAAACAAATCCAGAAATGTTTGAAATTATACTTTTGTACTTTTAAGGAACACTTGCATGGTATGTCCAATGACAGTGAAAAACTGAATATCAATTTCACATTTGACCAATGGATGATACCAGACTTTACACACAATCCTCAGACACGTTCACTCAGCAAGGTGGAATCTTCCTGGCTCCTAAGGTTTAGAGAAGTATAGAATAACTATTCTTTGTCTCTCAAGTTTGGAACACTTCACAGAAGCTCTTATTTTAGAATTGTTTTATGATTCCAGCTGCCTGCTTCTCTCTGGGGAAGGAAGAGTGGCTAAAACTCCCCAGACCCCAGATTCTGGTCTGACCCTTTAGGGGAACTTTCCCTCCATTAGACCCGGTCATGAGACTATGAGAGCTGCCTGCTTAGTTTAACACTCAGACACTAACATGGGAAGTGAAAGAAAACAAAGGATTAGGTAGAGATTTTTTAAATAAAGAAAGAACATGAATATCCAGAAACTAACACTAATGATATGAAGTTACATTATCACCCAAAAGAGAACTGAATACAACTGTCATAAAGGTGCTCTCTGAGTTGAAGAAAACAAAGAAAGAACCAAGTTAGAATTTCAATAAAGAGATGGAAAATATGAAAATAGAAAGGTCTAGAAAGTTTACACAAGGAACTAGAGTCTGAAAATGTTACAAAAATGGGGAAGAAAATGAGCATCCAGATCAGAGAATCCTAATAGTTACTAATTCAGAGAAAGTCACACTGACATGCAGTAATCAAACTGTCCATGTCAAAAACAAAGGGAAAATTTTGAAAGGAACATGAGAAAAGTAACTCCTCACATATAAGGTACTCTCTCCCTAAAAACTAGAGTCTGAAAATGTTACAAAAATGGGGAAGAAAATGAGCATCCAGATCAGAGAATCCTAATAGTTACTAATTCAGAGAAAGTCACACTGACATGCAGTAATCAAACTGTCCATGTCAAAAACAAAGGGAAAATTTTGAAAGGAACATGAGAAAAGTAACTCCTCACATATAAGGTACTCTCTCCCTAAAAACTTGGTCAGTGCATTTTTGAATTGAAAACTTGTAGACTAGAAAGGAATAGAATAATGTATTCAAATGCTTAATGGAAAAACACACAAAACCTGTCAAGTGTCATCACCAACATGGCAGATTTAGAGGGGCAGATTTAGAGGCTTCTAACTCTCCCGTCACCCATAAACACATTAAATATAGATCTATCCATGGATCAGTTCCTCTGAGAGAAAGAGACCAGTTGAGAGACTCATATCCACTGAGAAACAAAACATTTGCAATAAACAGGTAGGAAAATCCCAGGGACACTTACACAGATGCTACCATTGGCTCTGCTCCTTCAAATTGGGAAAGAAATTCCCAACACCCAGTCTCTCCCTGAGGAGAGGAAGTTCTGTACCTTGCTTACAGGGTCCCTATTCTTAAGGTTCCCACTGTTTGATTTTAAATTTTCCAACTGTAGGAAAGCATTAGACACACCAGTGTCTCTCTAGACAACAGGGAAAAAATGTGGTGGTTTAATTGGGCACACGGGCACTGTGAGGGGACTTACCCTTCTGGAACCAATGCAGAGAAGGGGTTTTATCAAACACAGCCCACTGTTTTTCCAGAAGGAGTCCATTCAGAAATGCCCTTCCATCTGCTGCCTAAGGACCTGACTTCTAACTATTATCAGGGAATTAAAGAGACAGTGCTTTTTATATAATCATTATACATCATTTAGATTGTAGAGAGATTTTACCCAGCATGATATACACGTCAGTCCAGAGCAGTTGAGAGTACTATAAACATCCTCATCAACAGATAATAAACCTTATCTGTGTCCCACAAATGTTTTACCTCTCTATTTTATTCTCCAAATTTTCTTTCCTATGCTCTTCCCCTCTCACACACTCTTTAGTACAGAGGGGGGAATGGTCATACTCCAATGCCTTCTCCTCCATTCTCCTCTCAGCACCTTGGGCATGCACACATATGCTCCCAGTGTGATTTTCTTTTCTTTCTTTCTTTTTTTTTTTAAAGAGAGACATTGTTGCTACAGGTCACCCAAAAACAGAGAGAGACAGAGAGACAGAAAGCAAGAAATCACCTCTCCCAGGGGGATGGCCACGCTGCAATCCCTTCTCCATTCTCCTCTCAAGATTTTGGACACACACACACACACACACACACACACACACACACACGAGCCAAGCATGAGTTTTAAGCTATTTGGGAGTCCAGCAACATAATCATTATACCATTTGCTCTTCCCATGCCCGGTGTGATTTTCAGACCTCTGGGTTCAGTATTCAAACCTCAGTTCGTCATGTGAGAGTCCAGCACCTTAATCACTATGCCACCTGCTGGCCCCAGTGTAATTTTATTTTAAATTGCTAGGTAATGTTATATATATGTTTATCATATATATCATGTTTTGAAATACATGTACATGGTGGCAATGACTAAGTCTAGCCAATTAATAATGCATTCCTTCACATCGTCATTGTTTTTGTGATAAGAAGACTGACATCCATTCTATCACAATTTTGAACAAAACAGTTTATTGTTAACTGTAGTCACTACATTGTAAAATAAATGTATTAAACTTATTCTTTTATCTAACTCAATTTTGTATCTTTAAAAAATATCTTTTCAATATACCTCATGTAATTACTCTAGGCCCAGAAAACTCTCATTATGCCATCTATTTCTGTGAGATCAACTTTTTTAGATTCTATAAGTGAAGGGAAGAATATTAGGGGAAAAGCCATGTTTATAAATAGGTGAGGTAAGAGGAAGCACCTGGAAAAAATAAAAAAGAAGCCAACAGTTGGCAGGTAGATTGATAAACAGGCAGGGATGAGAAAGACGCTAAATAAAGCAGTCTTTTGAAGAGTTATGAGAGTAAAGGCTGTCAGAGAAATTTTACCAGACTTTTTCATCATGTCACCTGAAAAATAAAATGGAGCCCGCATAGCCGGCGCGCCGCTGGGCGGCCGGGGG
>NW_006208558.1:199786-200064 GCF_000334495.1 Tupaia belangeri chinensis | reverse complement strand
TTAGACTAATTAAGTTCACTGACAGATCATTTGGGGAGGGGGGAGGCACAGAGGGCAATTGTGGATGCCAGGGACACTGTGGGAGGAGGATGGGTCATAACAGAGGGAGGGGGATGGGGAATCTAGGATGGCAAAACAAAAGGCAAGGTATGCAGGACACAAGAATTGGGAAATTATTTGCTGAGAACATATATGTTGACGTGCTTGATTGAGCCAATGCACAGTGTATTTTGGATGGAAAATTCATTTGTGTGTTGTGATGGGAAAAAAATTAATGT
>NW_006208558.1:187041-199680 GCF_000334495.1 Tupaia belangeri chinensis | reverse complement strand
TGTATAGTATTCTCAACTGGACTGGTCTGGGAAGTATTTCATGATGGGTGAAGTCTTTTAACAAGCAAAATGAGAAATAGTGATTGACTGTTTTAAAAAATTATAATAATAATAATAATTATTGGGAAATGCATGGAAAAGACATTGAATGATAAAGCGGGGAGATTGATGTCTCTGTATTGACTGACATGCATGGCATTCCCTTTTGAAAAAGCAATGGAAGTCAATGTAAAGTTATATGTAATCCAATGTAATATAAAGAAGATTATGATGATAATAAAAAAAAATAAAAAAATAAAATGGAAAGATCAATATCAGTGTCATGGAAATAAACATAAAGTCAAAAGTATTTAAGATTGAAAAGTATTGTTAAACCTAACATGATGAAGTTTAATACACAGACATACACAGCTATTGGTGCACCTCCATGTGTGCAAAAATATCTATGGCTAAGGGTGCCCAAAGATTTTTGTTCAAAAAGAAAAACAGGAAAATGACTAATTTATTGACTGGAGGAAAGATTTTAGAAATGATATCTCTGGTACTACCTATTAAAATATTCTTGATTCATTTTCATAAATATAGGCTTTGTTATTTCATTTGTTACTTTTAATAAGTTCTGTGGCTGATACTAAGTATATATTGATTGCGTTGCTGGGAAAGTCATGACACATTTTTACAAAGAAAATAATAGAAAAATATGTCATGATTTTCCCAAAAACCTAATATGATCAATTTTCCTTTTTGTCCTTGCTATGAAGCATAAAGTAGTCACAAGCACTGAAGTAGAGGTACTACTGATCTACTGCATCTAAAAAAAAATACAGTTGACAAAACATAAAAAAATAAATGTAATTTATAATCATGTTCAATTGAACTTAGTGTTAATTCTGCTTAATAAAGCTCTTTTAAACAAACCACAGTGTTAAGGGAAAGAAGTCTTACATGGTTGTTTAGTAGATTATAAAACAAATTACCCGAGTAGAGTATGTTTGGTTCTAAATTAAAATATCAACCACTTTGAAAATGCCAAAATGCACAAGTATGTGTTTAATAAAATTTCTGTGATGGACCAGCAGATAGCAAAATGATTACATCACGGGACTACCACATAGTTGACCACAATTCGAGTCCTAGAGCCAGCAATTTAAGTCTCATGCTGGGCTCATGTAAGGTGTGTTCAAAATCTGCAGAGGAGAATGGAGGAGAAGAGATTGCAGAGTGGCCATCCCCCATGACGGGTGATTTCTTGATTTCTGTCTCTCTCTTTCTCTGGTGAGCACACCCATACTATAACAAAAATATTTCTCCTTAAAAAAAAATAGAAAGAAAGAAAGAAAGAAGAAAGAAAGAAAGAAAGAAAGAAAGAAAGAAAGAAAGAAAGAAAGAAAGAAAGAAAAGAAAACGAAAGAAAGAAAGAAAGAAAGAAAGAAAGATGTCTGCACAAATTAAAGAATTATCATGGTAGATTAGAATACATATAAAGGGATTAAGCTTTCAGTATAATATATGTATAAAATCACTTGAACTAGTGTAGGCTACAGTTGATAATGATGATTATTAAGAGTTGAAGATAAATATTTAAAAAAATATTTGAACTGGTTACTTGTGCATTAAAATACAGGGATACGGAGGCTAGCAGATACACAGCAGTTAAATTGCTAGACTTCCATGTAGCTGACCGAGGTTTGAGTCCCAGATCTGGTGACTTGAAACTCACAGTGAGCACAAAATCTTTTTGATTACTGGTTACTAAGACCCTTCATATTGTTTAAACAAACAAACAAACAAAACTGAAATCTATTGAATCACTAAACTGTCCTTTAGTGATTAGAGTCTTCTAAAATATTTAAAATGCATTGTAATTTGTAAAAACAGTGATTGTTTAAATAAAGAAAATGCAATAGAATAATTTAAGATTGTAAGGTACAAAAGAAAAAGCAACGAGACACCCTATATCATTATTCGTAGTTAGAGTTGAGTAACATGTTCTAAGGCAGAAAAAAATAAACTTCAAATTCACTCTTGTCAAATAACAATATAAAAATTTACACATTCTTGGGGTGGCAAATGGCATGGTGGTTAAGGGTACTGGACTCCCACATGGCCAACTGTGGTTCAAGTCTTGGACCTGGCAGCTTGCTTTCTCACTTTCCGTCTCTCTCTCTCTCACTCTGTCCTCCATCTGTCTCTGGTCAAATTTAAATAAATAAATAAAGTTAAATAAAAATAACTAAAAAATTTTACACACTCACTTAGCAAGGATGAGTCTTCTCTAATCACTTAATCTTTTGAGAAGTAGCAAATGTATAGCCATGAAAAATCCAACTTGCAATATTTGACAGAAACTTTATGTTTGGTAATTTTCTAAAATTATACATAATGTGTAGGCTATGCCCATCAGCCTAATGTCCTTTATCTCACTAATTTGTTATTGAAGCTGTAGACAGTATTTAGACAACAGGAAAGTCAAAGCTGCTGGGAAAGAATTGGTATGGAATGAGAAAAAAATACTAATAATAAGGGGTGGCAAATAAAGGAGGGTATGGAAATAGTAATGATTAGAACTAATTTATGAACTAAAACCAAAATAATATGTTTTTAAGAATCCAGGACCATTGAGAACAAAAAATGGAAAATTAAACACACCAACAAAGCAATAATTTTAAACAAGTTGAGAATAATACGTTATCAAAGATTGGGACTAGCAGTTAGCGTAATGGCTATGTCGCTGGACTCCCATGTAGTTGACTGAGGATCGAGTCCTGACCCCAGAGGCTTAAAACTCACGCCAGGCGCATGTGAGTGCATGCCCAAGATCCCGAGAGGAGGATGGAGAAGGGATTGCAGCATGGCCTGCCCCCGGGGTATGATTTCTCACTTTCTGTCTCTCTTTCTCTCTCTCTCTCTGTCTGGCGAGCGCACATGCCCTATGGCAAAAACCTCTTAAAAAAAAAAAACTTACCAGCTGTTTTTGGAAATTCATCTGGAAAAAAGGAAAGATTGTTAATATCATAAGGAAAAAAGTTCATATTATTTAAGAATTCAAGTTGAAAGATCAAGAAACAGATAAATGCATGCTGACATAAACACACACAAATAGTCCCCAGGAGCTCACTTTTGTTCAGCTATTTTCTACGAAATATGAAAATAGGCTTAGTGGAGTGAATCTAATTAGTGGAGAAAATATTTTAGGAATATTGGTTCAGGTGATCAAATTATGGAAATGTTATTAAAACTTTGATGTTATTTGGGCCATTGCTGTTAACTTTGTTAGTTCAATAAAATTATTGGCTGCTACTACACCTTTGTAGTGAATTCTATCATGTGCAGTAGATTAGTTTTATAAATTCCTTGTAAATTCTGAATTAGAGAAACTGACCCACTGTATGTATAGGAAATACTAAGTTAGGTTTTTGAGTCACTCTATTATATAATCCTAATATATTTCACCCTTTACATTAAATGACACTAGATTAAAGACTGTGTCAAGTAAATCATATAAAAGGAAGAAATGCAGGAAAATATGTCAGAAAAGGGAGTTCTAGATCAAGTCATCTGCATCTTCTTATAGAAAACTTACACCCCAGAATCTTTAAAAATTCCAAAATATCATGGGTTCAAAATGAATTACTAAGCTTTATTTAACATAAGGGCTCTGTTTTCATTGCATGTAACTACACAAAAAATAAAAGAGGTAATAATGGGGGAAACAGAATAACAAAATAAAATGTCAAATTTCAGAGAGGAAAATCAGACAATGAGACAAAATCCTGTGAAATGATGTCCCTGTCATAGATGAGAAAAATGGTCCTTGTGAATTGTAGAGAAATGTACAAGAATTAGCAGATAGAAGGAACTAGGTGCGGAGTGAATAGGTCACAGGGACTTACCTTTTTTTTCTTTACTCTCATCTGTTAAAAAAAAAAAGACAAAAATCATTCAAAATGAAGGCACAATATGGGAGAGGGAGGAGGGCAATAATTCACAGCTCATCTATTTTTACTCAGTGATTCAAATAGATTCTTTTAATCTGTTAGTAAGAAAAGAAACTAAATATTATATTACCAAAAAAGGCTCTAAATCAAATGATCTGGACCTTTTCTTGGAGAAAATTTGTTCATCCGAAAACTTTAGAACACCAAAATTTCGTAAGTATATATTAGCATTATATTTAAGTATTTAGTATTATTACTTAACATAGGATGTGTTTTCATAGAATATAACTAGAAGAAAATGCAATTAGTCATAATGAGAATGTAGTGAGTAAAAAACGAACTTGGGGAGTTTGGTGGGAAAAGTCAGATTATAAAACATGATAATGTAAAAATGTTTTTTAGAATAAAGGAGGTAAGATTTGAAAACAAAGGAACCAACAAAAAGAGGAAATAATGACTAGGTACAGTGTGAAATATATTCTCAGGACTTGCCTCTCTTCTGTCCATGCTTACATAAATAATACAATGAAGAACCAATCCATTGAAAACAAAGAAAAATACAGTAAAGATAATGATAGAAATGGAAAATGGCTCAAATAGATTTATATTTCTGAGACTGTAAACCGTAAGTTATTAAAACTATCTCACTAATCACATGAGGCGTTATATAACACCTCAACACCTTGGTACAAAAGATATTAAGATAGAAAATGAAAATTGAGAGGACATGGAATAGTGATTCTGGAATAAATGATATCATTTTGTAGTCTAGTGTTCCCCTTTATTTTTTCTAATAAGATTCCAACACTTATTAAACTGGAGAAAGGTACTAAAAAGGCTAAAGAGAAAGTAAAAGTAAAAGCCCTCAACTTTCCAAAAACCAATCTGTAGACTTAGTTATACCCAGTCTGACAATTACATTAAAGTAATATGCTTCCAAATTCTATTACTTTTAAGAAGTAAAAGAACAAAAAGAGCACCTCCACTCTAAAAAAGTTAAGATTGAAAAATATCATTAAAGAAAATGTTGTACTTTGAATGATTATATTAGTATATATTAGTATTGTCTAAAAAAATCATTCAGTAATATCCAACAGTAATTGCTTTTCAGACTCTTCATAAAAAATTCATGTGGCAGATATAATATCATTTAACTTTCCTTGACAATATAACATCCTTCTAAAAAATTTAGAATGCATTGTAGTTTGTTGAAATGACAATTCTGTCAATAAAAATGCAAAAGAGGGATGACCTATGGCCATTGGTTAGATACTGCACAGAAGAAGCCAATTTCACATGACCAACCAGGATTCAACTGCTGGAACTTGTGGCTTGAATAATACAGTGGAGGGAACCAGCAGTTAGCGTAATGGCTATGTTGCTGGACTCCCATGTAGTCGACCACGGTTCGCGTCCCAGACCCGGTGGCTTAAAACTCATGCCGGGTGCGTGTGCGTGCATAGAGAATGGAGGAGAAGGGATTGCAGCGTGGCCATCCCCCCTGGGGGGTGATTTCTCACTTTCTATCTCTATGTCTCTCTCTGTCTGTCTGGTGAGTGCATGCGCCCTATAGTGAAAATCTCTCAAAAAAAAATAATAATACAGTGGAGTGTGAATCTACTCAAGGTCTTGATGGGATGGAGAAACAGAGGATTAAAGAATGTATAGTATAACTAAATCTCACTGAAAAATATTTTCTCTCTCTCTTCTCTCTCTGTCTCACATAGAGAAAAACACACAAACACACACACACACACACACACACACACACACACACACGCACATGTGCCCACTGACATTAAAATAAAGATTTGGGAATTACTAGATTAGATTGTGAGTATTAAAAGATAAAGCTTATGTGTTTGCCACAGTTCCATGGAACCAATTCTAAAGAACAAATAAAATGGTTTAAAACAACAAATCCAGAAACTGTCTTAAACTATATTTTTACACCTGGGAACACTTCACAGTATATTCAAGGAGAGTGAAAGAGTGAACATCAAATTCACTTGATCAAAGGATGATACCAGAATGTGCACACAATGCTTGGACAAATTTCACTCATCAAGGTAGAGCCTTCTCTATCTCCTAAAGTTTGGAGAAGTACAAAATGCCTATTTATGGTCTCTCAAGTTTGGAACACTCAACAGAAGCTCTTAATTTAGAGTTGTTTTCAGATCACAGCTGCCTGCTTTTCTCTGGAGAATCAAAGAGCTGCGAAAGATCCCCAGATTCAGGCCTGGATAGTTAGTGGGGAGGTTTCTTTTATCAGGCCAGGCTATGAAGACAGGGAGAACTACCTTGCTTAGTTTATTTCTCAACACAAACACAGAAATTTATTTTAAAAATGAAAGAGTAGTCACAGATTTTCTGAATACAGGAAAGAGATGAATATCCAGAAACTATCACTAATAATATAAAGTTATATGAAGTTATATGATTTGCCTGACAGAGTATAGAAAATTGCCATGAAGATGTTCACTGAGATCAAGGGAAAAACAAACAAACATACAAAAAACCATGAACAGGAACCAGCAGTTTGCGTAATGGCTACATCGTTAGACTCCCATGTAGTCGACCGTGGTTCCGTCCCGGACCAAAACTATCACTAATAATATAAAGTTATATGAAGTTATATGATTTGCCTGACAGAGTATAGAAAATTGCCATGAAGATGTTCACTGAGATCAAGGGAAAAACAAACAAACATACAAAAAACCATGAACAGGAACCAGCAGTTTGCGTAATGGCTACATCGTTAGACTCCCATGTAGTCGACCGTGGTTCCGTCCCGGACCAAGTGGCTTAAAACTCACATCGGGCGCATGTGCGTGTGTGCCCAAGATCCCAAGAGGAGAATGCAGGAGAAGGGATTGCAGTGTGGCCATCCCCCCTTTGGGTGATTTCTCGCTTTCTATCTCTCTCTGTCTGTCTGGCGAGCGCACACACCCTATAGCAAAAACCTCTCAAAATTAAAAAAAAAAAAAAGAAAAAGAAAAGATAACTACCAAAGTTCAAAAAAAAAAAAAAAAAAAAAAAAACCATGAACCAAATTCAGAATTTCAAAAAATGAGAAAATATATACTTATAAGAAGTCATGGAAATGAGATCACAGTAGCTGAACTGAAATATTTTACAAAGGAGTTCAACAGCAGACTAGATTAACTAGAAGTAAAGAGAAGTGAACACAAAGGCAGATCAAGGGAAGTAGTACAGAAGAGAAAAAAGTAAAAATACAGTAAGACTGAATAGAGCGCAAAGCACTTATAGGCTACCATTGTGTAGACCAACATTTATGTATGAAAATCCTAAAATAAGAAGAGAGAGAAAGAGCTAGAATGTTTATTTAAGGAACTAATGGCTGAAAACTTTCCAAACCTGGGAAAGAAAATGAGCAACCAGAGTAGAGAATCCCAATAGTGATTAATGCAGAGAGAGCCACACTGACAGGCAGTAATCAAATTGTCAAAAGTCAAAAAGAAAACCTTCTGAAATGAACCAGGGAAAAGTAACTCTTCACATATAAGGTTATTCCTTCCTTTGAAAACTTGGTCAGTGGATTTTTTAATTGAAAACTTGCAGACTGAGAAGGAATAGAATGATGTATTCTCAGTGCTTAAAGAATTATATATAAAAAAAAAGTCAAGTGACATCACCAGGATGATAGATTTGGAGATTCCTAACTCTTCCTCTACCCACAAATGCACCAAGTAAAGATGGATCAATTTATCTGAAAGAAAGTCTGAGACCAATTGAGAAATTCCTACCCACCAAGAAAATGAGAAAACATTCACAACAAACAGGGGAAAATTCCAGGCACACATTTTACCACAGTAGGCCCTGTGCCTTACAATTGAGAAGGGAATTCTCAATACCCAGTTCTTATCTCCCATGACCCCTATCCCTAAGGTTTCCCATGGTTTGACTAAATTTCCCAACTGTAGGAGGGGATTAGACACACAGGTGTCCCTCTAGACAGGAAGGGACAATTTCACAGGGACCCACCTAACCAAAGACAACCCAGAGAGGACAGCAATGAAGAGCATAAGGAAAATCAAGATGAGACCCAGGATCTAGCAGCAACCTCAGCATCGGTACCATTACAACTTCTATTACTGACACAGGTGCTCACAGAACCCTAAACTCCAAGACAGGAAAGAGACAAATGCAGCCCATCCATCGGCTAAGAATTACTTCACTTCAGAAGCTGAGAAGGGTGAGGGCTGAATGAAAGTCGGCTTACCATCTCTACCATCCAACAAGAAGTGAATATGAAATTCCAGCAATAAGAAATGAACAAAAGATTAAATTTGAAGAGTTTAAGTGCTTGCTTTTTGCCTATTGACCAGATAACTAGAAGTATCTGCATTATCAATGTAGCATAATTTTTTTTAATTTATTTTTACCTAAAGATGTCTCTTTTTGGTAATGACAAATGTGGTTTTTTTTTAATGCATGGTTTTTCTCAATAACCTCTGAAGATTTTAAAATTGTTTCATATCTGGTCAAGTTGAGATTTTTAAGAACTTCATTTTTAATTTATAATGAAAGTTTACAACTTGATTTTTTAAAAAATCAATAAACTGAAAGAATCTCTTAATAAAAGTCTGAAATAATAATGATTAAAGAAATAAATTTCCCCCACACTGAGGGGATGGCTGCACTACGATTTCTTCTCCTTCATCTCCTCTCAGGATTTTCCATACACACACATGTGCCTGGTGTGATTTTTCTAGCCACTGGGTTTGGGACTCGAACTGCAAAGCTGACCATGTGGCATCTAGCCACCTTAACTTCCAAGCCACCTGCTGACCCCAAAGATGAGGTTTTTAAATACATATCCTGGCCCAGCCAAAGTGACAAACAGATAGCATCACTATCTGCAAGTCTGGAGGCCTAGGTTCAGTTCCTGGGTCCACCTGAACTTGCTGGATCTTGTTGTACGTTCTGGTAATCCTACCCAACTGAGTACCTGGGGCAAAAAGACCACAGGATCCTGCAGATCTGACATGGCTGACTCTGTGATTCAAATTCTGACCCTGAAGGCTTGAAAAATATGCTGGGTGCATGTGTGTATATGATCAAAATTCTAACAGGATGTTGAAATGGATTCGTAATTATGACATGACCATACTCCATTTAAAACTGTTTTTTTTCCTCTTTCCATCTCTCTATCTCTCTATTTCTGTCTGCAGAACACACAATCGTATGACGATTAAAAATATAACTACATAGGTCAGCAGAGAGTGTAGCAGTTACATCACTGGACTCCCATATGGCCAAACATAGTTGGGGGCTTGGACCAGATGACTTGAAACACACTAGGTACATGTGTGTTTATACCCGATTTCCTGGGAGGAGAGTGGAGGAGAAGGGATTGTGTCGTGGCCATCCCCTGGAGAGTACTTTTTGACTTTCTCTCTCACTGTCTCTGTCTTTCTCTCTGGTGAGTACACACACCTTAAGGCAAAAATCTCTTCAAAAAAAAAAAAAAAGAAAAAATTCTAAGACACAAATTCATCATGTACCAATTAGTAGCATTTTTAAATGCCAATTTTATACAGTGATAAGTAACTGTAAAAAGTAATATCACTTACTCTACTAAAATTTAAAAAAATACCTAAATACATAATTTATGTAAGGAGATGAAAGATCTTTACAAGGAAAACTATGAAACATTGATGAAAGAAAGAGTAGGGGACACAAAAAAACGAAAAAGAAAACTTATGTGTATAAATTATAACATTTAATATTGTTAAAGTCCATACTATCGAAAGCATTCTCCAGTTTCAATGTAATCCTTATCAAAAAACCAGTTGCATTCTTCACAGAAATAAAAAAGCAAAAGCAATGGCCTCATATGAGGCCACAGAAGATGCACAGTGACAAATACAATCCTGAGCAAAAGAAATAAAGCTTGAGGCATGAAACAATCTGTCTTCAAAACATATTATAAATCTGTAGTAGCCCAAAAGCATGAAACTGACATAAAAATAGACACATGAACTAATGAATCAGTATATAGAATACAGAGGTAAATCCATGTGTATATAACCAACTAAAACATAAGTAAAACATTTAGGCCATTGGTCTGGGCAGAGTTTTTGGATAAAACCCCAAAACTAAAATAAACAAGTGGGATTATATCAAGCTAAAAGAATTCTGTACGACAAAGTAAAGAACCAACAGAGGGACCAGAAGCTAGCATAATGACTATGTCGCTGAACTCCCATGAAGTTGACAGCCGTTCAAGTCCCGGACCCAGTTGCTTAAACTAACGCCGGGTGTATGTGTTTGTGTGTCCAAGAACCTGAGAGGAGAATGGAGTGGAAGGGATTGTGGCATGGCCATCCCCCCTAGGGGTGTGTGATTTCTCACTTTCTGTCTCTCTTTCTCTTTCTGGCGAGTGCACGTGCACGTGCCTTATAGCATAAACCTCTCAAAAAAAAAAAAAGGTGCCAGGGCACGTTTCCTTATAACAAAAACCTCCCAAAAAAAAAAAAAAAAAAAAGAACCAACAGAATAAAGAGGCAACCTACAGAATGAGGAAAATATTTGCACATTATTTATGCAACAAAATGTAGGGAATACAAACAATTCGACAGTTAAAAACAATGAACAAAAGGAGCAATATAATTTCTAAACTGAGCAAAACTTTTGAATAGACATTTCCCCAAAGATTATATACAAATAGCCAATTGAATAATTCTCAAGTTCAAAAATTATCAAGGAATGTAAATTGAAATTACAATAAGAGGGGACTGAAGGAGGCATGGTAGTTAAGGGAGCTGGACTCCCACATGGTCAACTGAAGTTTGAGCCCCAGACCTGGCAGCTTGCTTTCTCACTTTCTCTGTCTCCCTCTCACACACATTCTCTCTATCTCTTACTCTGCAACTTTCTGCTCAAATTAATAAAGTTAAATGAAATCATTCTTAAAAAAAAGAAATTACAATGAGGTTATCTTACTGCAGTTTAATGGCTATTATAAAAATAAAGAAATTATAAAAAATCATGTTAAAGATGAAAGGAAAGGAAAACTTTTATACATCATTGACAGGAATTTAAATTAGTAGAGCCATTATCAAAAACAATATAAAGTTTCTTCAAAAAATTAAAAATAGAACTAATTTATAATCCTGTAATTTTACTACTAGGTATATTCCTAAACAATAGGAAATCAGTATGTCAGGAATTTCTGAATTCACATGTTAATCACAACACTGCTGACAATAGCCAGCCAAGATATGGAATCAACCAAAATATTCATTAATGGATGAATGGATTAAAAAATTCATATTAATATAATACAGTATTATTTGGCTATAAAAATGACATCCTGCCTGGAGTTATTAAATTATGAAATAAAACAGAAACAAATATACAAATATTGCATATTCTCACTCATATGTGGAAGCTCAAATAATTGATCTCAAAAACTTAGAAGTAGTTACCAGAAGATGGTAAGGAGAAGAGGAAGAGGGAAGATAAAGGAGAAAATAATAAAAGGTTGGTTAATGAGTACAAAATTACAGTTAAATGAGAAAAAAGGCATAAAGAAATATATATAAATCAATGAAATTGCATACAGAGCCCAGAAAGAAATTCACATATGCACAATTAATCTTTGATAGGAAGACTAAGAATACACAATGGGGAAAAGGTAGACTCATCAATAAATAGTCTTCGGAAACTATGTATCTACATGAAAAAAAAAACTAAAATTGAAACTTAGTTCACATCATGCACTAAAACCAATCAAACAGATGAAAAACACATGTAAAACCTGAAACTGTAAACTTCCTAGCAGAAAACAGGAGAAAAACTCCATGGCATTAATTTGCTCAATAATTTTTTTAACATAACGAATCAACTATCTTAGAGTAAATGAGTTACCTATGTAATGTAAAAAAACCTGTAAATTATATATTTAAAAGGGGTTAATCTTCAAAATATAAGGAACTCCAACAACACAATAGCAAAAAAGTAGTAAACTTACTTAAAACATAGGTTAAGGTCTTAGACATTTCTCCAAAGAAGACATACAAATCATTAATACGTACACCAAGCACATGCTAATTGTCACTAATCATCAGAGAAATAAAATCAAAACCACAAAAAAATAGCATATCATACTTGTCAGGGTGGGTATTATAAAATAAAATAAAAAGACAATAACTGCTATCAAGGATATAGAGAAATGGGAAATCTTACACTGTTGATACAGAAATACAAAGATATCTCCTATGGAAAAGCAGTATCTTAATAATCCCACTAATAGGTGTACATAAAAAGGATGTGAGAAACTAGCAGTTGGCATAATGGCTATGTTGCTGGATTCCCATGTAGTTGACCACAGTTCGAGTTCCAGACCCAGTGGCTTAAACTCACACCAGGAGTGTGTGTGTGCATGCCCAAGATCCTGAGAAGAAAATATGGAGGAGAAGGGATTGTGGCATGGACATCCCACCCAGGGACTGATTTCTCGATTTTTGTCTCTCTGTCTGTCTCTGTCTTTCTGGCAAGCACATGAGCCCTATAGCAAAAACCTCTAAAAAAATAAAAACATGTGAAATCATTACGCTGAACAAATATCTGGGTTTCCTTTTTTATTACAGCATTGTTTACAATGGCCAATATGTGGAAACAACCTAAATGTCTTTTGACATCTTGATATTGATGGATATAAAAAAATGAAGTT
>NW_006208558.1:178648-186753 GCF_000334495.1 Tupaia belangeri chinensis | reverse complement strand
TATATGTACTGTGTGTGTGTGTGTGTGTGTGTGTGTTGTTCAGTCTTTAAAAAGAATTAAATTGTTCGATATGGGATAACATGAATGAAACTTCAGATTAAGATCAGTGAAATATGTCATCACAGAAAGGAAAATAGGGTGTATGCACTCACCAGAAAGACAGAGAGATAGAAAGTGAGAAATCACCCTCCAGCGGGGATGGTCATGCTGCATTCTCTTCTCCTCCATTCTTTCCTCAGGGTCTTGGGCATGCATGCACACACACTTGGCGTGAGCTTAAACAGTCAGGTCCAGGACTTGAACCACAGTCGACTACATGGGTGTCCAGTGACATACCCATTACACTAACTGCTGGTCCTCTGCATGATTCCTCTTTAACACCATATCTAAAAGAAAGAGAGAGAGAGAGAGAGAGAAAGAGACAGACAGAGACAGAAAGTGAAAAGAGAAAAAGGAGAAAAGGAAAGAGAATGAAAAAATGTAAGGAAAGAAAGAGAGAAAGAAAGACAGAAATAAATCCTGGTCTACAGAATTTAAGGGCAAAATAAATGATTATTTAAAAAAAGAGTTAATGTTTCTCATATGTTAATTATTACTATTTTTTCTCTTACAATTATTTTACATTTCTGTATGTCTAAATTGTGATCCTAATGTTCTTTACTAACCATAAACAAAAAAAAGTGATCTAATATCCAGTCTAATGGAGAGATCATTAATTTTAAACAGACTATATGACAAAAAGTAAAAATAAGGTGTATCTCATTTGTATAATAAATTATAAGGCAAAATATCTGACAATATTTTATAACAAAATATATGCTTCCTCAAAGTAAAGCATCCATAATTTTAGTAAGAAATAATTAACAAAATCCACTGTCAAAATGGCTTATATAATAGATTATATATAGACAACACCATGTGGTTTTAATAATTGGCAAAGTTTAACTAAGTGAACCCTCATTCCATTGTAAAGGACATATTGATTTGAGAATCATATACAAAGGTCAAATAGATTTTTTAAAAATAAATTTAAATAAAAAGAACAGCACAACCTTCAATTGGACAGAGAAAATAATTAAAAAATAATGTAAATAAAAAAATACATCTAGGAACATGTTTATTTCAGGAAGAGTAGAAGAACAAAGAAGGCAACAATGATCAAAGAGCCAAGTAACTATGTGCACATTTTAAAAAAGCTAATAAAACTTACCCTTTTCTATTATAACTGTTTCTGAAAAATAAAAGAGAAATAAATATTGACAATTAATTCAGATCATTGTTCAGTTTGAATACACTTAAGTTTTTGTCACTGAGACATAATGAAGTACCATCTGAAACACAATAAATAAAACTTAGTCAAACTGAGAAAAAGAATAGTTAGAATAAATCTCTGGTCAGAATTTGCTGGTAGTGTATAGAAAAGTAACTGATTTTGAATGTTGATTTTTAAACTTAATTACTCCATAATTACTTACCTACATTTAATTAACTGTTATACATCTTTTGGATTATAATGGTTTTTCAAAGTACATTCACAGTGTGCAACAATTAAACCAAGGATATTACCATATTCATCATCGTCAGCAAAGAACATTACACTATGCTGTGCATCTTTAATTTTTATCCCATTATTTTTTTTCATATGTAAACATACAGACACCCACATGCACACACATTTATATATGATTGGGACTTTTTTTTTCTGTTGTAGTAAAGCATTCCATAACCTATTTGCCTCATTTATATGCATTCCTGTACCTGTCAATCAATTTTGTTACTCTGTAGCATTTCAAAAATGTTATTTATTCTATCATTATAAGTATACATTTAAGGCATTATTTTATGTTTAAAATTTTAATTTTTTTTTTTTTTGGAGAGGTGTTTCGCTATAGGGCGCGTGCGCTCGCCAGACAGATAGAGAGAGAGAGAGAGAGACAGAAAGCGAGAAATAACCCTCAGGGGGGATAGCCACACTGAAATCCCTTCTTCTCCGTTCTCCTCTCGGGATCTTGGCCTTGAAAGCACATGCGCCCGGCGTGAGTTTTAAGCCACTGGGTCCGGGACGTGAACCGCGGTCAACTACATGGGAGTCCAGCGACATAGCCATTACACTAACTGCTGGTTCCCAAAATTTAATTTTTTTTTTTGGATAGATTTTTTTTCTATAGGTCAATGTGCAACTTGCCAGAGACAGACAGAGGGAGACAGAGAGACAGAAAGAAAAAGTCATCCCCGAAGGGGTGGGGGGCACACCATAATCTCTTCTCCTCCATTGTCCTCTTGGGACTCTGGGCATGCATGCCCCTATGCCCAGCATGAGTTTTAAGATGCCAGGTCTGAGACTCGAACTGCAGTTGACCACGTGGGAGCGTAAAGACATAATCATTATGCCATCTGCTGGTCTCATTAATTACTTTATTTTTAATATAAATTTAATCACTATCATTCTAAAAATCTTACTCATTCACTTATTTTGTAATTTGACCAGAGAGAGGGAGAGAGAGGAAGTAAGAAAATGAGCCACCAGATCCAGGACTTGAACCATGTGGGAGAGTCTAGCACCTTAACCATAATGCCACTTGCTGGTCCCCAATTACTAAATATCTTTACAGTGTAGAACATTGCTTTTTCCAGCATGAATACAGTGTGTATTAGTCACAACAAAGACATAAAGGCAATATAATATACACTATCATCACCAAATAACTTCATTTTTGTATCAATTAAATGTATTGTTTTTCCCTCATTTCCCTCTCCATCCCAACCTCCACCCCCATATTACCCTATTCCCCTCCATCTTACCCCCCACTCCCATATTACCCCTATCCTTACTATCTCCAATATCTACAGTTGCTCTCCCTACTATTATACATTCTAAATTTTCAATTTCTGCTATATAGCACAGCCATTCAGTATATATTAAGTGGGGACATAGAAAGTCTGTCTTTTTTTTTTTGAGAGGTTTTTGCTATAGGGCACGTGCGCTCGCCAGAAAGACAGAGAGAGACAGAAAACGAGAAATCACCCCCCGGGGGGGATGGCCACGCCGCAATTCCTTCTCCTCCCTTCTTCTCTTGGGATCTTGGGCACGCACACACGCACGCCTGGCATGAGTTTAAACCACTGGGTCCGGGACTTGAACCACAGTCGACTACGCGGGAGTCCAGCGACATAGCCATTATGCTAACTGCTGATCCCGGAAAGTCTGTCTTTCATATTCTGGCTTGCTTCACTTAGCATTAAGTCTTCCATGTTCATCCTTGTCGTATCAAATATCAGGGCCTCATTTTTTATGACTGAATAGTATTGCATACAGTACATGTCCCCCATTTTTTCATCTATTTTTGGGAATTTGGGTTGATTTTATGTCCCAGCAATTGTAAATAAAGGTGCAATAAACATGAATGTGCTAGTGTTTTCAGACTGAGGTTTTTCCTATCTATTGGCTAAATACCTAAGAGTGTAATTACTGGGTATATGGTAGATTTCTCAGGAATCTTTATATCATTTTTCACAGTGGTTGTACTAATTTGTATTCCCACAAACACTGTAAAAGAGTTTCCTTTTCACCACAGCTTCTACTGGCACATATCATTATTTACTTATTTATTTTTAATTTTAGTCATTCTGTTTGGGGTTAAATGGTGACTCATTGTGGTTTTGATTTCTATTTCCTTTCTAATAAGAGAGGTCAAGCACATTTTCATTGTGCTTTTTGGTCATTTGTATGTCTTCTTTGGAGAGTTGTCTGTTTAGCACCTTTTTCATCTTTTAATTGGGGTGATTTTTTTTTTTTGGTAGATAAGCTGCTTGAGTTCCCTGTATATTCTGGTTATCAGTCCCTTATCTGAAGTATTGTTTACAAATATGTTCTCCAGTTCTGGGGGTTGTCTTCTCAATCTAATGATTGTTTCTATGGCTGTGCAGAAGTCTTGCAGCCTAATAAAGTCCCATTTTTTTCTATTTTGGGAACTATTGCCTGTGCTTTGGGGGTCTTCTTTAAGATGTCTTTGCCTACTCCATGATCTCCACGAGTTTTCCTGTGTTTTCTACCAGTAGTTTCATATATTGAAGTGGGATGTTTAGAGCTTAAATCCATTTTTTATTTGATTTATTATTATCGGTGAGAGATAAGTATCAAGTTTCATTTTTTCACAGGTTGATATCCAGTCCTCCAATCATCATTTGCTGAAGGAATTTCTCTTTCACACTGGATTGTCTCATTTGCCCTCCCCTCTGCTCCTGAGGGAATTTTTTTAAATTTCTTTTTATTTCTATTTCTTTTATACATTCAATCACATTATTTAGCTGACAAAGTGAATATTCCAACATGTGTACATTTCTCACCAGTTTGTGTGCCCTCTTAAAAGATCAGTTGGCTATATGTTTTCAGGTTTATTTGGTGGTTATTAGTTCTGTCCCATTGGTCTAGCTATCTGCGTTTGTGCTAGTACCATGCTGTTTTAATTATCACAGCTTTGTAATGTGTTTTCATCTTGGGAAGTGAGATGCCCCCTACTTTATTCCCATTGCATAGTATTCCTTTGGCAATAAAGGGCCTTTTATGATTCCAAACAAATTTAATTATTTTTTCTATTTCTGTGAGAAATATCTCTGGTAATTTGATTGGAATTGCATTGAATTTGGTGATTAATTTGGGTAGGATTGACATCTTGATTATATTATTTCTTCCAATCCAGGAACATGGGATGTTTTTCTCATTCTTATATACCATTTTTAATTTCTTTTTCAACTGTTTCTTAGTTTTCCTCTTAGAACTCTTTGATGTCTTTGGTAAGGTTCATTCCTAGATATCTTATTGGTTTGGAGGTTATTGTAAATGGGATTTCCTTCTTCAGTTCTGTTTGTCCATTGTAGTGTATAAAAATGCTAGATATTTAGGTATGCTGATTTTGGATTCTGCCACTTTACGATATTCATTTATCATTTCCAGAAGGTTTTTTGTGGATTTTTTTGTATTTTTCTATGTATAGCATCGTATCAACAAGTAGAGATAATTTCCCTTCTCTGTTCCTATTTGGAAGCCTTTTATTTGATTCACTTCTCTCATTGCACTGGCTAGAACTTCCAGTTAAAAAGGAGTAGAAAAAGTAGACAACCCTGACTTGTTCCAGTTTTTAGTGGAATATCTTTCAGTTTTTAGTGGAAAATCTTTCAGTTTTTTCCCATTTAATATGATGTTAGCTACAGGTTTGTCATAGATCGCTTTTATTGTGTTGAGAATATATGAACTATGGTGATTTTGCTGAGAATCTTAATCATGAAGGAGTGTTGTATTTTACTGAATGCTTTTTTCTGCACTGATTGATATAACCATATGGTTTTTATCTTTCCTTTTGTTAATGTAATATATTGCATCTATTGTTTTGCATATGTTGAACCATTATTGCATCCCTGAAATAAAGCCTAGTTGGTCATACTGTATAATCTTTTATTACTATTTTGTGATACAAATTGCTAGTATCTTGTTGAGAATTTTTATATCTGCATTCAAAAGAGATATGGGCTGGAAGTTTTTTTTTTTCTTTTTTTTTTAATCCCCATGTCCTTGACTGGTTTGAAATTTAAATGATGGAGTCTTTGTAGAATGAATTCAGGAGGGTTCTTTCCTTTTGAATCTTTAGGTATATTTTAAGGAGAATTGGTATTTATTCTTATTTAAAAGTTTTATAGAATTCACAAGTCAAGTCACCAATTTGGGCTCTTTTTTATTGGGAGACTATTTATTATTGATTCAATCTCATTGCTTGTTATGGGTCTATTCAGACTTTCTATTTCTATTTCTTCCTGGTTCAATCTTGTTAAGTGATACATGTGCAATAATCTGTTCATTTAATCTAGGTTTTCTTGTTTGTTGGAATATAATCGCTCATAATATTATCTGATGATATTTTGTACTTAATGGGAGAATTTAATCCATTTGCATTCAAAAGTGTTATTGGTAATTGCAGACTTATACCTCTCATGTTGTCAGCCAATTTCTCAGTTGTTTTTTGTTCTATTTCTGTTTGTCTCTCTTTAGTTATCTTGATACAATACTCTCCTCAGTACTTCCTGTAGAATTGTTCTAGGTTGATGAATTCTTTCTGTTTTGTTTATCTGAGAATACTTTTATTTGTTCTTTCCATTTGAAGAATAATCTTGCTGAATATAGTATTTTTGTTCACAATTGTTTTTCTTTTAATATATTAAATACATCTTGCCATTCTTTCCTTTCCTGCATTGTTTCCATTAAGAAATCTGATGCTATCTTAATGAGATAGCCTTTATATATAACTTGATATTTCTCTCTTGCCATTTTAAATATTGTCTTTTTCTTTAATTTTTACCAATCTGACCATGATGTGCTGGAGGAAAGATCTGTTTTTTTTTTTTTTTTGAGAGGTTTTCGCTATAGGGCGCGTGCGCTCGCCAGACAGACAGAGAGAGACATAGAGACAGAAAGCGAGAAATCACCCCCCAGGGGGGATGGTCACGCCGCAATCCCTTCTCCTCCATTCTCCTCTCGGGATCTTGGGCACACACGCACACGCGCCCGGCGTGAGATTTAAGCCACCGGGTCCGAGACGCGAACCGCGGTCGGCTACGTGGGAGTCCAGCGAAATAGCCATTACGCTAACTGCTGGTTCCCTGCTGGAGGAAAGATCTTTTGTGTTGATTCTATTTGGGGTCCATTTTTAAAAATTAATTTTTTTTCTTTTTACATTTTTTTCACATTATATTGATTCACAAAACACCTTAAACTAAAACTATGGACAAAGGTAGAATCTAGTTACAAATGCACTGTAATTTTCTTCTGAAACATTTTTAATTAATTCATTAAGTTACATTCCTTCCCTGAGCATTGTCACAGCATACAAAATGTGATTTCCCATCCAAAATATACTGCATTGTGATTTAATCATACATATTATTATTATTAATTTTCCATTTCTAGTTTCATATTTATACATGTATATATATTTTTTACCCCTATTTCTCACCCTCTGCCATTTCCCACACTCCTCCCACACTAGCTTAAAAGTCTACAGTAGTTGAGACCAGCAGTTAGCATAATAGTTATGGCGCTGAACTCCCATGTAGTCGACCATGTTTCACGTCCCAGACCCAGTAGCTTAAACTCATGCTGGGAGCATGTGCCTGCATGCCCAAGATCCAGAGAGAATGGAGAAGGGTTTGCGGCATGGTCATCCCCCCTGGGGGGGGGGTGATTTCTCGCTTTTTATCTCTCTGTCACTACGGTAAGCATGTGCACCCTATAGCAAAAACCTCTCCAAAGGAAAAAAAAATAAATAAAAAGGTCTACAGTTGTTTTACATTCCTTTTCCCCACCACATTTTATTGATTCACAAAATTTCTTAAGTAATCTGACTACTTTCAATAGCAAGTTTAGCTGGTATGTACATATCAGTGAATGTATGTCTGACTTTAGGCATGAAACTCTGAGTAGGATGAATATACTACAAGGTAGCACCTAGCTGACACTATAAAACTTACTATGCTCATTAAATAGGTATTTTTAATATATTTTTAAATTTCAAGTAAAGTAGCTTTAGCTTTAATAAATCAAAGAAATACTATGGAACTTTACTTAAAACTTAAAACCAGGAAACAGGTTAAGATTCTGTTCAAATAGTAGGTTCATGAACCTATTGGCTACTCAAAACTGGACAAAAATCCTTAAAACTGGAAAACAAAGCCTAGAAGAAAATCAGCAATGTTTTAGTGAAAAGTCACAAGATGCTATTTAACCAGTTCAGTCTCATGTATTTAATCTAACTTCTGTTGTGGTCCGATATTCTCAGTTAAATTCTGAGATATAATATTCAAACACAGATGTATTTCTGTGATAAAGTTGGCCATTTTCTTAGGTTTTAAACTCTTATTTCCGTGTTTCTGTATTTAATTTTCCTGGTATAGCACTTGATTGAAAACTTCTTGGATAGCTAATCTGATGTTGGTAAACCTGTTCTTTCAGGTTTTGTTTATCTGAGATTATTCTTGTCTTTTCTTCCCATATGAAGGAAAATCTTGCTGGGTACAGTATTCTTGGTTGAAATTGCTTTTCCCTTAACACTTTGAAT
>NW_006208558.1:168800-178105 GCF_000334495.1 Tupaia belangeri chinensis | reverse complement strand
AGAGTGTGTATTTCTTCTGTTAGATCTTGCAAGAATTTCCTCACCTCCTGGAACTTGTCAGCTTTTTTCTCCTGCCTCTTCTGTAGTTCGTTGTCTCTCTTCTCTTCCACTTCTGTTAGCTTTGTCATTATGAATATTCTAAAATCCTTATCAGTCATATTCATAAGTTTCATTGTACTGTCTGCAGAGATGTTACTGTTTTCCCTTGGAGGAGAGGTATGGTCTCACTTTCCCAAATTTCTTGTGATCCTGCAGTGATTTCTAGTCATCTTATGGATGGTGCATATTTCTTCCTGATTCTTGAAGTTCCATCTGAGCATTCAGAGGTGAGCAGGAGGTGATCTGCAATCTCTCTTCTATTCCATTTTTACTCTTTGTGCATCAGATTCAAGGTGAAGAGAGGAATATTCTGACCCTAACCATATTCAGATGTTTGGAAACTGTTCACTTTGGATAGACCTGTCTAGACACTAAGTGCATAGAGGCAGCTAATCAGAAAAATGAATAAAAATAAAGAAAAAAGAAAAAAAAAAACGATAGAAAAGAAGAAAAAATAAAATGCAAAAGGAAAAGAAGAAAAGGAGGATAAAAATATAAGATTATAATTTTAAAAATCAAAAATGAAAACTGTGTGGTGTGCATGTGCACTGAGCGAAACCAATATTTCACAGCTGAAGTACGGTATCCATATCAGGCTAGGCCTGGCTTCACTGGTTCCTTTCCTAAATGAAGTGAGGAAAGGCACTAATTAGCACAATAATGTAGAGGCTTGAGAGTTCAGAAAATTCTTTACCTTAAAAAAAAAATTAAAAAGTCACAGGGAGACACAGTGAGACAGAGACAAACAGACAGAAATGGAGAGAATGAGAGCTATCTTTACCCACTATGAATGAATCTGGAGCTGGAGCAGGAAGTCTCAGCAGAAAATCTTCATTTTTGGTCAAAGAAACCAATATTTATGGAGAGGTTTTTTGTTTGTTTGTTTGTTTTGTTTCTGTTTTTTTGGCTATAGGGCATGTGAGCTCACCAGACAGACAGAGAGAGACAGAGAGATAGAAAATGAGAAATCACCCCCCAGGGGTGATGGCCACGCCACAATCCCTTCTCCTCCATACTCCTCTTGGGATCTTGGGCACGCACACACACACGCCCAGTGTGAGTTTAAGCAACCGGGTCCAGGACTCAAACTGCGGTCGACTATGTGGGAGTCCAGTGACATAGCCATTACTCTAACTGCTGGTTCTAGAAACCAATATTTCACAGTTGAAGTATGGTATCCATAACAGGATAAGCTTCTATTTGGGGTCCTTTGTGTTACATGGGTCTGAATTTCTACATGTCCCTCTATATTTGGAAAATTTTCAAATAGTATTTCATGGATGAGGTTTTCTATGCCTCTTGCAGATTTTTCACCTTTGGAATGCCTGTTATGTGGATATTTGGCATTTCACAATATCTAGGATTTCCTGCATATTGTCCTCATATTTTGGGGGTAGTTTTTCATTCCTTTGGGGATTTTGGTCTATATTTGAGACTTTGAGTTCGAGGTAAAAAGTTCTTTCTTCTGCATGGTTCAATCTGCTGTTGATGCTTTCTAGGGACATTTTAATTTATTGTATTGTATTCTTCATTTCCAGAAGTTCTTTCTGATTCTTTTTCAGGTTGTCTATATCTTTATGAAATTCCTTTATCATGTCTTGAAATAATTTTCTCATTTCCTGGAACTGATTGTCTGTTTTCTCTTGCATCTCAATTAATTTTGTCACTAAAAATATTTGAATTTGAGACCAACAGTTTGTGTAATGGTTGTGTCTCTGACCTCCATGTAGTCAACCATGGTTCAAGTCCCAGACCCGATGACTTAAACTCACGCCAGACACATGTGTGTGCATGCCCAAGGTCCTGAGAGGAGAATGGAGAAGAAGGAGAAGAAGGGATTGTGGCTTGCCCATTTCCTCCCTCCCCCTGGGGGGTGATTTCTCGCTTTCTGTCTCTCTGTCTCTCTGGTGAATGTATGCACCCTATAGCAGAAACCTCTCCAAAAAATAAAAAAGAAAGAATATTTGAACTATTTTTTTGACATTTCTATATATTCCTTTGAATTGTTCATTGTTGGTGAGGTACTACTGCACTCCCCTGGAAGAGTTAACCCCCTTGTTTCCTCATGTTTCTTCAAGATATGGGCTGGCCTTTGGTCACTTGATAAAGTATTCACTATTTCATATTTACTAAAATAGATTCTGTTGGATTGGAAGAGAAAATTTCACCCTTAGATCCAAGGTGTGTTTCTATTAGAGTGTTGTGTCTCCCAGGTCAGAGCAATTATGTCACTTCCGATGCTTGTGTCCTCTACCAAAATTTCAGCTCTTTATGAGGTGGTAGCAAACTAAGCAGATATAACTTAATGAAGAGGATCATTTTGTGGACTGCACCCAGTGCAGCACAGGGGCTGGTGTGCCAAAATTTCCAAAGTTACTCCCAGCACCTGGGGTGCACTCACAAATGGAGGCCTGCTCAGACCGGGCCTGAATCTACCAGTGGGTGGGGCACACCTAGGTCACTAGAGTAGTGGGCTATGGAATTCTGAAAGTTCCAAAATTACTTCCAGGGTCTAGGGGTGTACTCTTGAGAGGACATCTGCCAAGACCAAGCCTGACTCTCTCAGGGGTTGGGATGACATTTGGCTCATTTTAAGCAGGGATATATAGTGTTTCTCCTTCATAATCAAGTTCATCTCACTTAGAGTTACATCTTCTACATTCATCTACTTTGAGTCTAATGACAGAATTTCCTTGTCCTTTATAGTTATGTAGAATTCTGTTGTATATATGTGGCATGTTTTCTTAATCCAGTATGCTCACTGTATATCTTTTAATTTTACCAAATTCACTTTTTCAAACAGTTTGTTTCTTGAAGACTCTAAAGCGTTTTCTATATGTAAGATGATATTATCTGCAAACAGAAAACTTACTTCATTCTTTCGTATCTGTATGCCTATTATTTCTGTCTGTTGTTAATCACTTTTTGCCAGTACATCCAAACCTTTGTTGAACAAAAGTGGTGTGAGTACACATCCTTGTCTTATTCCTGATCATAAGAAACAAGTTTTAACTTTTCATTATTTTATATGTTATTAACATGGCCTTTACTATTCTGAGGCACATTCCTTTCTAGTGTCTATAATAATCCCAAAACTCCATAATACTAAATGTTGAAACAATAAAACATCAAAATCCCTACAGTCTAAAATTTCTAACTTGAAAATCTGGAAAATCAGAATCCTAAAATATTAAAATCACTAGTATTGAAATTCTTAGTATACCAAAAATACTTTTCTTTTTTCCTTATAAGTTTTCTATCCCATTATCTTAGCACGTTGGCATTATTTTTAATGGTTCACTATGGTATATGTTTAATCTTTGCTTAATTTTCAATACTGGAGGAATAAATTGTGAAACAACTTTTAGAGAATTTTAATCAGCTTTATGCATTCTCTGTATATAAGTACACTATCACAAATAGATGCATCTATTGATAATTGTATTTTTTGTTTTGTTTTCCATCTCTTAGAGTGATGTGTCACACTTATTGATTAGAATATGTTGAACTGTTACTGTAATCCACTTGATTATGGTGAATTATCCTATTTTTATTATTATTTATACATTCAATTGTTACACATGATTTAATTTGGAAAGAGATTTTACCCAACATGATATTTGTCACACAGCAGGCAAATTGAGAATACTATATAGGACATTACCAACAGGCAACAAACTATGTCTGTGTCCCACAAATGTCTTACTTCTCTATTTTTTTCTTAATTACCCTTCCTGCACTCCTTCTTTTCCACTTTCCTTCCACTTTGTTGCCAGTGTCCATAACAATTTTCAATGCTTTTATGGCTTCCATTTAGTCTTTACCATAGAGTGTAGAAAGACAGTATATGTTAAGTGGAGACATACAATCTCTCTGTTTCATAGCCTGACTTTCTTCACTCAGTAATAAATTTTCCATGTTTGTCCACTTTCTATCAACTGCCAGGGTCTTGTTTTTTATAGTATTCTGTGGAGTATATGTGTCACAATTTTTCAATCCATTCATCTGTTGTGGACATTTGGGTTGGTTCCATGTCATAACAATTGTGAATAATATAGCAATAAATATAGTTGCATAAATGCTCTTGTGACTTTGTGTTCTCCTGTGCTTTGGCTAGATACCCAGGAGTGGAATTGCTGGATCATATGGTAGTTCTATTTGAAGGTCTTTGAGGAACCTACATATTGTTCTCCACAGTGGTTAGATCAATTTAAATTTCCACCAAGAAGGTAGGAGAGTTCCCCTTTCACATCTCCAAAAGCATTTATAATTAATTTTTAATGTTTGCCATTCTGACCCAGGTTAGGTGGTATCTCATTTTTGTTTTTATCTGCATCTCCCTTATGATGAGGGATGTTGAGCATTTTTTTTAAGAATTTATTATTTATTTATTTGTTTATTTATTTATTTATTTTAATTTAACTAGAGAGGAACAGAGTAAGAGAGAGAGAGAGGAAAGTGAGAAAGTAAGCCACCAGGTTGGGGACTTGAACCAGGGTCAGCCATGTGGGAGTCCATCACCCTTAACCACCACGCCACCTGCCAGCCCCAGAGCATTTTTTCATATGCTTTTTGCCTATTTGTATATCTTCCTTAGAGAGACCTGTTCATTCAGCTCAGCTCATTTCCCCATTACTTATTTATTTTTATTGAGAGATTTTTGTTATAGAGTGCGTGTGCTCGCCAGAAAGACAGAGAGAGAAAGAGAGACAGAAAGCGAGAAATCACCCCACCCAGGGGGGGATGGCCATGCTGCAATCCCTTCTCCTCCATTCTCCTCTCAGGATCTTGGGCACGCATGCAAAGGTGCCCGGCATGAGTTTAAGCCACCAGGTTCAGGACTTAAACCGTGGTCGACTACATGGGAGTCTAGCAACATAGGCATTACGCCAACTGCTGGTCCCTTCCCCATCTTTTAATTGGGTTAATTATTTGCTTCCTGAATTTCCTGTGTACTCTGGTTATCAATCCCTTATCTTAGTCTAAGAAAAATTCTTTCTCATTCCAAGCATGGTAAATTCATAGTAATTACTGTGTCCTTTGCTGTGCAGAAAGTTCTCAATTTGTTGTAATCCCACCTGTCTATTTTAGGGATTATTGTCTGTGCTTTTGGGATCTTGCTTAAGAAGTCTTTGGCTACCCCAATACGTCCCAGAGATTTCCCAGTGTTTTTTACCAATAATTTTATAGGTTGAAGTCTTAGGTTTAGATCCTTGATCCATTTTGAGTTGATTTTTGTTAATCGTGACAGATAGGGGTTCAGACTCATCTTTGTGCAGATGGAAATCCAGTTTTACCAGCACCATTTGCTAAACAGATTTTGCTAGTTGGCTGTGTTTTGGGGTTTATTTCTGGGGTCTCTACTCTGTTCCATTGGTCCTTGTGTCTGTTTTTGTGCCAACATCATCCTGTTTTGATTATCACAGCTTTGTAATATATTTTGGGATCAGGTAAAGAGATGCCACCCACTCCACTCTTCTTGTGCAGGATGGCTTTGGCAATACATGGTCACTTATGATTCTGGACAAATTCTATGATTGTCTTTTCTAGATATGTGAAGAATGTACCCAGTACTTTGATTGGGATTGCATTAAATATATAGATTAACTTGTGTAGGATTGCCATTTTGATTTTATTAATTCTCTCAACCCAGGAACATGGGATGTCCTTACACTTTTTTGTGTCCTTTTTGATTTCTTTTTAAATATTTTTATAGTTTTTCTTATAGAGGTCCTTAAATTCCTTGGTTAGTTTTATTCCTAGGTATCTTATGCTCTTTGTGGCTATGGTAAATGAGATTACTCTCTTTAGTTTTGTCTGTCTGCCTGCTGTTTGTATATAGAAATGATATAGATTTCTGTATATTGATTTTATTTCCTGCCACTTTACTATATACATTTATTACTTTGAGAAGTTTTGTCATAGATACTTTTGGTGTTTTCTATGCATATAATGATGTCATCTTCAAATAGAGATAATTTCACTTCCTCTATTCCCAATTTGAATGCCTTTTGTCTTATTCTCTTTTCTGATAGCATTGGCTAGGACTTCCAGTAATATATTGAATAGAAGTGGAGAGAGTGAGCAACCTTGTCTTGTACCATTATTTAGTGGGAAAGGTTTTAGCTTTTCTCCATTCAGTATAATGTTAACTATACGTTTTTCAAAGATGGCTTTGATTATGCTGAGAAACGATACTTCTATGCCAATTTTACTGAGATTCTTAATTATGAAAAATGCTGTATTTTGTCAAATGTTTTTTTCCACATTGATTGAATGATCATATGTTTTTTATCTTTTTTCTGTCAATATGGTGTATTACATATATGGTTTTGCAAATGTTGAACCACACTTGCATCCCTGGAATAAAATCCAGCTGTTTGTGATAAATATTTTTTAAATGCCATTAAATACAATTAGCAAGTATCTTGTTAAGAATTTTTGCATTTATACTCATCAGAGATATAGGTCTACAGTTGTTCTTTATTGTCATATCCTTTTTTCTTTTTTTTTATTGGAGAGGTTTTTGCTATAGGGCACGTGCGCTCGCCAGACAGACAGAGAGAGACAGAGAGACAGAAAGCAGGAAATCACCTCCCAGGGGGGATGGCCATGCCTCAATCCCTTCTCCTTTCTCCTCTTGGGATCTTGGGCATGCACGCACACACGCCCGGCATGAGTTTAAGCCACCGGGTCCGGGACGCGAACTGCGGTCGACTACATGGGAGTCCCGCGACATAGCCATTACGCTAACTGCTGGTCCCACATTGTCATATCTTTATCTGTTCTGGGAATGAGGGTGTGGGAGGCTACATAGAATGAATTTAAAATGGTTCCTTCCTTTTGGATCTCTAGAAACAGTTCAAGCAGAATAGAGCTTACCTCTTCTTTAAAAGTTTTGTAAAATTTAGCACTGAATCAGTCAGGGCTTGCACTTTTCTTTTTTTAGGAGGTTATTTACTTCTGACTCAGTCTTTACACGTCTATTCAGGCTTTCTATGTCCTCCTGATTCAATCTTGGTAGATTATATATGTCCAGGAATTTGTCCATCTTATCCAGGTTTTCTTATTCATTTGCATATAGTTGTTTGATGTATCCTGTAATGATGTTTTTTATTTCTATTGTTTCTGTTGTAATATTGCCTGATTCATTGCGAATTTGATTTGTTTGGTTCCTTTTCCTCTTCTTCTTAATTAGTCTAGTTAATGGTGTGTCAATTTGTTTATCTTCTCAAAAAACCACCTTTGCATTCACTTATTTTCTATATAGTGCACTTATTTTCTATTTCATTTATTTCTACTCAAATCTTTATTATTTATTTTCTCCTGGCATTTTTTGGACTTTTTTCTTGTTGTTTTCCAATCCCCTGAGGCATGATGTGAGGTTGTCCTTTTTGCAACCTTTCCATTTTATTCTTGTGTCAAATAGTTGCTAGGAACTTCACTTTTATGACTGCTTTTACAGTGTCCCATACATTATAAATGCTTGTGCACTCGTTATCATTTGTTTCCATGAATCTTTTGATTTCAGTCTTAATCTATTCGGTAGTCTTGAATTCACTCAGAAGTAGGTTATTTAGCTTCCATGTATTTGTGTGTATTCAAAGGTTTCTACAGAGATTAATATCAAGTTTAATCCCATCATGGTCAGAGAAGTTTCTGAATATAGTTTCTATGACTTTGAATCTGTAAATACTGGTTTTGTGCCCTATCATGTGGTCGGTCTTTGAGAAAGTACATGCGGGGCTGAGAGAAATGTATATTTTGTGTGTTTTGCATGGAAAGTTCTATAGATGTCTGTCAAGTACATGTGATTTTTGGTATAATTTAGGTCCTGAATCTCTTTGCTTATTTTTTGTCTTGCTGATCTGTCTACAGGAGATAATGGGGTATTGAGATCTCCAATAATTGGTCTGTTACATTCTGTCTCTCCTTTTAGATCTAGCAGTCTTTCCTTTACTCCTGAGTTGAGTGCATAGATATTTATGAGTATCACATCTTCATTATGAATTAACCCTTTTACTACATGATGATGCTTTTCTGTGTCCCTTCTTTCAATTTTTGTCTTAAAGCCTTTTTTCCAAAATCAGTATGGTAACTCCCACTCATTTTTTGTTTCCATTTGCATGGAATACCTGTTTCCAGCCCTTTACTTTTTAATCTATGTTTGTGCTTATCCATGCGGTAGGTTTCTTGTAGGCAGCAGATGGTAGGTTTCTGATTTTTTATCCATTCAGCCAGTCTGTGTCTCTTGATTGTAAAATTCAGTACATTAACATTCAATGTTATTATCAATATATCTAGACTTCTTTCTATCACAAAGTTGACCTCATTCTTGGTTGTTTTTTGTTCTCATTGCTGTCTATCTCTCTTTAGTTTTCTTGGCATCGTACTGCTTTCAGAATCTGTTGATGATATGGTCTGAAGATGGTAAATTCTTCCAGAATTTTTTAAATTCAAGGACATTTTTGTCTCCTTTTCCCATATGAAGGATAATTTTGCCAGGTATAGTACTTTTGGCTGAAATTGTTTTTCATTTAACACTTTGAATATATTTCCCCATTCTTTCCTTGCTTGCACTGTGCTGTGGAGAGAATCTTTTTGGATTGATTCTATTTTGGGTTCTTTGTATTTCACAGGTCTGAATATTAGAGTGCCTCTCTAGACTTGGTAAATTTTCTCTCAGAACTTTGTGAAATAGATTACCAATGCCTTTAGTAGTTTTTCACCTTCTGGGATATCATGTTTTCAGATATCTGGGCATTTTATGGTATCTAGTATTTTTCATATATTATCCTCAATTTATTGGTTGTTTTCTCAGTATTTTTTATAATTTATTTTAGGTCAGACAATTAGTCTTTGGCTTCCAAGATTCAATTTTCTGCATGGTCTACCCTGCTTTTAATACTTTTTTAAATTTAAATTTATTTATTTGCATTCATTCACTGTACATCATTACAACATACAAAATGAGATTTTTCCATCCAGAGTACACTGTATATTGTCTCAGTCAAGCACATCAACAAACGTGTTATTGTCAGCAAATAATTTTTCATTTCTTTTTTTCTGTTTGTTTTCCTTCCCCCCCCTCCTTGATTCCCTATCTCTTACCCTCTGCCATCTCCCACTCTCCTCCCACACTGTCTCTGGTATCTATGTTTGCTTTCTATACTGTTTTCCCCCCACATTTTATTGAATTACTAAAG
>NW_006208558.1:166162-168170 GCF_000334495.1 Tupaia belangeri chinensis | reverse complement strand
GATGAGAGATCTGCTGTTAGCCTGATGGGATGTCCTTTGTAGGTAACTTGCTGTTTTTTTCTTGCCAATCTTAGTATCTTGTCTTTGTCTGTGGTTTTTGTCAACCTGGCTCTAACGAGTCTTGGAGAAGGTCTTCTTGGGTTGATTCTATTTGGGGTCCTTTCTATTTCTTGGGACTGGATCTTTGAATGCCTCTCTAGTTTTCAAAAGTTTTCTTGCAGAATTTCATGGAATAGATTATCAATACCCTTATAGGTCTCTTCACCTTCTGGAATGCCAATTATCTGGATGTTTGGACGTTTGATAGTATCTAGTACTTCTCATATATTATTCTCAAATTTTTGGGCCATTTTCTCAGTCTTCGTGGTGGATTTTTCTAGGCCAACCATTTTCTCTTCTACATCTGAGATTCTATTTTCTGAATGATCTAGTCTGCTTTTAATACTTTCAAGGGAGATTTTTGACTTCCTGTATTATAGACATCATCTCTAACAGTTCTGTCTGGGTCTTTTGTAAAGTGTGTAATTCCTCTTTTAGATCTTGCAACAATTTTCTCATCTCCTGGAACTCGTCAACTTCTTTCTCCTTTCTCTTTAGCAGTTCATTATCTCTCTTCTCTTCCATCTCTGTTAGCTTCGCCATTAAGAATGTTCTAAACTCCTTATCAAACATTTCCATGATTTTCACCGAACTGCTTGTGGATGAAGAAGAGTTACTCTTTTCCCTTGGAGGAGAGGTATTTTCTTGCTTTCCCATATTCCTTGTGATTCAGCGGTGATTTCTTGTCATCTGATGGATGGTGTGTTTCTTTCAAATTATTGAAGTTCAGTCTGAATGTTCAGGAGCCAGCAGACCGAGGTGATTTAGAATCTCTTTGCCGTTCTGTTGCAGCCACTGGTGCAGCAGATTCAGTAGATATTGAGGAATATTTTAACCCACGGTAGCTTTTTGGTTGGCTGAATTATCAGTAGAAAATCTTCATTTCTCATGTGCCCTGAAATACCTACATTGCAGGAGCCATAAGGAATTTTCTTCTGAAGCCTTGCCTCTCCTGCCTTGATGGCAGGAGCCATGTGGAATCTTCTTCTACCCTGCTTTTAATACTTTTGAGGGAGGTTTAGATTTCCTGTATTACAGCCTTCATATCTAACAGTTCCATTTCATTCTTTGTTATGGTATTCAATTCTTCTTTCACATTGTGGAAGGACTTCCTCATCTCTTGCAGCTCAACATCTCTTTTCTCTTTCATCTCATAGTTTTGTTACCATAAATATTCTAAATTATTTTCCTGAGATTTTGGAAATATTCTCTAATTTTTCTCTACTTGGAGATAAGTTACAGTTTTTCCTTGCTGGAAATGTATTACTTGATTCGTTCATCCTTGAGGCTCTTCAATGTTTAGTTATTTGGTGATGTATTCACTTTTGGCTAATTTGTTGTAAAAGAATTCTATAACTCATGAGTTTCCTTTACTGTAAAATAATTTGGTGTTATTTTCTCCCTTCTACTGTGTCCTCCAGTGTGGGAGTCACAGTAGGAGTTTGAAATCGAATTTATAAAGGGGAGTTTCACTCTTTTCACAACCACTACAGTGAATTGCAAAGAATTATCTAAAACTCAAAATATTCAGATGTTTAGCTACTATGCACCTAGATTTCTCTAGGCAGTGGATAAGTAAAATAGGAAAGTAAGGTAAAAGAAAAAGGAAGTAGGGAACAGAAATAGGAAGAAAAAGCAAAGAAAAAAGAACTAATACAAAAAGAGGAGGAAAAAACAGAAATCACTTAGCAGAAAATAAAATTGGGTTAAAAATGGAAAACTGTGAGGGACCAGCAGGTGGCGTGGTAGTTAAGGTCCTGTAAGTGTCTAGAAACTTACCCATTTCTTCTAGGTTATCCAAATTGTTGGCATGTAAGTATTCATAATAGTCTTATAGTTCTCTGTATTTCTTTGGTATCAATTGTAATGTCTCCTTTTTTTTTTTTTTCTTTCTTTTTTTTTTTTTTGG
>NW_006208558.1:162366-163944 GCF_000334495.1 Tupaia belangeri chinensis | reverse complement strand
GTCTGCTTTTAATACTTTCAAGGGAGATTTTTGACTTCCTGTATTATAGACATCATCTCTAACAGTTCTGTCTGGGTCTTTTGTAAAGTGTGTAATTCCTCTTTTAGATCTTGCAACAATTTTCTCATCTCCTGGAACTCGTCAACTTCTTTCTCCTTTCTCTTTAGCAGTTCATTATCTCTCTTCTCTTCCATCTCTGTTAGCTTCGCCATTAAGAATGTTCTAAACTCCTTATCAAACATTTCCATGATTTTCACCGAACTGCTTGTGGATGAAGAAGAGTTACTCTTTTCCCTTGGAGGAGAGGTATTTTCTTGCTTTCCCATATTCCTTGTGATTCAGCGGTGATTTCTTGTCATCTGATGGATGGTGTGTTTCTTTCAAATTATTGAAGTTCAGTCTGAATGTTCAGGAGCCAGCAGACCGAGGTGATTTAGAATCTCTTTGCCGTTCTGTTGCAGCCACTGGTGCAGCAGATTCAGTAGATATTGAGGAATATTTTAACCCACGGTAGCTTTTTGGTTGGCTGAATTATCAGTAGAAAATCTTCATTTCTCATGTGCCCTGAAATACCTACATTGCAGGAGCCATAAGGAATTTTCTTCTGAAGCCTTGCCTCTCCTGCCTTGATGGCAGGAGCCATGTGGAATCTTCTTCTACCCTGCTTTTAATACTTTTGAGGGAGGTTTAGATTTCCTGTATTACAGCCTTCATATCTAACAGTTCCATTTCATTCTTTGTTATGGTATTCAATTCTTCTTTCACATTGTGGAAGGACTTCCTCATCTCTTGCAGCTCAACATCTCTTTTCTCTTTCATCTCATAGTTTTGTTACCATAAATATTCTAAATTATTTTCCTGAGATTTTGGAAATATTCTCTAATTTTTCTCTACTTGGAGATAAGTTACAGTTTTTCCTTGCTGGAAATGTATTACTTGATTCGTTCATCCTTGAGGCTCTTCAATGTTTAGTTATTTGGTGATGTATTCACTTTTGGCTAATTTGTTGTAAAAGAATTCTATAACTCATGAGTTTCCTTTACTGTAAAATAATTTGGTGTTATTTTCTCCCTTCTACTGTGTCCTCCAGTGTGGGAGTCACAGTAGGAGTTTGAAATCGAATTTATAAAGGGGAGTTTCACTCTTTTCACAACCACTACAGTGAATTGCAAAGAATTATCTAAAACTCAAAATATTCAGATGTTTAGCTACTATGCACCTAGATTTCTCTAGGCAGTGGATAAGTAAAATAGGAAAGTAAGGTAAAAGAAAAAGGAAGTAGGGAACAGAAATAGGAAGAAAAAGCAAAGAAAAAAGAACTAATACAAAAAGAGGAGGAAAAAACAGAAATCACTTAGCAGAAAATAAAATTGGGTTAAAAATGGAAAACTGTGAGGGACCAGCAGGTGGCGTGGTAGTTAAGGTCCTGTAAGTGTCTAGAAACTTACCCATTTCTTCTAGGTTATCCAAATTGTTGGCATGTAAGTATTCATAATAGTCTTATAGTTCTCTGTATTTCTTTGGTATCAATTGTAATGTCTCCTTTTTTTTTTTTTTCTTTCTTTTTTTTTTTTTTGG
>NW_006208558.1:136434-162287 GCF_000334495.1 Tupaia belangeri chinensis | reverse complement strand
GGTCACGCCGCAATCCCTTCTCCTCCATTCTCCTCTTGGGATCTTGGACACGCACGCATACGCGCCCGGCGTGAGTTTTAAGCCACCGGGTCCGGGACGCAAACCACGGTCGACTACGTGGGAGTCCAGTGACATAGCCATTACGCTAACTGCTGATTCCCAATGTCTCCTTTTTATTTCTGATTTTTCTTTACACATTTCTCTTTTTGCATAGTCTTTTAAAGCCTTGTTCATTTTCTTTATCTTGTCAGAAAAACAACTTACTTTTATTTTTATTAATTTTTATTTATATTTTTAGATTTCATTTCATTGGTTTCCATTATGGCCTTTATTTCCTCTCTTCAGTTAACTTAAGGCTTAATTATTTTTCCTAATTATTTGAGATATCAGATTAGATTATTCAATTAATGCTTCCTCCTTCCTCTCTTTTTTATGCATCTTTAAAATGCTTAGATATAGATGTTTATTATTCTAAACTTTCCTCTTAGAATTGCTTTTGCTGCGTTCTGTAACTTCTTGTATGTTGTTTCTATTTTCATTTATCTCAAAAAATTTTGAAATTTCCCTTTCACTTTTTTTTTTTGGAGAGGTTTTCGCTACAGGGCACGTGCACTCTCCAGACAGACAGAGAGAGACATAGAGACAGAAAGCGAGAAATCACCTCCCAGGGGGGATGGTCACGCCTCAATCCCTTCTCCTCCATTCTCCTCTCGGGATCTTGGGCACGCACGCACACACGCCCGGCCTGAGTTTTAAGCCACCGGGTCCAGGACGCGAACCGCGGTTGACTACGTGGGAGTCCAGAGACATAGCCATTACACTAACTGCTGGTTCCCCCCTTTCACTTTTTGATTTGACCCATTGATTGTTTAGAAATGTGTTGTTTAATTTCCAAATATTTTTAAAAATTCTTCCTATTATTGATTTCTAATTTCATAATGTTATAGTTGAAAAAGATTCTTGACATTTCACTTATTTTTATATTTGGTAAAAATTGTTTTGTGCCTAATATATTATCCATTCTAGAGTATAGTTTGCAATTGAGAAGAGCGTGGATTCTCTTATTGTTGACTTGAAGTTCTCATTTTCTGGTAGGTTCATTTTGTCTAACGTGCATTTTTTTTTCCTCACTTTGCCTTTTTAATTTTCCATTCAATATTTCTATTGTTAAAAGTGAGGCAATGAGGTCCCTACTTGTTATTGTATATCTGTCTATCTTTCTTCAGATCTAGTAATATTTGCTTAGGTACTCCTATGCGGGGTCATATATATTTACAATTGTTATATCTTCTTAATGAATTGATTTCTTTATTTTTTTTTGTAATGACCTGCTTTATTTCATTTTGTATTTTTATATGAAGTCTATTTTATCTGGTATAAGTTTAGGCTCTCCTGCTCTCTTTTGGTTTCCATTTGCATAGAATATCTTTTTCCATTCATTCATTTTCATCTATGTGTGTCCTTAAAGATGAAGTGAGATTCATGCAGGTAGTAAATAGTCAGGTCTTGTTATTTTGTTCATTTGATCACACCATGCTCTTAGATTGAAGAGGTTAATCAATTTACATTTAAAATAATTTTGATATGTAAAGAGTTACTATTGTTATTTTGTAAATTTTTTGATAATTTTGTAGATTATTTTGTTCTTTTCTCTTTTTCTACCTCTTTTTATTATAATTAGTTAATTTTCTCTAGTGGTGTAATTTGATTCATACGTTTTTTCTTGGTAGAGAGAGATTTTTTGCTATAGGTTATGTACACTCGTAGGAGAGATAGATACAGAAAGAGAGAAATTATCATCCATGGGATGACCACACCACAATCTCTTCTCCATTCGTCTCTCAGGATTTTGGACATGGCACGTAAACAGGTCCAACAGGTTCTGTGTGTGTGTGTGTGTGTGTGTGTGTGTGTGTGTGTTTTCCCTTTTAAAAAATTTATTGCAACATTAGCCAGAGTTGTTATGCCTTAAAATAGTGAAGATAAGAAGATTAAAATTACCGCCTGGTACAAGACTCAAACCAAAATCAACTACATGGGAGTCTAGCAATGTAGCCATTATGCCATCTGCTGGTCCCTGATTTTATATTTTTATCTTTTTATGTTATCTACTATAGGTTTATTTAAGCCCATACAAATTATAGTTGCAACAAGCTATGTAAAACTAATAACAATTTAATTTTGTCTATGTTACAAATCTCTACATTTTTACTCCACATGCCTTAATTTTGTGTTTTTAGGTTGAAGAGATTAATATTTACTTAAAAAAATTTAATAAGAAGTCAGTACTGTTATTTTGTAAACTTTTGGGTTATTTTGTATTTTTTTGTTTCTTTCTTTTTTTCTTTTTATTATTATGATAATTAGAAAATTTTCTCTAGTGGTATAAGTTGATTCCATACTTTTTATCTTGTCATGCTATCTACCATATAAATTTTTTAACTTATTAGTCTCATTTTCTTTCAGCTTGAAGACCTCCCTTTGATATTACTTTAAATTCCAAAATAAGCTTTATATTTTATCTGATTTTTATTTTATTTTAATTTAATTTTATTTTATTTTATTTTGAGAGTATTGTTAATTAAACAAGTAATATTTATTATTCTGCTTCAAAATACTCAATGATTGAGCTTTGAGAAATACTTTAAATTTATTTAGAATTGTGGTTTGGTGCTAATTTTCTTTAATTTATTTTAAAATAAGCCTCCATTGTATGCTAAAATATGGTACTATGTTCAGGTGCTTCTGTGGAGAAGTCAAAGTTATGTCATTTTGTCTTTTTGCCTATTTAGTCAAAGTTATGTCATTTTTTCTTTTTGCCTATTTGTTTTTTAAGGCAAGATATAATTTTCCTTGATTTGATTAATCATTTTTTAACTAAAAAATTAAATTATGGGTCTATGTGTGATCTTTTTGTACTATATATCTGGTTATACTTTTTTTTTCTTCTTAAATCTAGGTCAAGAAATAAAAATGTGAAATACTCTTCTCTTGGGACACCAAAGGCACATAATTTAGAACTGTTCAACCTATTATATGAGGATACTTCAAAAAGCTTTAGAATACTGTGACATTTTACTATTATATTTTGACCCATAATGAACTGTGAAGCATAATTTTTGTTTTCTTAGCTCTTCATGTTTTAGAAAACACTACACAGCTTCTCAGCATTATTTCTTACATCACGATATACAAAAACTTTTTTGCATAGCATTCTGGTTTTTTTCTTTTTGTTCATTCTCTTGATATTGACCTTGAAGTCCTTGTACAAAACATTGTCAAAGAAAATTTTCATTAGTTTTCTAGTTCTTATTAGTAGGAAGAGTTTTCGACCCAGGTAGTCTGCAACAAGTAAAAGCAAAAACCAATTTATTCTACCTGTAGTTAAATTTCAGGGCATTTCATAGTGTAGTGGAAGGAGCTAGATCTCACAAGGACCAACTGAAGTTTGAGTTCTTGTGCTGGTATCTTAAAACACACTCTTGGGGGACCAGAAGGTGACGTGATGGTTAAGGTGGTGGACTTCTACATACTTCACCGTGGTTCAAGTACTGAACATGTGACTTGAAATTCATGTCAAGCATATGTATATGCATGCCCAAAATCCCAGGAGGAGAATAGGGAGAAAGGTTTGTGGCATAGCTATCCCCCTGTGGGGCAATGTCTTGCTTTCCCTTTCACTGTCTTTCTGTCTTTTTCTGGTAAGCACATGTGCCCTATGGCAAAAACCTAAAACAAACAAATGAAAATGAATAAATAAATAAATAAATACTTGATGCATGTGCATGCATGTCCAGGATCCTGGTGGGATAGAGTAAGGAAAAATGGGAATTAAGGCAATAGTGGGCCACACTGGGGAGCTTCCTAGCTCTCACAAGATCTCCCTAGCATAAAATAAAATTAAAAAAATATATAGTTAAGTTTAAATTTGAACCCCTTTAATGCACCTAATATTCTCTCCCCAAAATAGTCAATGACTGCATATTGCTACATCAAAAATACACGTTTCTTATTCTTTTCAACTTTCTTCAGGTAAAAGATGCATTTAAAAATTGTTATTCTTCTAAATATTTCTTGCCATGGATTACGTACTACAAACCTGTTGATTGTACTCTGATCTTTTTTATGATCTTACTCTCAGCCCATTGAAACTGGTTTAACAAAAACCATTTTATTCAAAATGGTTCACAGTAATCTTTATGTCTGCATGCAAAAATGTGTAGAGTAATGCCTTTTCTCTTTTATGAAGAGAAATGGGAAACTATCAAAACTCTACATGTCTAAACCTGAACTTTTCATTTGAATTTTATAGACTCTATGACATTAATTAGAATACAGAAATGTAAAAATGTGACATTAAAATTCTCATAGAAGTAGAGAGCAGAATTGTGGTTACCAGAGACTGGAAGGTGTAGAGAAGAATAGGGAACTGGGAGAGAGGGTCAAAGGGTACAAAGTTACAGTTAGATAAAAGATCTAGCATTTCATTATGTATTAGATGACTATAGTTAACATATTTCAACATAACTGTATTTCAAATTAGCAAGAAGAGAGGATTTTGAATGTTGTAGCCCCAAAGAAATAATAAATTAATGAAGTGAATAATATGCTAATTTTCCTAATTTGATCCTAACACATGTGTACATGCAAACATCACACTGCACTACATAAATATGTTCAATTGTTACACATCAATTAAAAATAAAATAAAAATAAATGCTTAACAAAATATAAAATTATCTAGAAATGACAAGATATATTATTCACTTTTTTCTTGAAATTCTACCTGTATAAAATAGAAATAAAAGTAAATTAAGTAATTTATTTAGTAATTAAAATAATTTTAAATTAGTTTTTCAGAAGGCATATCTCTATATTCTACAAAACTTTATTTCTACATATTTATTTCTTTGGCAACTATTTGTTCTTAAATACTAGGTCTAGAGATTTATCCCACAGTTGCAAAATAGTTTAGGGCCCATAGTTTGTATTTTTGAACAAGAGACTCATATGAATTTTATGCAAATCAGTAACTGAGAGCATAAAGTAACAAGTATGAGGGAAGTAGAAGCCTTCTGGCCTGAGCTGACCACCACCCACTCCCTGACCATCCAGGAGTGAGGGAGAAGGGGCTCCCCAGCCTTCACTGGCCACCACCCAGGTCCTGGACTCCCAGACTGAGAAGATAGGAGATACTACCCCGCCTGTTTTGATGCCATTCTGCTGATCATCACTCACTTCCTGAATATCTTGGACTGAGGGGTGCAGAGCTGCCCCAGCCCTCCATGCCACACACTGCACTGCATGCAACCTGAGCTGACACTTCTATCTGCCCAGCTAAGACCTCAGTCACTTTGGGACCAGAGAGGTTTGCTCAGACAGACACCAACCACCTGAAGAAGGTGAATCTTTAAAGGAATCTTCTCCTCAAACTCCCCCAGTAGCAAAAGGAGAGAAACTCCACTCTGAACCCAAAGCTACCACTGTGGATACCACACTCCCAAACAAAGTAGAAGAGGGAAAATGAAACAGATCCCATAGGGAAGTGCATGAGCTCGCAGCTAGAGAAAACGACTCTGATGAAGTTGGAAGGAGCGAGTACATTATCAGATGCCAAAAATTACAGCAGAGTTCCAAGAAATATGAGAAAACCAGAAAATACTTCCCTCCACAAAGGAATCCAATAACTCTTCACAAGCAATAGATAACACACCAAGTAATCACAGAAATGTCAGACACGATCAGAATATTCACTGTAACAAAAAATGAGATGCAAGAGAAAATAGAAAATCATTTCCAGGAGATGTGAAAAGTCATTCCATGATTTGAAAGAGAAACTCTATAAAAAGATAGACACCTTACAAAAATAAACTGAATTTCTGCAGATGAAGAATATACAGGAGATTAAAAACTCACTTTAATGTAATAACAGCAATAACGTACTTGGAATTACAGACTTTATAGAAATAATTAAGTTAAAATGAAGTCACTAGTATGAGTCCAAATCTAATATGAATATTATCTTTATAAATCTGATGACATTATCCAATCTAATCTCTTGCTTGATTCCCACCAAAATACATCATATTCTGAGGTACTGAGAGTTAGGAGATTAACATATGAATTTGGAGTCAGACACAATTACACCCATAGCACACAATCCAAGCAAGTATTGCTATATTGCTTTGTAAAGTCCACACTGTAACCTGTAATGCAAGCTCATCCTCCTCCTTGATCTCCAACAATTTCCCCTGTCATCTGTAAGACATGATCTCTAACCAATCATTTGGTCACTTGGTTCTTGCCTAATTTTTTTTTTTTTTAAGAGAGATTTTGTATAGGGAGTGTGTGTTATCCAAGAGACAGACAGAAAGTCAGAAATCAATCCGTATGGGGATGGCCATGCTGCAATCCCTTCCCATCCATTATGCTCTCAGGATATTGTGCACATATGTACATGCACCTGGCAAGAGATTTAATCCACGTGATCCAGGATTTAAACCATGGTCAACTACATGGGAGTCCAGTGACATAACTATTATGCTATCTATTGGTCCCAGTCACTTGCTCTTGACATTTTAAGTAATTAAATTAAGCTCTAAATTTTAACTTCCACCATTTTCATTATATTGTCTGAATATTTATTATGTTTATCTTCTTGCTCTAATTCAAGTCTGCATTTCCCCTAAAGACCCTGCTTCCAAAGTTCCTTAAAGTAGTAGTTCTTTTAGTTCTCTGTCCTATTGGTTTTTCTTAATTTTAACTTGCATGAAAATTACCTGGGAAATGTATTAAAACACTTAATTTCTTACCTCTCCCTCAGATGTTCCCAGTTAATGTGCCTGAGGGTGATATTGATGCCGTTGGCATAAACTAATCTTTGGATAGCATTTCTACATGCTGCAGGCCCAGTGAGATAAAATTTACCCCTGCCTCTTGTCACTTTTCAGTTGTTCTTTGTCCCCTCCTTCAAAAACATCAGCTTCTTGGATATTTACATCATCAAATGATACACATTTACCATTCTCCTCTGATGCAGTTCTCAATTACATCTTCCAATTTACAGGAAACTAAAAATTTGGATCACAATTGAACCTCTTTTTTAGCATCTTTTATTCGTTTTTTAGAATTATTTTATTTACCTTCATTTATTCATTTATTTACTTATTCTAATTTGACCACTGAGGGTCAGAATGAGAGAGAGAAAGAGGGAAAGCAATGGAAAGTGAGAAAGCAAGCCACCAGGTCCGGGACTCAGACTGCTGTCAGCCATGTGGGAGTACAAGGCCCTTAACCACCACACTATCTGCTGGCTCCATAGCACTCTTTTTTTTTTTTTTTTTAATTTAGTATTCTATTGGCAAATACAATTTATATATTATTTACCATATACAACTTAATGAAAAATACATATATATTGTGGATTGGCTAACTCAAGCTAATTAGCATTACTCTAGAGTTACCATTTTTAGAGTGAGAAGATTTAAATTGTTGGGACCAGCAGATGACATTGGTTGGACTCCCAGACCCAGAGGACTGAAGCTCACACCTGGTGTGTGTGATTCTGTGTCCCAAATCTCAGTAGGAGAATGGAAAAGAAGGAATCGGTGTGGTCATCCACTTACAGAGTGGGGTAATTTCTCACTTTCTCTTTCACTGTCTCTCTCCAGTGAGAGCACGCACTCCGTGGCAAAAACTTAAAAGACATTTTTAAACACTTAAAAGAAGCTTCATATTCTTTTTTAATTTTCCATTTTATATTTACACTAATGTCTACCCTTTCTCTACTCTTCATTTCTTTCTATAGGTCAGGGGTTCCATCTGATATGTTTATCGTCACCTTTAAAGAGTCATGACCTCATAGGATCAAATGGTGGGCTTTTGGGAGAATATTAAGATTGCCCTGATTGTGAGGTTCCAATCACTTAATTCTGGTGGGTTTATAAGGAAAGGGAATGAGACTGACAGAGGCTGATGAACCTATGAGTGGATGGACATAGCTGGTCTACTCTTGCTCTTTGACGTAATGCCTTGAGACTCTCCAAGACCTTCACTAGATACGGCACCTGGATGTTAAACCTCCAAACCATGAACAAAATAAGCCTCTATTTCTGTAAAATACATAGATTTAGATACTCACTGTTATTAGCAACAAAATAATGAGAATTCCTTTTTTAAAATAATTTAAATTGACATATAATAATAGCTGCATATACATATGGGGTGAGTTTGATTCTTAACCCTTGAGTTTCAGCAGTTTGGCAATGAGGTGCCTAAGTGTTGTTTATATTTATTCTGCTAAAAGTTGACTATTCTTTTTTTTGTTTAATAGAGATTTTTACCATGGGCATGTGCACTCAACAGAGAGACAAGTGAGAAATCATTCCCCAAAGGGATGACCATGCTGCTATCCCTTCTCCTCCATTCTCCTCTCAGGATCTTGGGCATGTATGCACATATACCCAGCGTGAGTTTCAAGTCATCAGGTCCGGGACTTGAACTACAGTCAACCATGTGGGAGCCAACAACATAACCATTACACCATCTGCTGATCCTAGAGTTGACTGTCTTTTGATGCATGGGTTGACATGTTTTTCTAATGAATAGTCATTTAAGTAAACAGCATTTGCTAAAATATGCTACACAGTTAAATTTGTCATAAATCAAACTACTGTATGTGAATTAATGGGTCTCCTTTTGGACTTTATTTTGTTCTGCTGGTCTATGTGTCTAACCTCATTCCAGTAGCACACTGTCCTAATTATTGCAGCTTTATACAAGTCTTGTTATCTGGTAGTAAAATGTGTTCATCTTTCCTCTTCCTCTTTCTGATTACATGACTACTTGTTTGCTCTGTGGATATTCCATATAAACTTTATTTTTCAGCTTTTGGTAGTATAATTGAGAAACAGAAATGGCATATATTTAAGCTGTACAAATTGCTGTTTGATTATGTGTGTGTGGTAAAATTATCACCAATGTGGTGGAACATAGTGGCACAGTGCTAAAATGCAATGCTCTCAAGGTAAACTCACATGGGAATATTACCAGTTCAAGTCTAGAGATCTTTCTGAGTAAGCAAGGCATGTGCATGCCCATTCCAGGCTAGTGGATCCTGCGGACGGAACATGACATCAGTACCCCGTTGGGGTGTGCTCTCTCTCTCCCTGTATCTCTCAATCATGGAATAAAAAAATAAACAGAAATAGGAAAGAGGAAAGAAAGATAAAGAAAGAAGAAAGAAAAATAAAGAATCTACACAATAAAGCTAGTTAACATATATGTCATCTTGCATAGTTACATTTTCCCTATAAATCTTAAAATAAACTTGTAAAGTTTCAGAATTAAACATTGTATAAGCTTTTTTCCCCTTTGAGTAATGAAGTTAATAAATAGGTCAATTTAGGGAGAACTGGCAGTTTTACAACACTGGGTTCTCCATTTTATGAGCATTCCATATCTTTTCATTTCTTTAGGTAAAGTCTAGTTTTTCAGCAATATTTTGAAATTTTTGGTATAGAGGTATTTCTATATTTATTAGATTTATTTGAAGTATTTGATGTTTTTATGTTGTTATCTGTAGTGTCATCTTTTAAATGGTCATTTTCATGTGTTTTTCCTTGTACATGAAATGTAAGTCATTTTAAATAGAAGTTTTGTATTTATGAATTTTCCTAAATTCAGATAAAAATTTTAATAATATTTTGTCTATTATTTTGGATTTTCTACATATAGTTATGTTGAATGTTAATAATATTATTATAAGAACAATATTTTATTTAGTGTACATATATTTCATTTAATTTTTTTTACTTTATTAGACCTGACTAAGATTTCCATTCCATTCTTAGTAAGATGAATAAATAGTGGGTATTATTATGTAATAATAAATGCCAAGTTAGCAATTTATTAATTATTCATCAGAGCATTGATTTTATCCTGATAAAACTAAGATTTTTATTAATTTATGTCATAAAAAAACTCCTGAAAACATCCCAGTGTATTTGTCATCATTGCATGTGGAAAGTATGAATTTTTTTAAATGTTTCTATTGAGGTGATGATATAAATGTTACACCGTTCACATATAAAAGCTTACACAAATTCCTAGTGTGCAATAATTTGAATGTGGATCATCTTCTCCAAAACTCATATTGAAATCTGATTGCCATTGTGGCAGTATTGCTAGGTAGTAGTGTCTTTAAGAGGTGATTAGGGGGACCAGTAGATGGCACGGTGATTGAAGGTGCTTGATTCCCACATGGTCGACTACGGTTTGAAGCTCAGGCCTAGAGGCTTACTTTCTTGCTTTCTCTTTCTTTCTCTCTCTCTGTCTGTCTCTGATCAAATTTAAAAATTATGATAAATAGAATTAAATAAATAAATGATACTTTACAAAAAAAAAAAAAAAGTGGTGGTTAAGTCATTCAACTGGGTTAATGCAGTTCTCAGACTACATTAGTTCTCTCAGGAATGGAATAGTACTTTCTGTCGTAAGCCTTGATTAGTTACTATAAAAACAAACTGTTGGGACCAGCAGTTGGCATAATGGCTATGTCACTGGACTCTGGTGTAGTTGACCGCGGTTTGAGTCCTGGACCCAGTGGCTTAAACTCATGCTGGATGGTATGTGTGTGTGCCCAAGATCCTGAGAGGAGAATGGAGAAGAAGGGATTGCGGCTTGCTCGCTTTCTGTCTCTGTCTTTCTGGCACCCACACACACCCTATAGCAAAATTAATAAATAAATAAAAATAAAAACACTGCTTAAAAGACAAGCAGTTGGTGTACCAGCTATGTCTCTGGACTCCCATGTAGTAGACCATGGTTTGAGTCCCAGACTCGGTGGCTTAAAAACACACCAGGTGCATGTGCATGTGTGCCCAAGATCTCAAGAGGAGAATGGAGGAGAAGGGATTGTGGTGTGGCCATCCCCCAAAGGGTGATTTCTTGCTTTCTGTCTCTCTCTTTCTTTCTGGTGAGTGCATGTACCCTATAACAAAAACCTCTCCCACTCACTCCCCCACCAAAAAAAGAAGCTATTATAAAACAATGAAACAAGGTTGTTCATGTGTAGCCCCCTTTCACATGCACCCAGTTTCCATTCCACTTGTCCTACACGTTTTGATAGAGCATGAAGCCTTGCCAGTCAGATGCTAGCACCATGCCCTTGAATTTTTCAGCCTGCAAAACTATGTGCTACTTCTGAGAATCTTGAGCTTAGTCTGGGCAGGCTTTAGAGCGAGTCAGCACTCGGCATCTGAGTAAAACTTGGAAACTTTTGGACTCTTTTGTCCACCATTCCAGCCAGCTGGCCTCACCCAACTGTCCACTGGGAGTCTTGAGCCTGGTCTGGGCAGGCTTTAGGATGAATCTGTTCCTGGGACCTGGAATAAACTTTCAAACTATTGAAACACTGACCGGACATGCTGTGCAAGCATAGCACACAATTTGATCTTCTTTATCAAGTTATATCTCCTTAGTTTGAATCAAGAATTTCTGACTTCAAAGATAAATTCTCCAGCATAGACCACATTATGAAAGAGAAAGAAAAAAATGAGGACAACATACAAGAAATGTAGACACCATGAAACACCCAAATATCTATATAATGGCTATTCCACAAGGGGAAGAATCAGCTAACGGCATGAAAAAACTCTGTCATGAAACACTACAGAAAATTTTCCAAGTATAGAGAAACGTAAAGAAATTCAGACCCAATAAATAAAAAGGGCTCCCAATAGAATCAATAGAAAAAGATCCTCCCCCTGGCACATCATACCCAGGTTGTTAAAATTAAAGACAAAGACAATATTCTAAACCTTATAAGGTGAGACGTATCAAGTTACTTATAAAAGTGATCCCATTAGGCTAACCTCAGATCAATCAACTGAAACCATGTAGGCAATGAAGGAATGGGAGGATATATTCAAAACAGTAAAAGAAAAACAATTTCAACCAAGAATACTATATCCAGCAAGATTATCCTTAAATGGGAAGAACGAATAAAAGTGTTCTCAGGTAAACAAAAACTAAAACAATTCATCACTACTAGCTAGCTCTATAGGAAGTACTAAGGGGAAGATTGAATTAGGATAACTAAAGAGAAACAAACAGAAAAATAACTGAGAATATAGTTGAACAAAATAAGAGGGAAATCTGCAAATATCAATAATAGCAGTGAATGTTCATAAATTAAATTCTCCCATTAATAGACTGGCTGAATGGATACAAAAACAGGAGCCATCTATATGCTGCTTACAAGAAACACACCTCACTGATAAGGACATACATACTCTGAAATTGAAGAGCTAGAAAAAAGATATTCCATGCAAATGAAAACCAAAAAAGGCTGGAGTAGCGATACTGTTTATCAGACAAAATAGTCTTTAAAAAGAAACATGTAAGGGGACCAGCAGTTAGTGTAATGGCTATGTCGCTGGACTCCCAAGTAGTCGTATCCCGGACACAATGGCTTAAAGTCACAATGGGCGCATGTGCGTGCGTGCCCAAGATCCTGAGAAGAGACTGGAGGAGAAGGGATTGCAGCATGGCTATCCCCTCATCCCCCCTGGGGGTTGATTTCTCGCTTTCTGTCTCTCTATCTCTCTCTGTCTGTCTGGCGAGCGCACGCGCCCTACAGCAAAAACCTCTCCCCAAAAAAGAAACATGTAAGAAGAGACAAAGAAAGTCATTATTTAGTACTGAAAGGATTGGTTCACCAAGAAGACATAACACTTGTAAATATCTATGCACCCTACACTGGAGCACCTAGATACATCAAAAAGAGACTGTTGGATCTCAAGGAGAGATAGACTGCAACACAATAAGCATAGCGTATAGCAACACCCCACTGACTCTCTAGACAGATCATCTAGACAAAAAGTAAACAGAGATAAAAGACTAAATGATACCATACATGAAATGGACTTGACTATATCTACGGAGTATTTCACCCAACTACCAAAAAATAGACATTTTTCTCACCCGCACATGGAACATTTTAGAAGACTGACCATAGGATATGGAACAAAACAAGTGTGCACAAATTCAAATGTATAGAAACTATAGCTATCATCTTTTTTAACCATGATCCTATCAAAGTCAAAATCAGCTACAAAAAAGAGTTCTCAAAAAATTCCCAAACATATGAAAACTAAACAACCTACTCCTAAATGTTTTCATGACTCTAGGAGAAATTAAGACTAAAATCAAGAGGTTCATAGAAACCAATGATAATGAAGAAAAAAGTGTTTACACCTATGGGACACAGCAAAAGAAGTTATAAGATGGAATTTCTTAGAAATTAGTGCCCACAAGACAGAAGCAGAAAGAAGTCAAATAAAAAACAACACAACTCAAGGTGCTGGAAATACAACAACAAAAACAAGCAAAAAAATTCCAGGAGAAAAGAAATAAAATGTTATGAGTAGTAATAAATGAAATAGAGAATAAAAGAACTATATAGAAAATAAACAAAAATAAAATCTGGTTCTTTGAAATTATAAACAATATTAATCTAGGAGATCAGAGAAGGAACAAAATAAATTAAATCATCAAGGAAACATACATTATTACAACAGATATAACAGAAATACAAAATATCATCAAACAGTACCATAAGCGACTATATACCAAGAAACAAGAAACCTAGATGAGATGGGCTAATTTCTGGACACATGTAACTTACCAAGATTGAACCAGGAAGAAATAGAAAGTGTGAATTGATCCATAAAAATGCAATAATATTGAATCAATAATACATAGTGTCCCAAGAAGGAAGAGCCCAGGTCCCAATGCCTTTACTTCAGAATTATTCAAAATCTTTAAAGAAAAAATTAACCCCAATACCTCTTAAATTATTTCTAAAACTCCAAAAGGAAAGAACCCTCTTGAATTCATTATATGAAGCCTCCATTTATCTTAATTCCAAAACCAGAGAATGATATGACATAAAAGAAAACTTCAGGCCCATATCACTGAAGAATATGGATCTATTATCTCACCATGATACTAGAAAATTATATTCAATGACATATTAAAAAGATTATACACCATGTCCTGGTAGGATGTTTACCAGGGATGCAAGGTTGGTTCAACACATGCAAAACAATAAATGTAATACATCACATTGTCAAAATGAAAGATAAAAACCATGTGATTTGGGCTGGGAGGTGGCATGATGGATAAGGGTACTGGACTCCCATATGGCCAATCATGGTACCAGTCCTGGACCTGATGGCTGCTTTCTCACTCTCACTCTTGCTCTCAATCTCACTCTCACTCTGTTCCTCTCTGGTCAAATTAATATAAGCAAATAAATAAATAAATAAAGTTAAAATAATTCACTAAAAAATGATCATATCAATTTATGCAGAAAAAACATTTGATAAAATACAACATCCCTTCATGATTAAGACTCTCAGCAAAATTGGCATAGGACGGACTTCCTCAACACAACAAAAGTCACCTAGGAAAAACCCATGGGTAACATTATACCGAATAGGGAAAAACTGAGAATCTTTCCACTAAAAATTGGAACAAGACAAGGTTGTCCACTTTCTCAACTCCTTTTGAATATAGTACTGGAAGTTCTAGCCAATGCAATTAGATAAGAGCATCAAATAAAAACTATCCAAATAAGAAAAGAAGAAGTGACATTATGTCTATTTGCAGATGATATGGTGCTATACATAAAATATTCAAAAGAACCCACAGAAAAACTCTTGGAAGTAATAAATGAATATAGGAAAGAGGCTTTCTGACTTCCAAACATATTACATGGCTGTAATAATTAAAACAGTATGGTACTGTCACAAAACAAACAGGTAAAATGGAACAAAATTGAGAACCCCCAAATAAACCCCAAAATACACAGCCAAATGATCCTTGAAAAAGGACACAAGACAATCCAGTGGGTAAAAGAAAATCTCTTCAGCAAATGGTACTGAGAGAACTGAACAGCCACATGCAAAATAATGAAACTGGACCCTTATCTCTCACCAGTAACAAAAATCAAGCCAAAATGCATTGAAGTTCTAGACATCAAACCTCAAACTATAAAGCTACTGGTGAAAAACACAGGGAAACTCTTGGAGACATTGGAGCAGGTAAAGACTTCTTAAAAATATTTCCAACACACAGGCAATAGACCCCAAAAAAGACAAATAAGACTATATTAGGCCGAGAAGGTTCCGCACTGTCAAAAAAATTAATAATAAATAGAGTGAGAAGACATCCCTCAGAGTGGAAGAATATATTTTCAAATTGTATCTTAAATAAAGGACTGATAAACAGAATATACAGGGGACTCCAGCAACAAACCCATAAAAAAAAAAATCAATCCAATTACAAGATGGGAAAAGATGGGCAAATAATTCTCTGAACACATAGGAATGGCCAAAAGCCATGTGAAAACATGCCCGACATCTCTTATGATAAGGGAAATGCAAATCAAAACCACATTGAAATACCACTTAGTCTCAGTCAGAATGGCTAAAATTAAAAACATTATAATTATTAACTGTAGCAAAGGTGTGCTGAAAAAGGAGCTCTCCTACACTGTTTGTAGAAATATAAACTAGTACAACATTTTGGAGAATGATATGGAGATTTCTCAGAATTCTACATATGAAACTACCACACAACCCAGTAAAACCACTCTTAATTATTTACCCAAACAATAGAAAGACCCCAGTTGGCAAAACACCTACACGTTCATGTTTATTGCAGCATTATTTATAATTGCTAGGACATGGGCGTGGTGGCGCCCACCCTATAATTGCTAGAACATGGAATCAACCCAAATGTCCAAAAACAGATGATCGGATTGGAAAAAAATATGGCATATGTACTCTAAGGAATACTACTCAGTCATAAAAAACAATTAGATCCTGACATTTAGTCTTTAAAAAGAAACATGTAAGGGGACCAGCAGTTAGTGTAATGGCTATGTCGCTGGACTCCCAAGTAGTCGTATCCCGGACACAATGGCTTAAAGTCACAATGGGCGCATGTGCGTGCGTGCCCAAGATCCTGAGAAGAGACTGGAGGAGAAGGGATTGCAGCATGGCTATCCCCTCATCCCCCCTGGGGGTTGATTTCTCGCTTTCTGTCTCTCTATCTCTCTCTGTCTGTCTGGCGAGCGCACGCGCCCTACAGCAAAAACCTCTCCCCAAAAAAGAAACATGTAAGAAGAGACAAAGAAAGTCATTATTTAGTACTGAAAGGATTGGTTCACCAAGAAGACATAACACTTGTAAATATCTATGCACCCTACACTGGAGCACCTAGATACATCAAAAAGAGACTGTTGGATCTCAAGGAGAGATAGACTGCAACACAATAAGCATAGCGTATAGCAACACCCCACTGACTCTCTAGACAGATCATCTAGACAAAAAGTAAACAGAGATAAAAGACTAAATGATACCATACATGAAATGGACTTGACTATATCTACGGAGTATTTCACCCAACTACCAAAAAATAGACATTTTTCTCACCCGCACATGGAACATTTTAGAAGACTGACCATAGGATATGGAACAAAACAAGTGTGCACAAATTCAAATGTATAGAAACTATAGCTATCATCTTTTTTAACCATGATCCTATCAAAGTCAAAATCAGCTACAAAAAAGAGTTCTCAAAAAATTCCCAAACATATGAAAACTAAACAACCTACTCCTAAATGTTTTCATGACTCTAGGAGAAATTAAGACTAAAATCAAGAGGTTCATAGAAACCAATGATAATGAAGAAAAAAGTGTTTACACCTATGGGACACAGCAAAAGAAGTTATAAGATGGAATTTCTTAGAAATTAGTGCCCACAAGACAGAAGCAGAAAGAAGTCAAATAAAAAACAACACAACTCAAGGTGCTGGAAATACAACAACAAAAACAAGCAAAAAAATTCCAGGAGAAAAGAAATAAAATGATTTGAGTAGTAATAAATGAAATAGAGAATAAAAGAACTATATAGAAAATAAACAAAAATAAAATCTGGTTCTTTGAAATTATAAACAATATTAATCTAGGAGATCAGAGAAGGAACAAAATAAATTAAATCATCAAGGAAACATACATTATTACAACAGATATAACAGAAATACAAAATATCATCAAACAGTACCATAAGCGACTATATACCAAGAAACAAGAAACCTAGATGAGATGGGCTAATTTCTGGACACATGTAACTTACCAAGATTGAACCAGGAAGAAATAGAAAGTGTGAATTGATCCATAAAAATGCAATAATATTGAATCAATAATACATAGTGTCCCAAGAAGGAAGAGCCCAGGTCCCAATGCCTTTACTTCAGAATTATTCAAAATCTTTAAAGAAAAAATTAACCCCAATACCTCTTAAATTATTTCTAAAACTCCAAAAGGAAAGAACCCTCTTGAATTCATTATATGAAGCCTCCATTTATCTTAATTCCAAAACCAGAGAATGATATGACATAAAAGAAAACTTCAGGCCCATATCACTGAAGAATATGGATCTATTATCTCACCATGATACTAGAAAATTATATTCAATGACATATTAAAAAGATTATACACCATGTCCTGGTAGGATGTTTACCAGGGATGCAAGGTTGGTTCAACACATGCAAAACAATAAATGTAATACATCACATTGTCAAAATGAAAGATAAAAACCATGTGATTTGGGCTGGGAGGTGGCATGATGGATAAGGGTACTGGACTCCCATATGGCCAATCATGGTACCAGTCCTGGACCTGATGGCTGCTTTCTCACTCTCACTCTTGCTCTCAATCTCACTCTCACTCTGTTCCTCTCTGGTCAAATTAATATAAGCAAATAAATAAATAAATAAAGTTAAAATAATTCACTAAAAAATGATAATATCAATTTATGCAGAAAAAACATTTGATAAAATACAACATCCCTTCATGATTAAGACTCTCAGCAAAATTGGCATAGGACGGACTTCCTCAACACAACAAAAGTCACCTAGGAAAAACCCATGGGTAACATTATACCGAATAGGGAAAAACTGAGAATCTTTCCACTAAAAATTGGAACAAGACAAGGTTGTCCACTTTCTCAACTCCTTTTGAATATAGTACTGGAAGTTCTAGCCAATGCAATTAGATAAGAGCTTTAAATAAAAACTATCCAAATAAGAAAAGAAGAAGTGACATTATGTCTATTTGCAGATGATATGGTGCTATACATAAAATATTCAAAAGAACCCACAGAAAAACTCTTGGAAGTAATAAATGAATATAGGAAAGAGTCTTTCTGACTTCCAAACATATTACATGGCTGTAATAATTAAAACAGTATGGTACTGTCACAAAACAAACAGGTAAAATGGAACAAAATTGAGAACCCCCAAATAAACCCCAAAATACACAGCCAAATGATCCTTGAAAAAGGACACAAGACAATCCAGTGGGTAAAAGAAAATCTCTTCAGCAAATGGTACTGAGAGAACTGAACAGCCACATGCAAAATAATGAAACTGGACCCTTATCTCTCACCAGTAACAAAAATCAAGCCAAAATGCATTGAAGTTCTAGACATCAAACCTCAAACTATAAAGCTACTGGTGAAAAACACAGGGAAACTCTTGGAGACATTGGAGCAGGTAAAGACTTCTTAAAAATATTTCCAACACACAGGCAATAGACCCCAAAAAAGACAAATAAGACTATATTAGGCCGAGAAGGTTCCGCACTGTCAAAAAAATTAATAATAAATAGAGTGAGAAGACATCCCTCAGAGTGGAAGAATATATTTTCAAATTGTATCTTAAATAAAGGACTGATAAACAGAATATACAGGGGACTCCAGCAACAAACCCATAAAAAAAAAAATCAATCCAATTACAAGATGGGAAAAGATGGGCAAATAATTCTCTGAACACATAGGAATGACCAAAAGCCATGTGAAAACATGCCCGACATCTCTTATGATAAGGGAAATGCAAATCAAAACCACATTGAAATACCACTTAGTCTCAGTCAGAATGGCTAAAATTAAAAACATTATAATTATTAACTGTAGCAAAGGTGTGCTGAAAAAGGAGCTCTCCTACACTGTTTGTAGAAATATAAACTAGTACAACATTTTGGAGAATGATATGGAGATTTCTCAGAATTCTACATATTAAACTACCACACAACCCAGTAAAACCACTCTTAATTATTTACCCAAACAATAGAAAGACCCCAGTTGGCAAAACACCTACACGTTCATGTTTATTGCAGCATTATTTATAATTGCTAGGACATGGGCGTGGTGGCGCCCACCCTATAATTGCTAGAACATGGAATCAACCCAAATGTCCAAAAACAGATGATCGGATTGGAAAAAAATATGGCATATGTACTCTAAGGAATACTACTCAGTCATAAAAAACAATTAGATCCTGACATTTCATTAAAAGTGGATAAATATGGAAGACATAATGTGAGGCAAACCAAGTTAGACTATGAAATACAGACTTTGTATGTCCCCACTCAATATATACTGATCTGTCTGGCTCTTAGCAGAAACTGAAAGTTTGGAAAGAATAGTAGCAGGGAAGGCAATCATAGATATAATAGATAGTAAACATAGGGGTAATACAGGGGTGGATAGTGGAGGGAGGGAAGGAGGAGAAAACGGAAGAAAAGAAAAATATGTTTGATTTACAAAAAAATTAAACTCTATTTGGTTATGATAATGTATATAGTAATATCTTTGTCTTAACTGATATGCCTGGTATTTGTGCTGGAAAAAGCAATGCTGTAAATATATATGTGATTAATGTAAATTGAAATAAAAAACAGTTTTAAAGAAGTGTGTGCCAAGTAAATTTCTTTTTGTGTGTGTGTATATTTCCCAGTATTGGATATTTTGTTTTAGCACTACAAAGTAATCTCAGAAGTGGAATATATTTTGCATATACACATATATCAATATATACTTATAAATAAATTTATTAATATTCTGCTTAGGATTTTTACAGCCATGTTTATACAAACTATTAGCTAATAATTTATTTTGTTTGCAATACCTTTGACTACACAGCAGTGTATAAGGATGCCATAAAATCTTTGGATAATATATTTCATTGTTTTATGTTATAGTTTATATAAATTTATTTGACTTTTTTTTTAATGCCAGAGAGTCCATGTATGCATAACAGACAGAGAGTTCCAAAAATAGACAGTCCACCTCTTGGGGGTGATTTCTTGCTTTCTGTCTATCTGTCTCTCACTCTGTCTTTCTGGAGAGCGCACGCACACTACAGCGAAAACCTCTCAAAAAAAAAAAAACTTAAAATAAATTAATAAAGTCAACATACAGGAAATTCTAGATAAGGTACACTGTAAACAAATTGCTAAAAATCAAAGACCAAAAAGGACACTATACTAAAAGTAGCAAAAGAGAAATGTGAAGTTAATTACAAAATTTACTTTATCAGACTATCCTCAGACATCTCAACTGAAACAATGCAAGCAATGGAATCATGAGAAGACATATTTAAGCCTCTGAAGAAAAATTTTCATCTAAGACTTTTAAATACAGAAAAACAGTAAGAAAAAGTAAATGGTAAGGAGAAGTAAAATCATTCCCAAATAAACAAAAATTGAAAAAAATTATTAACACTAGACAAGCTCTTCAAGAAGTAGTTAAAAGAATACTATATCAAGAAAAGAGGAAACCAGCAGTTAGTGTAATGGCTATGTCGCTGGACTCCCACGTAGTCGACCGCGGTTCACGTCCCGGACCCTGTGGCGTAAAACTCACACTGGGCGCGTGTGCGTGCGTGCCCAGGATCCCGAGAGGAGAATGGAGGAGAAGGGATTGTGGCGTGACCATCCCCCCTGGGGGGTGATTTCTCACTTTCTGTCTCTATGTCTCTCTCTGTCTGTCTGGTGAGTGCACGTGCCCTATAGCGAAAACCTCTCAAAAAAAAAAAAAAGAAAGAAAAGAAAAGGGAGACTAGAAAAATGACTAGCAAATAGCTTGAATAAGTTGGCAAAAAATAAAATCGAGAAAATAAAGACATTGATTTTATTTTGACTAAGTTTAAATGTCTCTACTGTGGAGCCAGCAGGTGGCATGGTGCTTAAGGCAATGAACTCCCACATGGCTGACCACAGCTCAAGTTTCAGCCCTGGTGGTTTGCTTTCGAACTGTCCCTCTCTCTCTGATCAAATTTGAAAATCATAATGAGTGAAATGAAATAATTCCTTTTTTTTGAAAAAGAAAAGATTGGATAATAATTGTTAAATGTAAATAAATATACAAAGACACAGAAAGGCTGAATGATAAATAAGTAAAAGCCCTCTATATGCTGCTTACAACAAACATACCTCACTGATAAAGACATACATAGACTGAAAGTGAAGTACTACAGAAAGTCATTTCATGCAAACAGAAGCGGCAAGAAGACTAGAATCACAATACTGATATCAAAAAAAAATTCAAGACTTCAAGTCAAAAACTATGAGAGGAGAGACAAATATGTCACTATATAGTTCTGAAAGAATTAATTAACCTAGACAATATAATAATTATAAATATGTACACATTGTTCCCTGTGGCATCCAAGCAAGACTGCTGAATCTAAAGAGAAAAATCGACTGTGACACACTAATTGGGTATTTCAGTACTCCACTGTCTCTACTTGGCAGATCATCTAGACAAAAATAAACACAGAGACGCAGGACTTTAATGATACCATAAACCCAATGGACATGACAGACATTTATAGAACTTTTCACCCAACAACTGCAAAATAAAAGTTTCCTAATCCTTATATGGACCATTTACAAAGATAAACCTCACTAGGGACTAAACAAATCTTTACAATTTAGATGAACTTTTTTTACCACGATGGAATTAAACTTGAAATCACTAGCAGAAAGAACACTCAAAAATATGCAAAAACATGGAAACTAAGCAATAAACTCTTGAACAACTGAAAACTACTAAAGAAATTAAGAATGAAATCAAAAGATTTATGGAAACCAATGAGAATGAACAAACAACTCTCCAGAATCTTTGCAGCACAGCAAAAACAATTATATAGGGAAATTGATAGCAATTAGTGCTCCCCCCCAAAAAAAAAAGAGAGAGAGAGAGAGAAAGAAAGTAAAATCTGAACTGGCAAAACCAACACCAAAAATGCCAGAAGAAAAGAAATAATAAAGATTAGAGCAGAAATAAATAAAATAGAGAATAAAAGACATAGACAAAAAATAAAAGTTGGTTTTTGAAGAAAATAAACAAAATCGACACATAGTTAGCTAGGCTAACCAAGAAGAACATAGGAACCAGATAAAATCAGCAGAAAAACAGGCAATATTACAACAGATATAACAAAAATACTAAAGATTATGAGAGAATACTATGAGCAACTATACATCAATAAACAAAACGTATATCAGAAGGACAAATCCTAGATACATGATTTACTTAGACTGAACAAGGAAGACATAGAAAACCTGGTTGGACCAATAAAAACAATGTGTTTCAATCTGTAATAAATAGTTCTCCAAGAAAGAAAAACCCAGGTCCTGATGGTTTCAATTCTGAATTCTAGAAAACTTTCAAAGAGTTAATCCCAATTCTCCTCAAACTATTACCAAAGATCCAAAAGGAAGACATCCTTTCAAATACTTTGATGAAACCTTTAGCACTTTAATCCCAAAAGCAGACAAATATATAGCAACAACAAAAGCTACAACTAATATTCCTGATGAATACAGATATAAGAATCCTCAACAAGATACCAGCAAATTGAATACAACAACACATTAAAAACATTATATGCTATGACCAGGTAGGCATTACCCCAGGGATGTAAGGATGGTTTAATACATGAAAAACAATTAATGTAGTACATCAAAGTACAGAGTAAAGATAAAAATACACAATTGATGCAGGAAAAGCACTTGTTAAAATACAACATGTTTTCATAATTAAGATTCTTAGAAAAATAGGTATAGAAGGGACACTTCTCAACACAATGAAATTCATATTTGACAAATGTACAGCTAACATATTAAATGGAGAATAGCTGGAAGATTTCCCACTAAAAACCGACACAAGACAAGTCTGCCCACTTTCCCCATTCCATCTCAGCATAGTGCTGGAAATTCTAGCCAATGTAATCAGACAAGACAGTAAAATATAAGGCATTCAAATAAAGAAAAGACATGGGGGCCAGCAGAGGGCATCGCAATTACATCGCTGGACTGCCACACGGCCAACTGCAATTCGAGTCCCAGACGCAGACGCTTTAAAATCATGCCGGATGCATGTAGATGTGTGCCCAAGATCTTGGAAGGAGAGTGGAGCAGAAATACAGCATGGCCATTCCCTCAGATTTCTCACTTTCCCTCTTATTGTCTCTCTCTCTCTCTCTCTCCAGAGAGTGCATGTGCCCTAAGGCAAAAATCTTCTAGGGAAAAAAAAGTGAATTTGTCTCTAATTGCAGATAATATCATTTTATACACAGAAAATCAAGGGTCTACCAAAAAAAAAACTTTAAATGTAATAAATGAATTCAATAAATATGCAGAATACAAAATCAGTATAAAAATATATAGCATATATTTAGAGGTTTTTGCCTGAGGACATGTGTGTTCACCAGAGAGAGACAGAAAGACAGAGACTATGAGAAGGAAAATGAGAAGTTACCGGCCAGGAGAGATGACCACACCACAATCATTTCTCTTCCTCTCTCCTTCCAGAATCTGAGGCACACATGTACACACACCCAGCATGATTCTCAAGCCACCGGTATGAGACTTGAACTGCAGTAAACCATGTGGGATGTAACCACTATACCATCTGCTGATCCCAGTATACAGCAGTTTTATACACCAACAATGAACAGATTGAGATAAAAATGGAGAAAGCAAGCCCACTTACGACAGTTGCAAAAACATACTAAAATGCCTTAAAATAAGCCTAGACAAAAAGATAAAGGATCTCTATAAGGAGAACTATAAAAAACTAAAAATAAATAAGTAAATACATTTAAGTATGACACAAAAACATGGTAAGACATCCCATATTGTTAAATTGGAACTATAAATAAAATAGAAATATTGATTTTATCCAAATGAATTTAGTTTCAGTGTGATTCTTATCAAATTATAATCTTCACAGAAATAGGGAAAATATTCATAAACATTGTCTGTAATCATAAAAGGTGCCATATTTTCAAGGCAATACTGTGCAAAAAGAATAATCTAGGACAGACTTCACTATCTGATCTCAAACTATATGTACAAAACTATTATAATCAAATAACATGCAATTGGGGAAAAAACAGACACATAGACTCATGGAACAGAATAGACAATCCAGAAGTAACCACCAAAGCATACAGTCAAATGATTTTTTGACAAAGGACACCAGTCTAGTGCAGGAAAGAAAGTCTGTTTAACAAATGGAAATGGAAGAACTGAATATCCAGCTACAGAAAAATGAAACTAGACCCATATCTGTCACCATTAACAAAAATCAATCCACAATAGATTGAAGATTTGAAGGTAAAACCTCAAACTATAAAACACAGGGAAAACATTTGAAGATACTGGAGAAGGAAAATATTTCTTAAATAACTCCTAGATCACAGATGATAATTCTAAAAATAAACAAACAGAATTGCACCAAGTTAGAAAGCTTCCTCACAACAAAGAAGCTTCCACGTCTGGCACTTGAACCGTAGTTGGTTATGTGAGAGTCTAGTGTCCTAGCCACCTTGCCACCTGCTGGCCTCCATGAATTTTCTAAAATAAAGTATTGTTATCAATAAATTTTCTAAAATAAAGTTTTGTTATAAGTTTCCAATCTTAGTAACATTTTCAACTAGCCACTATGTCTTCTTAAATCCATTGCACTTTTGTTTTTCTACTTTACTAGTGTATGTAATTGTGCATAGTGTTTTCCTCTTCCCTTTCTTTGAGAAGGAAGATGACACCAAGATCATAATTTTCAGTTTATTCATACACACACATTCATAAACATATACTGCATGCACATAAACATATGCATGCACATATACATTTGATGCTATAATTTTCTTTTGATAACTACTTTGGCTGCATCTCATAAACTTTCCACCTGAGTTGTCAACCTGTGTCTTTTTCTTCTTATTAGGAGACACTAGATTCTATGTACTTTTTCAGAACTTTGCATTTTTTATTTTTAATATCCATTCCTTACATTTTCACAATTTGTAATAAACTGGTTTCAGGTCCCACAAGTCTTCAATTTTTACAAGAAAACCTCACAATGGGAACCAGCAGTTAGCGTAATGGCTATGTCGCTGGACTCCCACGTAGTCGACTGTGATTCGCGTCCCGGACCCGGTGGCTTAAAACTCACGGCGGGCGCGGGTGCCGGGCGCGTGTGCGTACATGCCCAAGATCCTGAGAGGACAATGGAGGAGAAGGGATTGCGGTGTGACCATCCTCCCTGGGGGGTGATTTCTCGCTTTCTGTCTCTATGTCTTTCTCTGTCTGTCTGGCGAGCACATGCGCCCTATAGCGAAAATCTCTCCCGAAAAAAAAAAAAAGAAAACCTCACAAGACTGTCAAAAGATGATTCCTCCCCATTCAACTATACACATTGTATTTGGAAAGTATTGATTTTTAGTTTCTTGATTAAATTCGGAATTGGCAACTGATTGCTGGGTGAAAGTAGCTATAAATAATTAATTTCTTTTTGTGGTTCCTGGCATTCTAGAATCTTGACTCCTGTGCATTTAAAAACATGTTTATTTCATCAAAAAATAATGACAATTGGGAACCAGCTGTTAGCGTAATGGCTATGTCGCTGGACTCCCACGTAGTCGACCGCGGTTC
>NW_006208558.1:132371-136420 GCF_000334495.1 Tupaia belangeri chinensis | reverse complement strand
ACACTCACGCTGGGCGCGTGTGCGTGCGTGCCCAAGATCCCGAGAGGAGAATGGAGGAGAAGGGATTGTGGAAATCTCTCCTGGAGGGTGATTTCTCGCTTTCTGTCTCTATGTCTCTCTCTGTCTGTCTGGCGAGCGCACGCGCCCTATAGCGTAAAACCTCTCCAAAAAAAAAATAAAATAAAATAATGACAGTTCTCTATTCTTATCAGGCTTGGGTACTAGGCTACACATACAAAAGTTATGTTATTTTATTTTTAAACAAAATTGTAACTGACCAGACTGTTGCTTTTGGAACTATGTATAGTGACAAATGGGTATTTTGAAAATAAAGCCCTCCTCAACTTCCAGTAAAAAAATAAATAAATAAAAAATAAAAACATACTATAAATATTTTATCATTTTTTTCTAGTTGTCATTAAACATTTCTCCTGCAAGCTAATTCATCTTACACAGAAATGATATTTTATGTGTTCATATATGATTGTGTACACTTATAAGATGCATAGAACTTCTGTGAATTCTTTATTCTTATCAGCCCTTTACTCTACAATAATGCACCTGGACCATTTCATTGCGATATGTATGATATTGACACTTCATTTTGGACCTTGATTGTCTGATGTCAAGAAGAGAACTCACTGCACCTTGGAAAGATACTTACCTTCTGAATTTTCAGACTCTTTATGTATAAACTCATGTACTAGTGGTACCTACTGCACATATTTATTTTGAAAATTATGTTACATGTAACATTTTAGGCTAATATGTGCACTCTATTGTTTGCGACCTAGTAATTGATCTATTTTAATTATGATTAGTTCAGTCTTCAGCATGTGGACTATTAGCCTAATTATCACGGTCCTGAGAGCTGCAGTTTAAAGGGGCTTTTCTGCCCTCAGATTGCTATGGTCCATCCTCTCTGTAAAGTAAATTTTCAGTCTTCTGTAGAAGAGCCATAATATGGCATTCAATTCATACAGACATGGAGAGAGTTCTAAATAGAATTTCAATCTCATTTGCCTAATTCCAAAGGAATAAATTACTTACTATTCCTCTGCTTTTCTGTGTCCCTGAAGTTCATTATTGTTGCCTCCTTCTGTCTACTTAAATCAACAACTACTAGCATATTTGATTTTTAGTCTACAAAATTTGTTCCTGTTTTCTTTCCTATTATTATCTGTTTCTCTGTGAAATTGTACCTTTTGAAACTCCTGTTTAATTTTAGTGAAATTTTTTAATAAATAAAGACAAACATATATGTTGAATCTAAAATTTTAATTTGGAGGCTTTTTAAATCTTCTGCATTCTGGGCCAGCAGGTGGTGGTATGGTGGTATGGGCACTGGATCTTACATGACCAACTCCAAGGCTTGAGTCCCAGACACAGTGACTTGAAACACAGGCCAGATATGTAGTGTGCATGCCCAAAATTCTGAGAGGAGAATGAAAGAAAAGAAATTGTGGCATGGCCATTCCCCCTGGTGTGGAGAAAAAAAAATTGACAGAAAGCAAGAAATCACTCCCTAGGGTGGACAGCCACTTTGCAATTCCTTCTCTTTTATTGTTTCTTGAGTCTGCGCACACACGCTCATGGGCCTGGCATGAGTTTAAGCCACTGGGTCTGGGACTTGAATCACGAATGACCATGTGAGAGTCCAGCAATGTAACCATTATGCCATCTGCTGTTGCTTATCATTATCTTTTTATAGTGAACAAATCATTATGAGTTGAATTGTGTTCAACAGAAGCTTATGTCAATATTTTGAAATCTTTTCCTCCAACCTCAGAATGAGATATTCTTTGGAAATAGGGTTGTTCAAATGTTAAAATGAGGTCATTAGGAGGTACCCTAATGAAATATAACTGGTGTTTTTTTGAAACAGGTAAATCTGAACACAAAGATAGACATGCATAATGGGAAGGCAATGTGAAGAGATATAAGGAAAGCATCACATGAAGATGAAGGCAGAGATCTAAGAATGCCTTTTTTTACCAGCAAACCACCAGATGCTAGGGAAGTCACGAGGAACAGACTTCATAAGAAGGAACCAACACTATGGACACCTTGATCTCAGTCTGTGTCCTCTAGAACTGAGAGACAATGCATTTACAGTATTTAAGCCAATCAATTTGTGCTACCTTATTTTGTAGACAAGGCAAACTAATACAGAAATCATTAAAAAATTCTAATTATAGTGAAGAATATCATCTTATTTACACATTGATATCTCAATGGCTTATTTCTTTCTATTTTCTAGAAAAATTTAATATTCCCTTCTTACCATTTTATCCAGGGAGGAAACCTAAAAAGAAAGAACACTTGCATTAGGCATCTCAGGCTTTTGGAGAATAAGGACAGATGCATACTAAATCAGAATTTTAAATAATAACAAAATGTCAAAACATCTTAGTTCTTCCTTTATCTGGGTCTACAACTATTTTAATTACATACATTAAAACATCTATTCACTCATTTTTATGTGTGCAAAATATTTATATCACAGAAAGCAAGAAATCACTCCCTAGGGTGGACAGCCACTTTGCAATTCCTTCTCTTTTATTGTTTCTGGATTCTGGGCACACACGCTCATGGGCCTGGCATGAGTTTAAGCCACTGGGTCTGGGACTTGAATCACGAATGACCATGTGAGAGTCCAGCAATGTAACCATTATGCCATCTGCTGTTGCTTATCATTATCTTTTTATAGTGAACAAATCATTATGAGTTGAATTGTGTTCAACAGAAGCTTATGTCAATATTTTGAAATCTTTTCCTCCAACCTCAGAATGAGATATTCTTTGGAAATAGGGTTGTTCAAATGTTAAAATGAGGTCATTAAGATGTACCCTAATGAAATATAACTGGTGTTTTTTTGAAACAGGTAAATCTGAAAACAAAGATAGACATGCATAATGGGAAGGCAATGTGAAGAGATATAAGGAAAGCATCACATGAAGATGAAGGCAGAGATCTAAGAATGCCTTTTTATTACCAGCAAACCACCAGATGCTAGGGAAGTCACGAGGAACAGACTTCATAAGAAGGAACCAACACTATGGACACCTTGATCTCAGTCTGTGTCCTCTAGAACTGAGAGACAATGCATTTACAGTATTTAAGCCAATCAATTTGTGCTACCTTATTTTGTAGACAAGGCAAACTAATACAGAAATCATTAAAAAATTCTAATTATAGTGAAGAATATCATCTTATTTACACATTGATATCTCAATGGCTTATTTCTTTCTATTTTCTAGAAAAATTTAATATTCCCTTCTTACCATTTTATCCAGGGAGGAAACCTAAAAAGAAAGAACACTTGCATTAGACATCTCAGGCTTTTGGAGAATAAGGACAGATGCATACTAAATCAGAATTTTAAATAATAACAAAATGTCAAAACATCTTAGTTCTTCCTTTATATGGGTCTACAATGATCTGAGGCCACAACTATTTTAATTACATACCTAAAATATCTTTTCACCTATTTTCATGTGGGCAAAATATTTATATTTTGCTGTTTTCAATCCTCATACTACTTCAGAAATATACTGAATATCAGAAATACATTGAAAATTAAACTATATAAGGATACAAAATTTTAAGAGCAGAGGTTAAGGACAAAATTTTTAATTGAGAAATACTTGAGTCTATCAATAGCATTATTACAGAATAATCCTACTCATGCCATAAATAAATGAGGCTTTATGAAGGATGAGGAACAAATTAGATATTCTAATATGGATCCAAGCTCTCAACAAAAATTTGGTCAGTTTATATTAAGTGAATTTTGCAGGTTGTAGTAAGGAATATAAGCATGATTCAAAAACCAGAAAATATATTAATGACTATTTCTAAAATAATATATTAAATAAGAAAAAAAGAGCAATTCAATAGATGGGGGAAATTAAGCTGCCTAGGTATATTCTTAATTTAAAATAATAATAAATATTAAAAGGAAGCCAAGGGAGAAAGAAACATTTTTAACCTTATTTTTATATGCATGATTAAAGCTACTATGCAGTATATTCTGGATGAGAAACAAC
>NW_006208558.1:127554-132338 GCF_000334495.1 Tupaia belangeri chinensis | reverse complement strand
GGGAAAGAATGTAAATAAGTTGAAAAAAAAAAGTTCCAGAAGAAAAAAATACCTATTCCATGACTGCAGTATGATACATAGCCCCAGCCAGGTGCTACTTTATAGGACGTTCATTCTACTCATTGAGGCTAATGCCTAAAATTGGACTTCATGGAAATGTATATATCAGCTGTGCTTGCTATAAAAATATTTAGATTAACTAAGATCTTTAGTGATTCAATAAAATGTGGGGAAAAACAGTATAGAAAGCAAACATAGATACCAGAGACAATGTGGGAGGAGAGTGGAAGATGGTAGGGGATAAGAGATAGGGAATCATGGATAAGGGGAAAAAAAAAAAAAAAACATATAGGAAACAAGAAATGGAAAATTATTTGTTGATGATAACATGTATGTTGATGTACTTGATTGAGCCAATATACAGTGTACTCTGGATGGAAAATCTCATTTTGTATGTTGTAATGATGTACAGTGAATGAATGTAAATAAATAAATTTAAGTTAAAAAAAAGGAAAAGAAAAAATTTGTTAGGGACCAGCAGGTGACACAGGGGTTAAGGCTCTGGGCTCCCATCTGGCGAACTGTGTTTTGAGTCCCAGACCTGGAGGCTTGAAACACACAGAATGTGTGCGTGTGTGTGTGTGTGTGCCCCAAATCACAAGAGGAGAGTAGAGGAAAGAGTCTGGGGCATGGCCATCCCCGCTGGGGGGTGATTTCTCACTCTTTCTCTCTCTATCTCTGTGTCTCTGGTGAATGGGCATGCTCTATAGCAAAAAGCTCTCTAAAGAATATATAAAAATTCATCAAAGCCAATGTGAAAATGTGTATGCTGAAAAATGTTTAAAATATACTTTTTAAATTGACAGAAACATTTTATGTTTTTAATATATTTTTAAGAATTATTTCTTTAACTTTATTTATTGTTGTTATTATTATTATTCATTTTGACCAGAGAGAGATAGAGAAAGAGAGAGAAAGAAAGCCACCAGGTCTGGGACTTGAACCATGGTCAGCAATGTGGTAGTCCAGTGCCCTAACCACCTGCCAGTCCCACATTTTATGTTTTTTATCATGTACGGCCTATTTTAAAATACACACAGAGGCACACATTTTGAAATGGTTAAATCTAGGCAATTAACAAATGCATGACCTCGATTAGTAACAATTTTGTGGTGACAGCACAGAACATCCTCTTTTTAAATTTTTCAAAAGTACAGAATATCATTATTAACTATAGTCACTTTCCTCTTAAAATAGGTCTCTGGTAAATGTATTTATTTTATGTATATGTAATTACATTACATTATGTATATTACTTTGACCTCCCTACCCTCCTACTCCACTCTTTACTTCTGTGAATAAATTTTGTTAAATTTCACATATGAATGAGATAATGTGATATTTGCGTTTTTTTGCCTAGCTTATTTTACTTAATATAATGTCCTCTGGGTTCACCCATGTCATTCCAAGTAACAGGATTTTTTTCTTTCTTTTGGCTGAATAATATCCCATTTTGTATATATGACAATTTTTTTTTTTTATCCATTCATCTATGGATGGAAACCAAAGTTGATCCATAGTTTGGCTACAATTCAAAGTGCCTCTATTAGCAATTTAATTTCCTTTGCCAGTAGTAGAATTCCTGGATCACATGGGAGTTTTATTGTTAATTTTTTTGAGGAATACCTATGCTGTTTTCCATAATGGCTGAACTAATTTGCATTCCTAACAGGAAGGTTATCTTTTATTCTCATTACTGACAACACCTATTATTTTTGTCCTTTTGATAATAGCTATTCTAACTAAAGTGTCTCATTGTAATTTTGATTTACATTTCCCTGATGATTAGTGATTTTGACAATTGTCTCATATGCCTGTTGATCACTCGTTGAGAAATTTTGCATCTATGTTCATCAGGTATATTTGTAGTTTCCTTTTTAATTGTGTTCTTGTCTGGTTTAGGTAATGGAATAATGTTGACCTCAGAATGTTTGGAAGAATTTCCTCACCTTTAGTTTGTCTGGAATACTTTGAGAAGAACTGGTATTAGTTCTTCTTCAGCAGTTTAGTATAATTCAGCAGTTAAGCCATCAGGGACTTGGTTTTTCTTTCTTTTCTTTTTTTTGAGAGAATTTTGCTATAGGGCACATGTGATCACCAGAGAGATAGAAACTGAGAAATCATCCCAGAGTTGAGAAGGCCATGCCACAATCCCTTCTGCTCCATTCTCCTCCCAGGATTTTGGGCACGCGCGCACACATACCTGGGCCAAAGACCTGGGCTTTTCTTTGATGGGAGACATTTTATTACTAGTTCAATCGCCTAGCTTATTATTTGTATGTATCAATTTTTTATTTCTTTCATTTCTAGCTTTGTAGGTTATAGGTGTCTAAGAATCTATTCATGTTGTCTAGATCTTCCAGTTCCTGGGCATGTAACTTCAAAATAGTCTCTTATGGTTCTTTGTATCTCTGTGATATCAGATGTAATGTCTCTTCTTTCATGCCAAATTTTATTTATTTGAATTTTACTTTTATTAGTCTAGGTAAAGGTTTGTTGATTTTATTTACTTTTCAAAAAACAAACAACTCTTTATTTATTTAATTAGAAATAACTTTTTTTTTTTTTTTTTTTTTTTTGCTGCTTAGGGTCAGTTGAGTCGTTGCTATGGATAGACGCGGACGTTTGGTCTGCCTTGCCTGCTCTCTGGCTCTGGTGGTTTCCACCCCGCTGCACACCAGCAGGATGACTCACAAGCAAATCTATTACTTGGACAAGTACTTTGACAAGCACTACGAGTACTGGCATGTCAGGTTACCCAGAGAACTTTTCAAAGGAAGTGTCCCAAACCCATCTGATGTCCGAGGAGGAATGGAGGAAATTTGGTGTCCAACAGAGTCTAGGCTGGGTGCATCAGATGATTCACGAGCCAGAACCACATATTTTTCTCTTTAGAGGGTCTCTTCCAAAAGAGCAACAAAAACAAAGTCTATTTGGGGATTGCCATTTAGATCTTTTTAAAATTTAATGTATATGTGTATGTATATAAGGTAGTATTCAGTGAATACTTGAACCATGTGAAATAGGCACTTCTATTAAAAAAGAAAAACTGACTAGAATTTTATCTGACATTCTTTACAGTAACCTACTAGCACCTGCATCTGCAACTGCTACGTGCCTGTTTGACTTTACCAGTTACTTTTGTTAAAGAAAGTTTGAATGTTGCACTTTAAATAAATAAATAAATAGGAATAATTTTTTTTTGTTGTTGTTATAGGGCATGTGTGCTCACCAGAGAGTGGGAAAATGAGAAATCACTCCCCGGGGGCTGACTACACCCCAGTACCTTCTTCCCATTTCATTTAGGAAAGGCACAAACCAGGCCAGCCAAAATCTGAGATGGATACTAAACCTGAGCTGTGAAAGATTGCTTTTGGACAACAAACATGCATGCCACACAGTTTTCATTTTAGCTTTTTTAGAATTAAAATCTATTGTTTTTATTTCATTTTTTCTTTTCTTTCTTTTATTTTTTTTCTTATTCTTTCCTATTCTCTAATTCTTTTCCTTTATCTTTATTCATCAGCTGTTCAGCCTCTATGCACTAAGTGTCTAGACAGGTCCCAATCAACAGGATCCAAACATCTGAATATGATTAGAGTCAGGATATTCCACTATTACCACTGAATCTGATGCACAAAGAGTGAAAACAGATCAGAAGAGAGATTGCAGAGCACCTCCTCTGCACGACTCGGAATGCTCAGATTGAACTTCAAGAATGAGGGAGAAATGCACCATCCATTAGATGACTATAAATCACCACGAGGTCACAAGAAATATGGTAAAGGAAGAAATACCTCTCCTTCAAGGGAAAAAAAAAATAAGTCCTCTTCATCTTCGGACAGTACAATGAAACTCATGGAAATGTCTGATAAAGAATTTAGAATATTCATAGTGACAAACCTAACAGAGATGGAAGAGAAGAGAGACAATATACTGCAGAATAGTGGGAGAAAGGAGCTGATGAGTTCCAGGAGGTGAGGAAATTCTTGCAAGATCTAAAAGAGGAAATACACACTATAAAAAAAGAACCAAATGGGCCTGTTAGAGATGAAGGCTATAATACAGAAAGTCAAAACCTACCTTGAAAGTATTGAAAGCAGACTAGATTATACAAAAAATCGAATCTCACATGTAGAAGATAGAATCACAGGATTAGAAAAATCCACCATGAAGACTGAGAAAATCGACTCCCCTCAAAAGGGAATCATATGCAAAAAATACTAGATACCATCAAATGTCCAAACATCTGGATAATTGGTATCCCAGAAGGCAAACAGACTCATAAGGGCATTGATAATATATTCCATAAAATCCTGGAAGAAAACTTTCCAAACGTAGAGAGGCATCCAAAGATCCAGTCCCAAGAAATACAAAGGACCCCCAAATAGAATCAACCCAAGAAGATCTTCTCCAAGACACATTATAGCCAGATTGATCAAAACCACAGACAAAGACAAGATACTAAGACTGGCAAGAGAGAAGTGTCAAGTTACCTACAAAGGATATCCTATCAGGTTGACAGCAGACTTCTCTTCAGAAACAATGCAAGCAAGGAAAGAATGGGAAAATATATTCAAAGTGTTAAGGGAAAAGCAATTGCAACCAAGAATACTGTACCTGGCAAGATTATTCTTCATATGGGAAGAAAAGACAAAAAGATTGTCAGATAAACAAAACATGAAAGAATTTACCAACACCAGACCAGATCTCCAAGAAGTTCT
>NW_006208558.1:100661-120324 GCF_000334495.1 Tupaia belangeri chinensis | reverse complement strand
TTTTTTTTTTTTTTTTTTTTTTTTTTTGCTGCTTAGGGTCAGTTGAGTCGTTGCTATGGATAGACGCGGACGTTTGGTCTGCCTTGCCTGCTCTCTGGCTCTGGTGGTTTCCACCCCGCTGCACACCAGCAGGATGACTCACAAGCAAATCTATTACTTGGACAAGTACTTTGACAAGCACTACGAGTACTGGCATGTCAGGTTACCCAGAGAACTTTTCAAAGGAAGTGTCCCAAACCCATCTGATGTCCGAGGAGGAATGGAGGAAATTTGGTGTCCAACAGAGTCTAGGCTGGGTGCATCAGATGATTCACGAGCCAGAACCACATATTTTTCTCTTTAGAGGGTCTCTTCCAAAAGAGCAACAAAAACAAAGTCTATTTGGGGATTGCCATTTAGATCTTTTTAAAATTTAATGTATATGTGTATGTTTATAAGGTAGTATTCAGTGAATACTTGAACCATGTGAAATAGGCACTTCTATTAAAAAAGAAAAACTGACTAGAATTTTATCTGACATTCTTTACAGTAACCTACTAGCACCTGCATCTGCAACTGCTACGTGCCTGTTTGACTTTACCAGTTACTTTTGTTAAATAAAGTTTGAATGTTGCACTTTAAATAAATAAATAAATAGGAATAATTTTTTTTTGTTGTTGTTATAGGGCATGTGTGCTCACCAGAGAGTGGGAAAATGAGAAATCACTCCCCGGGGGCTGACTACACCCCAGTACCTTCTTCCCATTTCATTTAGGAAAGGCACAAACCAGGCCAGCCAAAATCTGAGATGGATACTAAACCTGAGCTGTGAAAGATTGCTTTTGGACAACAAACATGCATGCCACACAGTTTTCATTTTAGCTTTTTTAGAATTAAAATCTATTGTTTTTATTTCATTTTTTCTTTTCTTTCTTTTATTTTTTTTCTTATTCTTTCCTATTCTCTAATTCTTTTCCTTTATCTTTATTCATCAGCTGTTCAGCCTCTATGCACTAAGTGTCTAGACAGGTCCCAATCAACAGGATCCAAACATCTGAATATGATTAGAGTCAGGATATTCCACTATTACCACTGAATCTGATGCACAAAGAGTGAAAACAGATCAGAAGAGAGATTGCAGAGCACCTCCTCTGCACGACTCGGAATGCTCAGATTGAACTTCAAGAATGAGGGAGAAATGCACCATCCATTAGATGACTATAAATCACCACGAGGTCACAAGAAATATGGTAAAGGAAGAAATACCTCTCCTTCAAGGGAAAAAAAAAATAAGTCCTCTTCATCTTCGGACAGTACAATGAAACTCATGGAAATGTCTGATAAAGAATTTAGAATATTCATAGTGACAAACCTAACAGAGATGGAAGAGAAGAGAGACAATATACTGCAGAATAGTGGGAGAAAGGAGCTGATGAGTTCCAGGAGGTGAGGAAATTCTTGCAAGATCTAAAAGAGGAAATACACACTATAAAAAAAGAACCAAATGGGCCTGTTAGAGATGAAGGCTATAATACAGAAAGTCAAAACCTACCTTGAAAGTATTGAAAGCAGACTAGATTATACAAAAAATCGAATCTCACATGTAGAAGATAGAATCACAGACCTAGAAAAGTCCACCATGAAGACTGAGAAAATGGCCCAAACAAATGAGAATAATATACGAGAAATACGGATACCATCAAATGTTCAAACATCCATATAATTGGTATCCCAGAAGACAAAGAGCCTCATAAAGGCATTGATAATCCATTCCATGAAATCCTGAAAGAAAATTTTCTGAACCTAGAGAGACATTCAAAGATCCACTCCCAAGAAATACAAAGGACCTCTAATAGAATACACTCAAGAAAATCTTCTCAAACACACATTATAGCCAGATTGACCAAAACCACAGACAATGACAAGATACTAAGATTGGCAAGAGAGAAACATCAAGTTACCATCAAAGGATATCCCATCAGGCTAACAGTGAACCTTTCATCGGAAATAATGTAAGCGAGGAAAGAATGGAAAAATATATTCAAAGTATTAAGGTAAAAGCAATTTCAACCAATAATACAGATTATCCTTTATATGGGAAGAAAAGATAAGAACATTCTTAGATAAACAAAATCTTAAAGAATTTACCAACATCAGGCCAGATCTCCAAGAAATTCTCAAGGAGTGCTATACCAGCAAAATTAAATACAGTCACACAGAAATAAGAGTTCAAAAACTAATAAAAGGGACTTAATGGTAGGGGCAAGTCTGGAGTTTAATATTATATCTCAGAATTTAATCAGGAAGATCGAACCACAACAGAAGACAAAGTCATAAGACTGAACTGGTGAAATGCATTTTATGACTTTTGACTAAAACATTGCTGATTTTCTTCTAGGTTATTTTTGTTTCCAGTTTTAAGGATTTTTGTCCTACCTTGAGCTGCTGATATATTCATGTACCTGCTATTTGAACAGAATCCTAACCTGTTTCCTGGCTTTACGTTTTAAGCAAAGTTCCTTAGCCTTTCTTTGATTTATTAAAGCTAAAACTGGTTTTCTTGAAATTAAAAAAAATATTTAAAAATTCCTATTTAATGACTGTGGTAAGCTATATAGTATCAGCTAGGTACTACTTTATAGTATATTCATTCTACTCAGAGTTTCATAACAGAGAGAGAGAGAGGTAAAGTGAGAAAGCAAGCCACCGGTTTATTATATATATATACAACTAGAAATGGAATATTATCGATAATAACATTTGTGATTAAGCCACTATGCAGTGTATTCTGGATTGGAAATCACATTTTGTATGTTGTGACGATTCTCAGGGAATGAATGTAAATTAATTACTTAACTTAAAAATATTTCAGAAGAGAATAAATAAACAAATAAATAAATAAAAATAGGAGCTAGCAGGTGGCATGGTGGTTAAAGTGCTGGACTCTCCCACAGGGCTTACTAAAGTTCAAGTCCCAGACCCGGTGGTTTGCTTTCTCACTTTACCTCTCTCTCTTTCGTTTTCTCTCTGGTCAAGTTAAATGAATGAATGAATAAAAATATTTAAAAATAAACAATTCCTTAAAAAAATAATAACTAAGGGGCCAGAAGCTTATATAGTAGTAATAGCACTAGACTCCCATAGGACTGAAGGAAGTTTGAGTCCAGGACTTGGTGGCTTGAAACTCATACCACCTGCTCATTTACATCTCTGCACAAAATCCCAGGGGGATAATGGAGGAGAATGAATTGTTGCTTGGCCAATTCCTAAGTGGGTGGTTTCTAAAATTCCCTCTCACCATCTCTGTTTCTCTCCTCTCCTGGGAGTACACCACCCCATGGGAAAAACCTTTAAAAAACTAACAAATTGGACCTCAACAAAGTTTGAAATTTTACTCTTCAAAAGATATCAGTAAGAAAGAAAACAAAAATATCTGGCAAATATGTACGAGACAAATCCACAAGTAATGAGTTCCCTCAAAGAATGCCAGAGCAACAGTGATGTGAAACAGGTAACAAAAATCTAATTAGTATGTCTTTTTCATTAATGAAAAGATAAAGTTTTGTTTTGTTTTGTTTCAGAGATTTTTGCTATAGGAAATGTCCACTCTCTCACAAGACAGACAGAAAGTGAAAAATAAACCCCCTTCTGGGGGGCCGGGTGGTGGTGGTCATACTATAATCGCTTCTCCTCCATTCTCCTTTCGGGATTTTGGGCATACATGTACACATGCCCAGCATAAGTTTCAAGCCACCTTGTCTGGGACTCAAACTGTTGTTGGCCAGGTGGAAGTCCAGTGACATAACCATTATGCCATCTGCAGGTCCCAAAGATAATGGTATAAGAAAAATAAGGGAAGTATTTTGCTAAATCTTATGGTACTCTTTTTACTTGCATTGTAAATATTATGGTTTTCATATCCAGTTTTAGACATTAAATAAGGACTTAATTAAGACCATAAGGATAAAGTTCCATTTCTCTCATTCCTTTATGAGGGATCAAGTACAGGGAAGTAAAGAGACCCAGAATGTTCTTTTTACCACACAGAAATAAATAAAAATGCTCCTGTTGGATAGACATTGACAAAAGGAGAACTGAGATAATGAACGGATTATATAAAGACCACAGAAGAGAGTCAGTACCGACAGGAATAGAGCAAGATAAATTCTGGGGATCAGAAATGAGTGGGGCAGAATCTAGTAGTGGAGAAGGTTATGGATCTAATATGGAATCTTTAAAGTCTTTAGAATGGAGAAAAGAATAAATTACAAGGATGATAAAATCAAGAGAGTCAAAGATGTTAAATTTAGCTCCTTTTTCTTAGGTTCGCCACTGTCTCTATTGAACTTTCCTAGGTCTTTCACACACACACATCCCACACACACATACACACTCATCTACCAATTCACTAGGATATAAATATTTAAATATTTAGGATATAAAATTTCTTTTTAACTCACCTGGTTTAATGATCAAAAGGACAATAACAGGTGCACAGCATATGTGTGAAATCTCTCCTCTCCACTTGAGCTCCCTCTGAAATGCTGAAGCCCTCACCCAGGAGCTTCAGTCAGACCACACAGTTGTCTTCTTCCAGGAACTGCAACCAGCCACGATGTGACAACAGCAAAAAAGCAGGGAAGGAGACTCTGGACTGCACTTTAATCCTCTCTAGTCATATAATGGTAATAAAGACGACCTTGTTTGACCATAAACTAGTTCTAATCCAGATACGTACACACTCATATAACAAATGCACATTAAAAATTATCTGAAAAGTAGCTACTATTCTTCCTGCTTTCATTGCTTTTGTAATTACTATTTTTAAGAGAATAACCTATAGTGGAAAGCTTAAATGAAGCATACTACTTCCCATAGTTATGTATTTACCTTGTTCAGAGTAGGGGATGTGTTTCTGTGACCTCCTCAGGTTCTGTGTAGTCTAGCTTTTCTCATTCTACAGATTATGGATATTCCAACATGTGTATGTTTCTCCCTGGTTCAGTTGATAATACTATAAAATTATCTTCAGCAGATAATATCACATTTCTTTGTCCCATTAATGTTTTGCCTCTCTGTTTTTCATCTAAATGACCTTCCTCAGACTCTACTCTTTCACAAGCACTATATCTGATATTCATGACCATTTACTCTGTTTCTATATTCTTTAGTCAATCGGTTTCAGTCACAGAGCACAGACACTCGATATGTATTAAGTGGGGACATACAATGACTCTCCTTCATAGCCTGGTTTGATTCACTCAGCAGTAAATCTTCTATATTCATCCACTTTCTATCAAAAGCCAGGGTCTTGTTGTTTTTTTATAGCTGAATAGTGTTCCATAGAGTATATGTGACACAGTTTTGCAATCCATTCATCTGTTTGTGGGCATTTGGGTTGTTTCTATGTCTTAGCATTTGTGAATAATGCCTCAATAAACAACGTGCAAGCACTTTTCCAATTAAGAATTCTTCTGTCCTTTGAGTAGATACCAAGGAGTGGGATTGCAGATCATATGGTAGTTCTATTTGTAGATTTTTGAGGAATCATTGTTCTCCCAGTGAGTGGACCAATTTATATTCCCATCAGCAGTGTAAGAGTTCCCCTTTCACCACACCCCTGCCAGCACTTACCTTTTCTTGTTTTTAATCTTAGTCACTCTGACTGGTGATATTTCATTGTTGTTTTGATCTGCATTTCCCTTACAATGAGGGATGTTGAGCATTCTTTTCATATGCCTTTTGGCTACTCCAATGTCATCCTTAGAGAGTGTTTACTTTTCAACTCATTCTTCAATCTTTTAATAGGGATGATCATTTTGGGGGGGCAGCTGCTTGAGTTCCTTGTGTATTCTGGTTATTAGTCCCTTATCTGACACATAGTTTACAAAAATATTTTCCCATTCTGAGGACTGTCAGTTGACAGGAATTACTGTGTCTTTTGCAGTGCAGAAACTTCTTAGTCTGATGTAATCTCACTTGTTCATTTTTGGCAATTATCGACTATGCTTTGGGGGTCTTATTTAAGAAGTCTTTTCCTACTCCAATGTCTCCCAGATTTTCCCCAGTGTTTTCCAGGAGCAGTTTTTATAGTTTGAGGTCTTAGGTTTAGATCTTTGATCCACCTTGAGTTGATTTTTGTCAATGGTGAGACGTAGGGGTTCAGATTCATCTTTCTGCAGGTGGAAATCCAGTTTTTCCAGCCCATTTGTTGAAGAGGTTTTCCTTTTCCCACTGGATGGATTGGTACCCCTTGTCAAAAATGAGTTGACTGTATGTTTCAGGATTTATTTCTGGGGACTCTATTCTGTTCTATTGGTCTCCGTGTCTGTTTCTGTGCCAGTACCATGCTATTTTGATTATCATAGATTTGTAGTACATTTTTGGGTCTGAGAGTGAGATGCCACCCCCTCCAATCTTCTTGTGCAGGATTGCTTTGGCAATATGAGGTCTTTTATGATTCCAGACAAATTTCTGTTTTTGATTATACACTGTTTTGGAGTCAGAGATAGATGTTACATGCAAATATATGTTTTATTAAAAAGAATTATTTTATTTAATTTTTATTTATTCATTCTTTTTTTAAAATTTTACCTGAGAGAAAGAGAGACAGAAAAAGAGAAAGTGAGAATGTAAGAAAAAAGTTCTGGGACTCAAATCATGGACAGCCATGTGAGTGTCCAGCGCCCTACCCACCACACCACCTGCTTGTCCTGCAAATCTACATTTTTATATATACATTCAACGACTGCATATCATTACAGCTTACAAAATGAATTTTCTCAATGTGAATACACTGTATATTAATTTAGTTAAAGATATTCTGATAGATGTTATCATCAACAGATAATTTTCCATTTTTGTTTTCCTTAAATGTTTGGGGAAGAATGAGAGGAAAGGAATCAAAAGGGAAAAGAAAGAAGCAAAATATTTAAGGAACATGCAAATTTAGACTCTGCAGTTTATGATGGAGGAACAAGAACATTTGCTCTACCTGATTTTATTAAATCCATGGCTGATGTTACATTATTTAAGTTAGGGGTTGTTGTTAATAAAGACAGTGTGTTTTATTCTTTATATAAAATGGAAAACTTGCTCTTCTTTCAGTTGAAGTGAAGAATGGAACATGAATTACTGCATATGATGAACAAAGACTGGTATAACCACTGTGGAAACACCACAGTAGCCATCTAACCAACTATGCAAACTGATGGATGGTGATAAGTACTTGTCTCTGCGGACAGCATATGCAGAGGAATATTCGGTCTTGAAACTGACCAGCCCCTACTATATTGGGTACAACACTTAAATCAGTGATTATTCAAGTTGTGATTTGAATTCTATGACTTGTTTTTTAAACATCATAAGGCTTACATGCTCTTCAGTCAGAGAGAAAGAGAAAGCACCCCCCAGTGGGGCATGGTTGCACCACAATCCCTTCTCCTCCATTTCTCCACAGGATTTTGGGCACATATGCAAACATGCCTGGCTTGTTTTCAAGCCACCAGGGCTAGGATTCAAACCATATGTTTGGTCATGTGGGATCCAGTTCCCTTAACTACAAGCCATGTGGCCATCCCTTGGATTTTCATTTACAAAGGATAAAAAAGTTTTATGTTTTTGTTTGTTCATTTGTTTTCTAGAGGGTATCTGCACTCTCCGGAGAAAGGGAGAAGAGAAAGCACCACCCCATAGGGAATAGGCATGCCTCAAGCCTTTGTCCTCCATCTTTCTCTCCCTTCAGTATTTGGGGCATTTGCGTGCATATACACCAGCATGTTTCTCAAGTCACAGGGCCCAGAACACAAACTATGTATTTAGCCAATGGGATCCAGCTACTTTAACCACCAGGCCACGAATCTGGCACACGATTTTGCCTTTTTAAGTAAAATTGTCAAATGTAGCAATTGAGGTTCTTCCTGTTTTTAATGCACTGATATTTCATGTACAATCAAACCTGTAACTGAGCTGAAGAAATAACTAAATGTGCCATTGGTACACTAGCAGAAAGAGTAGGTCGCTGTGTGAGTCTTTTAGTTGAAAGTATAGATATCATGTTAGCTGCCCAGTAGCTCCTGAGAACTAGTGATTTCAGGGTAAAAAGAGAAATGAAGATTTTCTACTGATAATTCAGCCTCCAGCCCACAAACTTGAGTGGAGAGGCAAGGGACAGGCCTTCAGAATAAGACAGCCTCCACCCCACAAACTGGAGTGATAGGGAGCCCTTCTAGCCATCTCTTTGTTTCATGGAAATGTCTGATAAAGAATTTAGAATATTCATAATAATGATGCTGAAAGAAAATGGAAGAGAAGAGAGACAGTGAACTGCAGAAGAAAAAGGAGAAAGGAGCTGATGGATTATAGGAGGTGAGGAAGTTCTTGCAAGATTTAAAAGAGGAATTTCACACTTTAAAAAAGAATCAAATGGACTAGTTAGAGATGAAGGCTATAATACAGGAAGTAAAAATCTCCCTTGGAAGTATTAAAAACAGACTATATCATAAAGAAAATAGAACTTCAGATGTAGAAAAGAAAATTGCTGGCCTAGAAAAATCCACCACGAAGACTGAGAAAATTGCCCCCCAAAATGAGAATAATATACGAGAAATATTAGATACCATCAAACGTCCAAATATCTGGATAACTGGCATCCCAGAAGGCAAAGAGATTCATTAGGGTATTGATAATCGATTCAATGAAATCCTGAAAGAAAACTTTCCAAACCTAGAGAGATGCTCAAAAATCCAGTCCCAAGAAATACAAAAGACCCCAAATAGAATAAACCCAAGAGGATCTTCTCCAAGATGCATTATAGCCCAAGAGGATCTTCTCCAAAAAGCATTATAGCCAGATTGACCAAAACCACAAAGACAAGATACTAAGATTGGCAAGAGAGAAATGTCAAGTAACCTACAAAGGGTATCCCATCAGGCTAACAGTGGACCTTGCAGGCAAGGAAAGAATGGGGAAGCATAGTCAAAGTGTTGAGTGAAAAACAATTTCAACCAAGAATACTGTACCTGGCAAAATTATCTTTCATATAGGAAAGAAAGACAAGAACATTCTTAGATTTAAAAAAAAAAAAAAAAAAAAACCTGAAAGAATTTACCAACACCAGACCAGATATCCAAGCAATTCTCAAGGGAGTGCTATACCAGGAAAATTAAATACAGACACACAGAAATAAGAGTTCAAAAACTAAGAAAATGGCCAGCTTAATTGTAGGGACAATCTGGAGTTGAACATTATATCTCAGAATTTAATCGGAAAGATCAGATGACAACAGAAGATAAAGTACATGAGACTGAACTGGCGAAATAGTATTTTATGACTTTTGACTAAAATATTGCTGATTTTCTTCTAAGCTTTGTTGTCTGGTTTTAAAGGATTTTTGTCCTGTCTTGAGCTGTCAATAGGTTCATACACCTACTATTTGAGCAGAATCCTAACCTGTTTGTTGGCTTTAAATTTTAAGCAATGTTCCTTAGCATTTCTTTTATTTGTTAAAGTTAAAACTGCGTTTCTTGAAATTACCAACTGAACTTGCTATAGATAGTAGTTAGATTATTTAAGAAATTGTGTGACCAATAAACTCTGGGGGAAACAAGAACGAAAACAAAAATAGACATCAGAAATACTGTGGGAGGAATATGAGAAAAGGCAGAGGGTCAGAAATAGCGGTAAAATACGCACCCACACACGTATATAAAACTAGAAATGGAAAATTGTTGATAATAATATACATGATTAAAACACTATGCAGTATGTTCTGGATGGGAAATCACATTTTATATGCTATAATGATACTTAGGGAATGAATGTAAATTAATTAATTTTAAAAAACACTTTCCAAAAAAAAGCTCATGGAAATATGTGTAATGGGAAAACTGTGTATGAATTTCAAAAAGTTTTTGTATCAAAATAAATTCATACTTTAATTGTAAAAAAAATCTTTGTAAAGCAAAATAAATAAATAAATATAAATGTAGAGAAAAAATGAAGTGAAAAACCTACTTACATACAAGTAGTGAGTAATATAAATTTTAAATTAAATACACACATTATTTACAATTGTATCACAAGATGAAATACTTAGAGGGTTATTCCATGTTCATTGATGGGAAGACTCAGTATGTTGACATCTCAGTTCTCCCAGGTTGATCTATAAATTTAACACAATAACAATAAAAAATCAACAATTTATTTTGTATATGTTGAAAAACTGAATGTATAGTTTAAATAGATAGTGAAAGACCCAGAATAGAGGGCCAGATAAATGCCATAGCAGTTATACTCAATGGTCTGTGAAGCAATCTCATTGGGAAGATTCTGGGTTCAGATCTGAAAACCACTGGGAGTATGCCAGCTCCTGTGTGCCCACTGTCCAGAGCTGGGTGAAGGCTAGGGGTGGAGAGTGATATCAAGACCCTTTTAGGATTTTATTTCCCTCTCTCTTTCTCTTTATATGTCTACAGCTGTCTCTCTCACATATCACAATAGATAAAATTTGAAAAAAAAAATCCACAATGGCAAATATAATATTGAAGAAGAAGAAAATAGTTGTAAAACTAGCACTACCTGATTTTAACACTCAGCAAGAAGCAGGGATAGTCAAGAAACTGTGATATTGGTGAACAAAAGAAACACATTTTGTAACATATTAGGATATAAAGCCCAGAATAATGCCCACACAAAGAGAGTTAATTGATCTTTGACAAAAGAGGAAAGGTAGTTTAAAAATAAAGAATAACCTTCTGACAAAGATGCTTAAGAATTGGTAAATTTATATTAAATATAAGGTATCCTAGCATAAACCTTACACTTTTCATAATAATTAAGTTGAGAGTAAAATCCATGAAGCATATTTTTATGTGTAAAAATTAAATCTTCTAGAGGAAACCATAGGAAAGATTGATAAGGAGTCAAATAATGAGAAAGGTCTGAGGAGCTCCAATAGAGGAATGTCTTACTAGAGACCAAATTAGTACTCCCCAAAACTGTAAAGGTCATCAAAACAAAGAAAGTGTGAGTAACTGTACAGCCATGAAGAGTCGAAGGACACATGATAACCTAATGTACTGTGCTACTCAAGACAGAAAAAGATATTAGATGAAAACCAAAGAAATTGGGCCAGCAGGAAGCATGGTGGCTAAGGAGCTCAATTCCCACTTGATGGACCATGGTTTGCATCTTAGACCCTGCTGGCTTAAAAACCAGAGAGTGCATGTGTATGAATGCTCAAAATCCCAAGAGAAACATGGAGAAGGAAATGCTTACAGTGTGGTCATGCCCTTCAACCCAAGAGATAATTTCTCACTTTCCCTCTCTCTGTCGCTCTCTGTTTCCCTCTGGCAAGGACTCTTGCACTATCACAAATAAACAACAACCACAAACTAAACAAACTCTGAATTTTACTTAATTATAATGGGTCAATATTAATTCATTAATTGTAACAAATATACTACACTAAATTAAGATACTAATAATAGTAGAAGCTTGCTGCAGGAATACTGTCTTCTCAGTTTTTGTCCCCCAAATCCAAAGCTTTACTAGAAAATAAAGTATATAATAGCAAAATATAATTGGATACTACATATTCACTAGACTGGATAAAATTAAAGGTAATGTCAATAGCAAGTCCTTTAATAGAATGTGGAGCAACTGGGCCTTTTATACACTGCTGAATGGTATAAAATGGCAAGACTGGGACAAGCAGATATTGTGATGGTTATTCTGCTGGGATCCGACTTAACTGACTGCAATTTCAGCCCTGACCTGGTGGCTTAAAACTCATGCCAGGTGTATGTGCGTGCATGCCCAAGAACCTGAGAGGAGAATGGAGGAGAAGAGATTGTGGCATGGCCATCTTCCAGGGGAGTAATTTTTCACTTTCTGTCTCTCTGTCTTTCTCTGTTTCTCTGGCGAGTGCTTATGCCCTGTAGCAAAGATCTCTCTCAAAGAAAGGAAGAAAGAAAGAAAAAGAAAGAAAGAAGAAAGAAAGAAAGAAGAAAGAAAAAGAGAAAGAAGAAATAAAAATAACAAGACTAATTATCCTCACAAATTTAAACACATATATATTATATGATCCAGCAATTTCTTTTCTAGATATTTGCCCAAGAAATTAGTGAAAATATATCCTCACTTTTACAGACTTCTACATAAATATACATAGTGGTTTTATTTATAATAGCCTCAAATTAGAACTTCTTAATAAGTAGATTTCAAGTGGTAGTGAATCCATACAATTGAATATTACTGTGTTCATTATCAACTTATTACCTCTCACTTCCAAATCATCCTTTGTGCTGCTTTATGATGCTGGAGATGTATCCTATAACCTTTCTTCTTTGGCAGAAAACACAAGCTTTGGGAGTAGAAGGCAGGAAGGACACTGAAATGCAGAACAGAATCTTCTCTTCTGTGTCTCACCAAGCTTTGTCCTACTCCCCATCCTTGTCTTCAACCGCTGTCATCTGGGTGACATAAGCCACACCATTTCCAGTGGAGTTTGGAGATAGATTATATTGACTTTTGATAGAATTCTTTTAAATTGTTTTCTTCCTCAGATGCTCTGTCTTAGCCCTATAGACAGTGTCTGCTTTCTAAATATACATTTGTGTTTTCTTTGGGGCTATCTTTACTTTACAGCAGTTAACTATTGATAGCTAGGAAGTTTTTATACGAAGCTTTTTCTGGAACCAGACGGTGGTGCAGTGGAAATGCAATAGGACCACCTGGACATATCCTGAAATCATGTCCAAGATCTCCTTGAATAGTCTTGTGATTCAGAATGGCTAAAACTGGGGTTGGACTGGGACAGGAAAACCTTCCTGAAGGGTGCATCTCTCCCCTTATTTTTGAAGAGAAAAATTAATTAAATTTAAGACAAAAATAAAAATCTTGGACCAGCATGTGGCATAGTAGTAGATTGTGGTTGGAGTCCTGGACCTGGTGGCTTGTAACTCATGCTGGGCATTTATGCATGTGTGCCCCAAATCCCAAGGGGAGCATGGAGGAGAGGGAATTATTTCTCTGGTGAGCACACACAAGCTACAGTAAAAAAAATTAAAATTAAAAATAAAAATCTCTATTAAAATTAATGTATGGATTTTGTTCATAACTGGGCTCTGACTGACAGAACTACTCACCGTTTTTTGAATTTTTTTGTTTTTGTTTTTAATTTTGCTAGTGAGTTCACTCACCAGACAAAGACAGAGACACAAAGAAGGAAAGTGAAAAAGACGTCACTCCATGGGTCACGATCATATTGCATGTCTTCTACTCTATTACTCCCTCCTTTTGGAATTTTGGCAAGCTCACACATTCACCAGGTCTTCTTTACCCAAAACTCATGTCAGGACTCATATCACAGATTTGACAACATGAAATCCAGCTGTCATAAACACCAAGCCACCAGTGGCCTTAGTACTCACTATTAAAAAGAACAAATTACTTTTAATAGACAATAACATAAAAAAAATTAAAATGTTATGCTGACAAAAGAAGCTTGGTTTAAAAAAGGGTTATTCTATTCATATGAAATTGTGGAAGACAAAATTAATAAAAAAAAAAAGAGAAGAGGATAGAGAAAGATAGCAAGTGAACAATAGAGGGGATGTTAGTGAGAAACAGATATGGTTTATTATCTGTTGAAGATGACGTGTATAGTATTCTCAACTGGACTGGTCTGGGAAGTATTTCATGATGGGTGAAGTCTTTTAACAAGCAAAATGAGAAATAGTGATTGACTGTTTTAAAAAATTATAATAATAATAATTATTGGGAAATGCATGGAAAAGACTTTGAATGATAAAGCGGGGAGATCGATGCCTCTGTATTGACTGACATGCATGGCATTCCCTTTTGAAAAAGCAATGGAAGTCAATGTAAAGTTATATGTAATCCAATGTAATATAAAGAAGATTATGATAATAATAAAAAAAAAGAGCTGCAAAAAAAAAAAAAAGGTATCTTGGCATAGACCTTAGATCTTTTATAACAATTAACTTGAGAGTTAAGTCCACGAAACATATTCTTATGTGTAAAAATTAAAACTTCTAGAAGAAACCATAGGAAAAATTGACAAGGAGTCAAATAATGAAAAAATGTTTGAAGAGCTCCAATAGTCGGATGTCTTACCAGAGACCAAATCAGTACACCCCAAAACTGTAAGGGTCATCAGAACAAAGAAAATGTGAGTAACTTTCACAGCCATGAAGAAGAGTCAAATAACACATGATCACCTAATGTACTGTGCTACTCAAGACAGAAAAAGACATTAGATGAAAACCAAAGAAATTGAATCAGCAGGGGTCATGGTGATTAAGGAGCTAGATTTCCATATGATGGAGCATGATTTCCTGTTGGTTTGAAAATCAGACAGGTGGGTGTGCATGCATACTCAAAATCCCAAGAGAAATATGGAGAAGAAATTGCTTACAGTGTGACCATTCCCTTCCCCCTGAAAGGTGATTTCTTACTTTCCTTCTCTATGTTGCTCTCTCTCTCTCTCTCTCTCTCACTCTCTCTCGCTCTCTCTTTTTTGGAAAAGTTTTTGCTATAGGGCGCATGTGCTCACCAGAAAGACAGAGAGACAGGGAGAAAGAAAGTGGGATTCACCCCCAAGGGAGGTTGGCCATGCCGCAATCCCTTCTCTTCCATTCTCCTCTTGGGATCTTAGATACGCATGCACATGTGGCCAGAGTGAGTTTAAGCCATTGGGTCTGGGAGTTGAACCGTAGTCGACTGCATGGGAGTTCAGTGACACAGTCATTACACAAACTGCTGGTCCCTCTCTGTTGCTCTCTGTCTCTCTCTGGCAAGGATTCTTGCCTTGTGACCAATAAACAACAACAAACTAAATAAACTCTGAATTTTACTTGATTATAATGGGTCAATATTATTTCATTAATTATAAGAAATATACTACACTATTTAAGATGTTAATAATAGTAGAAATTTGGTGTAGGACTATACTATCTTCTCAGTTTTTCCCCCAAATCTAAACCATTTCTAGAAAATAAAGTTTATCATTGAAAAGCACAGTAGGATACTGAATATTCACTCAGCTGAATACAATTAAAGGGAACATCAATATCAATTTTTTGAAGATGTCAGGCAACTAGAGCTTTCCTACATTGCTGGATGGCACAAAAATTACATGACTTGGACAAGCAGGCATGATGGTTATGTTGCTGGACTCCCACATAATTGACTGCAACTTAAGCTCCAGACCTGGTGGCTTAAGACTCATGCTGGGCGCATGTGTGTGTATCCCTAAGAACCCAAGAGGAAAATGGAGAAGAGATTGCAGCATGGTCATCTCCCCAGTGGGTGATTTCTAACTTTTTGTCTCTCTGTCTCTCTGGTGAGTGTATGTGCCCTAAAGAAAAGATCTCTCTCCAGAAAAGAAAAAGAAAAATAACAAGACCAATTATCCTCACAAATTTAAACTCATACATATTATATGGCAATTTCATATAAAAAGGCACAATAATTCCTAGCAGTTGTCACTCCTCAGAGAGCGATCTCTTGGAGTGTCCGGCTAAGGATGTGCATAAAAAGCATCGAGGCCTTAGTCTTCCTTTCTTTCCAGCGCCGCCTCCGTCAAGATAACCCACCCACGCAGAGGCTGGACCCCGGCAATTGTGTTCATTATCAATTTATTTCTTTTGACTTCCAAGTCACCCTTTGTACTGATTTGTGATGCTGGAGATGTATCCTGTAACCTTTCTTCTTTGGCAGCAGACACAAGTTTTGAAAGTAGAAGGCAGGAAGGACACTGAAATGCAGAACAGAATCTTCTCTTCTTGTGTCTCACCAAGCTTTGTCCTACTCCCCAGCCTGGTTTTCAAGGACTCCCTGAACCTCTTTCATCTGGGTGATGTAAGCCACAACTTTTCCAGTGGAGTTTTGAAATAGATAATATCGGTCTTTGATCGAATTCTTTTAAATTTTTTCTTCCTCAGATGCTCTGTCTTAGCCCTATAGACAGTGGCTGCTTTCTAAATATACATTTGTGTTTTCTTTGGGGCTATCTTTACTTTACAGCAGTTAACTATTGATAGCTAGGAAGTTTTTATACTAAGCTTTTTCTGGAACCAGACGGTGGTGCAGTGGAAATGCAATAGGACCACCTGGACATATCCTGAAATCATGTCCAAGATCTCCTTGAATAGTCTTGTGATTCAGAATGGCTAAAACTGGGGTTGGACTGGGACAGGAAAACCTTCCTGAAGGGTGCATCTCTCCCCTTATTTTTGAAGAGAAAAATTAATTAAATTTAAGACAAAAATAAAAATCTTGGACCAGCATGTGGCATAGTAGTAGATTGTGGTTGGAGTCCTGGACCTGGTGGCTTGTAACTCATGCTGGGCATTTATGCATGTGTGCCCCAAATCCCAAGGGGAGCATGGAGGAGAGGGAATTATTTCTCTGGTGAGCACACACAAGCTACAGTAAAAAAAATTAAAATTAAAAATAAAAATCTCTATTAAAATTAATGTTTGGATTTTGTTCATAACTGGGCTCTGACTGACAGAACTACTCACCGTTTTTTGAATTTTTTTGTTTTTGTTTTTAATTTTGCTAGTGAGTTCACTCACCAGACAAAGACAGAGACACAAAGAAGGAAAGTGAAAAAGACGTCACTCCATGGGTCACGATCATATTGCATGTCTTCTACTCTATTACTCCCTCCTTTTGGAATTTTGGCAAGCTCACACATTCACCAGGTCTTCTTTACCCAAAACTCATGTCAGGACTCATATCACAGATTTGACAACATGAAATCCAGCTGTCATAAACACCAAGCCACCAGTGGCCTTAGTACTCACTATTAAAAAGAACAAATTACTTTTAATAGACAATAACATAAAAAAAATTAAAATGTTATGCTGACAAAAGAAGCTTGGTTTAAAAAAGGGTTATTCTATTTATATGAAATTGTGGAAGACAAAATTAATATCTAGTGACAAAAATATAGACTCATAATTGACTCTGACAAGGTATAGGGAGGGAGATTTACTCAAAGGAACATGAGAAAACTTTTGAAGTAAAGTATGTACTTTTATTTATTTATTTATTTGTTTGTTTGTTTGAGATCTTTACTATACAGTGGGTGTGCTTATCAGAGAAACAGAGACAGAAAGTGAGAAAGCACTCCTCAGGTGGATGGCCATGCCACAATCCCTTCTCCTCCATTCTCCTCTCAGGATTTTAGGCACACAAACACACACATACCCCACACACAGTATGAGTTCCAAGTGACTGGGTCCAGGACTCAAACCAGAGCTGACCATGTGGGAAACTAGCACCTTAACCACTATTCCACCTGATGGCCCCTTAAGTATTTATCTTGAAAATACAAATGTTCTTACTGTGACTACTTTTGCCCAATATTTTTGAGCTTTACACTTAAAACAGGGCATTTTTTAAGCTATAGTCATACCTCCATAAATGCGTTTTTTTTTAAAGAAAGTAAAATAAACTAAAAATACTTTTAAAAACTAGGAAAAATAAGCATATCAATATACTATTTACTAAAAAATGTATGAATGGCTTTTAAAGATTTGAGAACATTTTCAACTCACTCACGACTTGTTTACAAATTAAAAGAATAGTGAGATGCATTTTGTTGCCACCTCACATTGAAGAAAATAAAAATAAATGAAAACGAATTTTGTTGGTGAGCTCATGGAATATCTAAGAGTCTTGTCATTGTTGGTGAAGATGTAAATGGAAACAGTTGACTTGTGATTATGTAAGCCAAGGACACCAATAATTTTCCACCTGCAAGCTAGAGAACTTGGAAAGTTAATGCTGTATTTCAATATAAACCCTAACCCCTCAGAGTCCATGATGTAAGACTAAGTCTGAGTCCAAGGGATTGGGAACTGAGGGGGAGGGAGGAACTGCAGATATAAGTCCCAGTTCAAGTATAAAGGCTTAAGAATAAGGAAAACTTAAGTGCTAGGGCAAGAAAAGAAGGATGTCCCATCTCAAATAGAGGGAACAAATTCTCACTTCTACCTTTTAAAAAAAAAATTGTAGAGGTTTTTCCCTTAGGTTATGTAGGTAGGCTCGTGGGTAAAAAGAGACAGAGACAGTGAGAGAGAAAGTGAGAAATTAACCCCCAGGCGATATGACCATACCACAGTCCCTTCCCCTCATTCTCCTCCCAGAATCTTGGTCACGTACACATCCAGTGTGAATTTCAAGCCATCAGATCCAGGACTCAAACCACAATCAGCCATTTGGGAATCCAGCCATATAACTGCTATGCCATCTGCTGACTCCTCTCATTCCTACCTTTTTATTCAGTTTAGAATCTCAGGAGATTTGATGCCTTCCATCCAAATTGGTAAAAGCAATCTTCTTTATTCAGTGTAACATTCAAATGCTAATCTCTCACATAAACATCATCATAGACGCAACCAGAAATAATGTTTACCAGCTATCTGTATATCTCTTAGTCCAGTCAAGTTGGCACATACTATTTACCATCGCAAGTCTATTCTTGGTCAACTTGATACTCATATGCATCTCCTAAACCATACTAAATCTCCAACTAAGGAAAATAATGGGTTAACCCATGGTGTGGTGATTAAGGTGGCAGGATTTCACATGGCTGACTGTTCAGTTCAAATCTTGGACTCAGCATCTAGAGAAACATGCCAAACACATGTACATGCATACTCAGAATTCCAAGAGGAGGACTGAGGAGAGGGTACTGCAACCTAGCCATCTCTGCTGAGGGGAACAATTTCCTTCTATCTCTCTGTCTCTTCCAGCAAGTACATGCACCCTATAGCATATTAAGAAAAAAAATTAAATAACAAAGTTATAATTCTACCTAACATGATACAACTATCGTGCATGTAACACAAAAAATAAGCCCGTGCTGAAAAAATTCTTGAGTGAAGTTACTCTCCTCCTGATAATTATAAGAATTAAGTACTATGATATAAAATTAATAATACATGGGATAGCTGTACACTTGAGGAAAAGAAAATAGTCCTTAAAAAAGAGAAACAATGGGAACCAGCAGTTAGCGTAATGGCTATGTCGCTGGACTCCCACGTAGTCAACCGTGGTTCGTGTCCCGGACCCGGTGGCTTAAAACTCACGCTGGGTGTGTGTGCGTGCGTGCCCAAGATCCCGAGAGGAGAATGGAGGAGAAGAGATTGCGGTGTGACCATCCCTCCTGGGGGGTGATTTCTCGCTTTCTGTCTCTATGTCTCTCTCTGTCTGTCTGGCGAGCGCACGCGCCCTACAGTGAAAATCTCTTCAAAAAAAAAAAAAAAAGAGAAACAATTAACTTTATGTAGCGATTTATTTAAATTTGACCAGAGAGGGACAAAGAGAAAGAGAGAGAAAGAGAGAGAGAGAGACAAACCAAGCTGCCTGGTCTGAGACTTAAACCATGGTTTGTCATGTGGAAGTCCAAAGCCCCCAGTCACCACACCACCTGCTGGCCCTAAAAACAGCCAATTCTTTTGGGGATTACTAGCCACTGGCTGTCAATTGACACTCTTCTAGGAGATCTAAAAGCTTATCTTACATGAAATATTAGATGTTGGCATAGGGACATCTAGTCATTATAAAGCTGGTATATTTTCTTTTTTAAAAAAATTATTTAAGGGAACCAGCAGTTAGCGTAATGGCTATGTAGCTGGACTCCCAC
>NW_006208558.1:99583-100631 GCF_000334495.1 Tupaia belangeri chinensis | reverse complement strand
ACGTCTCGGACCCGGTGGCTTAAAACTCACGCCGGGCGCGTGTGCGTGCATGCCCAAGATCCCGAGAGGAGAATGGAGGGGAAGGGATTGCGGCGTGACCATCCTCCCTGGGGGATGATTTCTCGCTTTCTGTCTCTATGTCTCTCTCTGTCTGTCTGGCGAGCGCACGCACCCTACAGTGAAAATCTCTCCAAAAAAAAAAAAAATTATTTAAGTCCATTTATTGTTATTATCATTTTTAAATTTTCACCAGAGAGAGACAGAGAGAGAGAAAGGGAAAGCGAGAAAGCAAGCTTCCAGGTCCAGGACTCGAACCAAGGTCGGCCATGTGGGAATCCAGCACTCTTAACCACCACACCACCTGCCGGCCCAAAACTGGTATATTTTCAGCTCCATGATACTTATTTCTCCAGTAATAAAATGTATAATTGTAGTATCTATGCTCAGCATCTGGAAGAATCACCACAGTAGTTTTCTTACTTTTATAGGCTAAGGGCTATTAAAGTGAGAAAGGGCAAATGAAGACTCTAGGACAGCTTTTACCTAGGAAAATAGTAAACCAAAAGCAATATTGAACCCTTGGAGGATTGCAGAGCTTGGTTTCCCTGTGAAGGACTTGAAAGATGCATTGGTTGATGATTCTGTCTGACCTGTGCAGAAAGCAGGTGGACCTTGGAAATAGTAGTGGAATGATGTCAGTTACTCCACTACAATTACCAAGTGGTAATTCTATTGTAGGTACTCTACCAAATGTAATTTCAGTGCTTGAGCAAATGAGCATATCTCATGGTATCTGGTATGAAGCTATTGATCTGAAAAAAAAAAAGATTTTTTTTTTCTTAATATCTTTTACTGAAGACCGCCAAAGCTGTTTACTTCATCAGAAAATAACAAATGTTGGTAAGGACATGAATATATTAGAACCCCTATACATAGTTGGTGACAACTTAACATGATATGGTTGCTACAGAATATAGAACGGTGGTTCTGCAAAAATTAAAAACATAATTACCATGTTAGCTAGTAATCCCACTGATATATATATATA
>NW_006208558.1:97684-98715 GCF_000334495.1 Tupaia belangeri chinensis | reverse complement strand
CATTACTAGGGAACCAGCAGTTAGTGTAATGGCTATGTCGCTGGACTCCCACGTAGTCGACCGCGGTTCATGTCCCAGACCCGGTGGCTTAAAACTCACGCCAGGCGCGTGTGCGTGCGTGCCCAAGATCCCGAGAGGAGAAGGGATTGCGGCGTGACCATCCCCCCTGGGGGGTGATTTCTCGCTTTCTGTCTCTATATCTCTCTCTGTCTGTCTGGCGAGCGCACGCGCCCTACAGTGAAAATCTCTCCAAAAAAAAAAAATAAAACTTTTAAGGGAGATTTTAACTTCCTGTATTATAGTCTTCATCTCTAACAGTTCCATTTGATTCTTTTGTAAAGTGTGTAATTCCTCTTTTAGATCTTGCAAGAATTTCCTGACTTCCCAGAACTCATAAGCTTCTTTCTCTTTATTCTTCTGAAGTTCATTGTCTCAGTTCTCTTCCATCTCTGTTAGCCTTGCCATAATGAATATTCTAAATTCTTTATCAGACATATCTATGATTTCCACTGAACTGTCTGCAGATAAAGAGGAGCTATTCTTTTCCTTTGAAGGAGAGATATTTCCTTGCTTTCCTATATTTCTTGTGGTCCTTTGGTAATTTCTAGTCTTTGGATGGAAAGTGTGTTTCTTCCCAAACTTGAGGTTCAATTAGTTCTCAGGAGTCATGAAGGTGTCTTCTGCGACATGCTCTCTTGCCTTTCTACTTGTTTTGTGGGCTGGAGGCTGAATTATCAGTAGAAAATCTTCATTTCTTTATTTCCTGAATTCACTGGTTCTCAGGAGCCATGAAGGTGTCTTCTACCAATCTAACTACTTTTAATAGCAAGTTCAGCTGGTAATTTCAAGAAAGCAGTTTTAACTTAAATCAAAGAAATCTTAAGGAATGTTGCTTAAAACTTAAAGCCAGGAAACAAATCAGGATTCTGTTCAAATGGTGAAGCTATTGACATCTCAAGACAGGACACAAATCCTTAAAACCGGACAAAAAAGCCTAGAATAAAATCAGCACTGTTATAGTCAAAAGTCAT
>NW_006208558.1:84221-97270 GCF_000334495.1 Tupaia belangeri chinensis | reverse complement strand
TAGGTAACTTGCTGTTTTTCTCTTGCCAATCTTAGTATATTGTCTTTGTCTGTGGTTTTGGACAATTTGGCTATAACATGTCTAGGAAAAAATCTTCCTGAGTTAATTCTATTTGGGGTCTTTTGTATTTCTTGGGATTGGATCTCTGAGTGCCTCTCTAAGTTTGGAAAGTTTTCTTTCAGGATTTCATGGAATAGAATAGTAATGCCCTTATGAGTCTCTTTGACTTCTGGGAAACAGGATGTTTGGTTGTTTGATAGTATCTAGCATTTCTCATATTTTATTCTCATGTTTTGGGCCGTTTTCTCAGTCTTTGTGGTGTAATTTTTCTAGGCCAGCAATTTTCTCTTCCATATCTGAGATTCTATTTTCTGAATGATCTAGTCTGCTTTTAATACTTTCAAGGGAGATTTTGACATCCTGTCTTATAGCCTTCATCTCTAACGTGTCCAGGATGGCTCTGAACCCTGGTGGTGCAGTAGAACCACTTGGGGAGTGTTTTTAGGGGGAAAAAAAAAAGGCAAAATATGGATGCTGGTGCTTACCCGACGGATTCCAGTTTAATCGTCAGGATGAGGCCTGGGCCTCGATATTCTTATTTTTTTTTTTTTTTTTTTTTGGAGAGGTTTTTGCTATAGGGTGTGTGCACTCGCCAGACAGACAGAGAGAGACAGAGAGACAGAAAGTGAGAAGTCACACCCCCGGGGGTGTGTGGCCACGCTTCAATCCCTTCTCCTCTGTTCTCCTCTTGGGATCTTAAGCACACACGCACACGCACCGGCGTGAGTTTAAGCCTCCGCATCCGGGACTCGTGAGTTTAAGCCTCCACATTGGCTACATGGGAGTTCAGTGACATAGTCATTTTCCTGGTCCCAAAATTTTATACTTTTTTTTTTAAGATTCATTTTTTTGTTTGCAAATATACCACTTTTCTTTATTTATTTATAGGTGGTTGCTTTCATGACTTGGATATTATTAATAAGGCTGTAAGGAACATGAGAACTCAGCAACCTTTTCAGATTCTGAATTTATTTCTTTTAGATATATACTCAAAAGTGGGATTTCTGGAGGATACCATATTAGTATTTTTCATTGTTTGAGGAACCTCAATTCTGTTATTCATAATAGTTGTACTAATTTACACCCCAAACAGCAGCATACAAACTTTTTCTTCCTCTTTCTTACATATTTTAAATATTTCATATATGATATTAGATATACTCCTTATCAGATACATAATTTATAAACCTTTCTCCCATTCCATAGGCTACATTTTCATTTTGTGAATTGTTTACATTGTTGTACAGAACGTTTTTATGTTGCTGCAGTCCCATTTATTTATTTTTGCTTTAATAATTTATCTGTGCATTTGTTTTTGCATGGGATCTTGTTCTATTCTACTGGCCTATGTATCTGTTTTTATGCCAATGTCATGCTGTTTTGATCATTACAGCCTTGAATTTTAGTGCAAAAGCTAAGTATGACTTTTATTTTGCTCCTCTTGCTCAAGATTCCTTTAGTTATTATGGGTCCTTTGTGGTTCCCAGAAAATTTTAGAATTGTTTTCTCTACTTAGGTGAAAAATGTCTTTGAGATTTTGATAGGGGTTAGGTAGAATCTGTAGATCGCTTTGTGTTTTATCAGCATTTCAACAATATTAATTCTGTTAAGTAATGAACAAAAAGTTCTTTTCAGTTCACTTCTGTGTTCTGCAATTTCTTATATCAATATTTTACAGTTTCTGTTTATTGATCACTTGCCAAGTCAAATTTCTTTCTTAGTGCTTTATTCTGTGTGATTATATTGCAAAAGAAATAAATGTTTTTCTTGGATTCTTTTTGGAATAATGAAGTTTTAATTATAAAAATATTACTGCAGGCATCCTTTACAGTTGTGTTGGCTACTCGTTTCCTCAGCAGTGAAAGATACTGGGGTCTTATGTGGATCAAAGCACTGGAGTTTACCACAGCAAATGTAGCAGGGTCCTTGCTTGTGAAAACTGTGGAGTGTACAAAGTGGCCATGAGTGTTATTATGCACCTCCAAGTAGAGAGCTGCTAAAATCTTGTGTAGAGCAAGATGAAGCTGGATTGGACAAACAAATAGGTCCCTTCTTTCTTTGTTCCCAGACATCTCCAAAAGTCTCAGCTTTGCTGATTGTCCCAGCAATTTGGTTGTGATAATATTGAAGGTTACCGTTTGGTCAGTGCCACAAAAAACTCAGGAAGTTGGCTGTTTACCCTGCTTCCCTTTCCTTGAAATGGAAACTTACAGATGAGGAGTTCCGTCTCCATAGGGAGCAGTGCTAGCAGGGGATGGGATGGTCCAGGGAAAATTAAACTTTTTTTCTTTTTTTAACTCTCTTTGTATGGTTTCTCTTAGGCTTTCTTCTTACACTTTATTGTAGTAGCTTCTTAAGTGGATTCCTGACCTCTTCCAGAGTCACATTCATTTGTAGATAGCTGTACTTTGTGGGCAAAGTGAAGGTAGGATCTAGTACTCAGCCATCTTGCTGGCATCACTAAAGTCTGTTTGTTTCTTAATGTTTCTTTTTATGAGGGAGAGTTCAAAGCTCCCTATTCCACCATTTTGCTTATGGCAATAATTTTTTTTCTCCTGCACTATCAAGGACACTTGTGTTATATTAGGCCCTTCTGAACAATCCAGAATAGTCTTATAGAGACAGCTGATTAGCAACCTTAATGCTATTTCCTAATTCAATTATCTTTTTTCCATACAACATGACATATAGATTCTGGAGATTAATCTATCACATCATTGGAAGTTATCATGGTATCTACACTCTGTCTCCATACATTACCTTTCTATATACATAAAAAAATTACCCAAATTCACAGCTTTATTAAAAAACTAATATTTGAGAAAAGCGTCTTTGAACCTTGAGTCAAATTCACTAATACTTGCTCACTTTGAAATCATGAGAGTCTGGTAAATTTTTGTATTTCCTTCAATTGTGAGAATAGTCAAGTTTTTTATTTATTTATTTATTTTGGTTTTTGTTTGTTTGTTTTTAAGTTTCTATCTTCCTATTGCAAATTAATATATTCAGCTATTTCTGTTCCTTCCTATATGTCTCACATCAGTTGGTCTTATGAATTCTGTATATAGGATATGAGAAATAAATTTCTCTCATTTCTTTACCATATTATTCGCCTTTGCACTCACAGCTCAGTATACTACCAAAATTCATGCAAAGACAAGCGATAAAACAATATAAATGATCACCAAGATATCTGGATCATAAAAGAAGAAACCTTTGGAATTTAGTCACTAGGTTAGAAATGTAATTTATCTTAATGAGGATGTGATTATGTGCAAAAAATTAGTTTTACTTTCAATTTTGTGGAAAGATTTATCTCTTCATTTCTTCTATATGAGAGACAGTGAGAGAAGAGAGTGAAAAAAGCACACCTAAAAGGGTGCACATGGCACGATTCACCCCCACTTCTAGGCAGTCAAGCAAGAAACTTTGATTTCCTTCGATCTAAAAAAGAACAGAATGTAAACCCTTTATTTTTTCTTCCCCTATGCACCTCCAAGTAGAGAGCTGCTAAAATCTTGTGTAGAGCAAGATGAAGCTGGATTGGACAAACAAATAGGTCCCTTCTTTCTTTGTTCCCAGACATCTCCAAAAGTCTCAGCTTTGCTGATTGTCCCAGCAATTTGGTTGTGATAATATTGAAGGTTACCGTTTGGTCAGTGCCACAAAAAACTCAGGAAGTTGGCTGTTTACCCTGCTTCCCTTTCCTTGAAATGGAAACTTACAGATGAGGAGTTCCGTCTCCATAGGGAGCAGTGCTAGCAGGGGATGGGATGGTCCAGGGAAAATTAAACTTTTTTTCTTTTTTTAACTCTCTTTGTATGGTTTCTCTTAGGCTTTCTTCTTACACTTTATTGTAGTAGCTTCTTAAGTGGATTCCTGACCTCTTCCAGAGTCACATTCATTTGTAGATAGCTGTACTTTGTGGGCAAAGTGAAGGTAGGATCTAGTACTCAGCCATCTTGCTGGCATCACTAAAGTCTGTTTGTTTCTTAATGTTTCTTTTTATGAGGGAGAGTTCAAAGCTCCCTATTCCACCATTTTGCTTATGGCAATAATTTTTTTTCTCCTGCACTATCAAGGACACTTGTGTTATATTAGGCCCTTCTGAACAATCCAGAATAGTCTTATAGAGACAGCTGATTAGCAACCTTAATGCTATTTCCTAATTCAATTATCTTTTTTCCATACAACATGACATATAGATTCTGGAGATTAATCTATCACATCATTGGAAGTTATCATGGTATCTACACTCTGTCTCCATACATTACCTTTCTATATACATAAAAAAATTACCCAAATTCACAGCTTTATTAAAAAACTAATATTTGAGAAAAGGGACTTTGAACCTTGAGTCAAATTCACTAATACTTGCTCACTTTGAAATCATGAGAGTCTGGTAAATTTTTGTATTTCCTTCAATTGTGAGAATAGTCAAGTTTTTTATTTATTTATTTATTTTGGTTTTTGTTTGTTTGTTTTTAAGTTTCTATCTTCCTATTGCAAATTAATATATTCAGCTATTTCTGTTCCTTCCTATATGTCTCACATCAGTTGGTCTTATGAATTCTGTATATAGGATATGAGAAATAAATTTCTCTCATTTCTTTACCATATTATTCGCCTTTGCACTCACAGCTCAGTATACTACCAAAATTCATGCAAAGACAACCTTACCATGAGAAATATTGAAGCAATAAAACAATATAAATGATCACCAAGATATCTGGATCATAAAAGAAGAAACCTTTGGAATTTAGTCACTAGGTTAGAAATGTAATTTATCTTAATGAGGATGTGATTATGTGCAAAAAATTAGTTTTACTTTCAATTTTGTGGAAAGATTTATCTCTTCATTTCTTCTATATGAGAGACAGTGAGAGAAGAGAGTGAAAAAAGCACACCTAAAAGGGTGCACATGGCACGATTCACCCCCACTTCTAGGCAGTCAAGCAAGAAACTTTGATTTCCTTCGATCTAAAAAAGAACAGAATGTAAACCCTTTATTTTTTCTTCCCCATTTTCTCTCATTAACTTTCTCATCTGTCAATGAAACTACCCCACAAGTTACATCTTTTTACTTCTAATTCCTTTGGCCTTCTCTTTTCTACCCTATAGTTTCATATACTGTTTTTTAATATGATAATAAAAATGATAAGTTGGAGAGGAGGTAAAAAAATGACAAAAGATGAAAAGGGTGAAGAAAAATAATAAGGAAAGAGCATAAAATAAAGTAGGAAGAAAAAAAAGTTAAAATATTGTGGATTTCATTTTAGAAGTAATTTATTGATGGGACCAGAAGATGCATAATGTTTACATTACTGGACTCATACAGAGCTTACTGTGGCTCAAGTCCTGGAGCTGGAGCCTTGAAACACACTGCTTTTTGTGTGTCCATGTCCAAAATCCCGAGAGAAAAGGAATCGTGGTGTGACCATCCCTCTAGGAAGCAACTTCTCGCCTTTTCTCTCCCTCTCTCTCTCTCTCTCTCTCTTTCTCTCTCTCTCTCTCACCCGCTCTGTCACTCCAGTGAATGTGCACACCCTATAGAAAAAAATAACTGTTAAAAAAGAACTTATTGATAGTATTAAACTTTATAAAGAAAATATACCTCTCTGCCAACTATAGATATTTTTATTTTATTTCTTTATCCTACCATTGTTATAAGAGCCAAGTTAAGGGCAGAACCCATGAGAGATGGGAGAATGGATGTTTCTGAGAAATAGCCATCACTCACAGAACTTATATTGAGACTCTATCCTATCCGAGAGGAAATATACAATATGCATATATGTATGATCCAAGCTTTGTTAATATTATAAAGAAATAGAGGTTACTTACTTGTACATTATTTTTTAAAACACCTTATATATTATTAATCTATTTGCCTGTTTTCTTCTTTACCCCATCCCTCTCATATCCCTTAAAACTAGATCCATCTATTCAGACTTACCTCTGTCTCTAATGTTACAACCTTCCTGAAATTAGATGTCTTCTAACCCAATTTTGGTCATGGGGAAAAATTAAAATATTTTTACCTGACGTTCATTACAAAATAGAAAAAGCTCATTGTTTATAAACCAAATAATAGGAAAAGAAGAAAAATGAAGTATTGAATGATGTGAGAAGTGAGTTCAGTATATCTTAGGACAATACTTACACAGCTCCCACTTCAAAACTATCATGGCTTTGGAGTTACATTATTAGTAAAATGTACCTAACAGAGTGATGTGCATATATCCTTATAATTACAGTACAAATCATAAAAATAATAATGGGAAAAATTGTGAGACCATAAGATGGTGTAATGGTTACATTGCTGGACTCTCACATAGTAGACCGTGATTCAAATCCTGGACTTGGTGACTTAAAACTCATGCCAGACATGTTTATGTGTGTGTGTGTGTGTGTGTGTGTGTGTGTGTGCATGTCCAAAATTCCAAGAGGAGTACGAGAACAGAGGAGAAGGGAGGGTGGTGTGACCATCTTTCCTCAATGGTGATTTTTTGCTTTCTGTCTCTCTAAGTCTCTGACAAGCACACATGCCTGACAGTTAAAGTCCTCAGGCTTCCTTCTGTGAGGAAAACTCTCCACAGACTCAATGCTGGTCAGTTCCTTCCTCCACATGTCTTCTACAGCTGCAGTAAAGATGGCCTCAGGAGTATAAGATGCTGAAGAAGTATGTCATATACTTTATGATGTGAAGGTTAGGAAATATTCCATTCCAGAAGAAATCTAGGAAAGAAAGAAAGCTCTCTCGCTCTCCCTCTCTCTCTCTCAACCCCCGGGGGGATCACCATGCTGCAATTATTTCTCCTCCATTCTCCTCTCAGGATCTTGGTCACACATGCACACGTACCCGGGGTGAGTTTAAGCCACCGGGTCCAGAACTCGAACTGTGGTTGACCACATGGGAGTCCAGCGACATAGCCATTACGCTAACTGCTGGTCCCAGGAAAATTGTTTTTCAAAGTTATAAAGATAGACAGTGATCAAATGTAGAAAATAAGAAAAATTCAAATAAAATAAAATAAAACAAAACAAAAATTTAATTAAAATAAAATAAAACAAAACAAAAATATATTACCACACTGTGATAATCAATACAGAAAGTGCTGGCATAAAAACAGACATGTAGACCAGTGGAACAGAATTGAGAATCTAGGGATCAACAGTTAGCATAATGGCTATGTCGTTGGACTCCCATGTAGTTGACTGTGGTTCAAGTCCTGGACCCAGCAGCTGAAACTCATGCTGGGCGTGTGCCCATTCCCCCTGGGGAATGATTTCTCACTTTCTGTAGACTCTCTGTCTCTCTCTCTCTGGTGAGCACACATGACCTACAGCAAAAACCTCTCCAAAAAAAAAAAAAAGACTTGAGAATATGGAAATAAATTCCAAAACATACAACCAACTAATTTTTGACAAAAGCACAGTGCAATATAATTGGGAAAAAAAATCTTTTTAGCAAATTTTGCTGGAAAAACTGAATATCCACCTACACTAAACTAGAAACTTATCTCTCTTATAAAGGAATTGCTAATCAAAACCACAGTGACATACCACCAAACTCCAGTCAGAAAAAATGAGATTAAAAAATAGAATAGAATGATAAATGCTGGCAAGGCTGTGGTGAAAAGGAAACTTCCTACACTGTTGGTGACCATATAAATTAGCCACTATGGAGAAAAACAGATTTAAAAACCCTCACACAGAACTACCATACAACCCTGAAATTTCACTCCTGGGTATCGACCCAAAGGACAGGATAACATTCTGTTAAAAAAAAAATGCACATTCAAGTTCATTGCAACATTATTAACAATTGTTAAAACTCTGAATCAGACCAAATGTCTTCAAACAGATGAATTGATTGAAAAAATGTGGCACATATACACTATGGAATACTACTCAGCCATAAAAAACAATGAAACTCTAACATTTGTGGTACTTTGTACACAAGACACACACAAGTGTCTTGCATGAAGGAAAGACAAATAGGGGGTGAATCAGTAATAGCTGATTGTTAAGGCCATCAGCAGAAATTCTCCTAGCCAATGTGAATCATTTGTGAATCTTGATTGTTCCAAGTGACCAGGTGCAACATAGGAGGATCTGGAACATAGGCCAAGTAAATCTTACTATGATGTGTACTGGGGAAACCACTTACCTGTGTGGTCACTACACTTACTATGGCCACAAGTAACAGAAAAAAATGGAACCAGTGCTCCCTGCTCTTTCATTAACTCTTTGGCTCTTCGAGTTAGACATTTAATCTGTTTCTATATACGGGGCTGAGCCATTCATTTTGACTTCATGTTTCTTTCTCTTCTTTGCATTTTTCAGTACTTTGTCGAGATTCAGGTCTCACATCTTCTTCTGAATATATTTCATCAGTTTGTCCTCAGGGTATTCCATCATTCAGTGGTCTCATGAGTCATGCTGGAACCCACACTGGCTTTGGAGATGATTCTGGAAAAATGTAAGCATATTCTCAACCCCATGCTAACACTGGGTCAGAGCCTTTCCACTCTACTGAAATTAGGAGCTTTCCATTTGCATATCAAAATTTAGCCTTTTCTATGCCTTGGTAGTGGATTTCTGCAGCTGTAAGTTCCTCTGATGTGGAATTTAAAAAATTTAAAGTATATAAAGCAAGAAAAAATTTTGAGTGAGGAATTATAGGGATTACTCCATCTCCCCCGTTTTCTTTTTTTAATTGTGTTTTTAAATGCAAGATAGTTCTTTCCACAATTTTTTGGCTTTAGGGATTGTAAGGGATTCCTGTGGTATGAAGAATATAAAAAGCATCACAAAACTGTTGAAAAGACTTACATGTTATCACCCACTGCATTGTGGCACTGGCAATGATGTAAATAAAAGAAGGCAGGAAAGGAACATAGTTTGGACAATGTTTAACAATGTCACGTGCCTATTGTGTAGTGATAGAAAATTGTTTGCGCAAGGCAGCAGCATTTTAGTGAATAAAGTTATGTGATTGCTGTGCCTGTGTTTCTGGAGTGTCTGAGATGACAGCCATGAGCTGCACATCAGCTTGGTGGTTGCCAAATGTACAAGTACCAGAGAGGCTGGTATGAGATCTAATGTGGCAAATGAAAAGTGGGCACTTTCATCTATGTACTAAATCTCAAATTACAGAAAAATTATAAGATAGGCTTTTTTGGGAAGTGTTTCCAAGAATAGTAGTCTCAATTTTTCTAATAATGGAAACTACCTAAAGACTATCAGATTAAATGTTTAAAGGCTGACATTGAAAATCTGTTAACATAGCTCCCACAGTGCAAAGTTCTGGATGCTGTGCCAAGCAAGATGGATTGGATATAACTTTTATTTTGTTTTCATGTCCTTTGCTTGAACAGTCAGCAAATGCTTCTAGAGCATGTGGAATGGGTTTAGATAAAACTACTTTAGGGAAAACAAAAGAAGTATAACAGGCAAATTGTATGATAGGATCGGAAGTACAATGACAACCAATTTGGCCAGGGAAATTAGTGAGAGTCATTTGCCAATAAAAATATAGCTGCTAGAGGGAGCAGCAGTTAGCGTAATGACTATGTCGCTGGACTCCCATATAGTCGATCATGGTTTGAGTCCCGGATCCAGTGGCTTAAACTAATGCTGGGTGCATGTGCGTGCATGCCCAAGATCCCAAAAGGAGAATGGAGGAGAAGGGATTGCAGCATGGCCATCCCCCTGGGGAGTGATTTCTTGCTTTCTGTCTCTCTGTCTCTCTCTTTCTGGGGAGCACATGTGCCCTATAGGAAAAAATCTCTACCAAAAAAAAAAAAATCTAGCTGGCAAAGTGTATACTGTTGTTCCTTTGAGAAAGGAACTATGATAGATTGTGGCTCTTGTCCCAGTAGTTGAATGGTGCATGTTCTCCCTTTAATGATTAGTGTGGCTACTGCTGTTGGAAATGGAATAAGAGACCACACAGGAAATGATTGAAGATGTAACCACTCAAGGACTCCCTGAGGTTGCCAAATGGGTCCTTTGGGTGTATTTGAGGTTAGAAAAATTAAGATGGTTACAGGTAAGTCTTGTCTCACTTGTAACAGACAGGCATTTTTTTAATGGCCAATTCCACTAATTCAAGAGCTGCCTTACCTTCAAGTATAAGTTGCTGAAAAGATGTGAGATGAGGGGACCAGCAGTTAGCGTAATGACTATGTCGTTGGACTCTCACATAGTTGACTGCAGTTTGAGTCCCGGACCCGGTGGCTTAAACTCACGCCGGGCACGTGTGTGTATGTGCCCAAGATCCCGAGAGGAGAATGGAGGAGAAGGGATTGCGGCGTGGCCATTCCCCCTTGGGGGTGATTTCTCACTTTCTGTCTCTCTGTCTCTCTCTGTCTGTCTGGCGAGTGCACACACCCAAAAGCAAAAAAACTCTCCCCCCAAAAAAAAAAGATGTGAGATGAGGATCACTTTTTTTGAGAGTTTTTTTTTCCTTTTAAGTTTTCTATTAATTTTTAAAATTATTATTCATACATTAAAATGCTATACATCATTTAGATTGTGAAGAGACTTTACCCAGCATGATATATACCTCAGTCCAGCCCAATTGAGAGTACTATACACATCCTTATCAACAGACAAAAATCCTGATCCCACAAGTGTCTTACCCCTCAATCCCCCAGCCAAATTTCCTTTCCTACTCTCTCCCACTCCCACACTCTCTTTCCACTTTGTCTCTAGTGTCTATTACAATTTTTACTGCTTTTCTTTTCTCCAGTCTCTTTCCAACTGAGTGCTCTCCTGTCCTTTGGGTAGATACCCAGGAGTGAAACTACTGGATCATATGGTAGTTCTGTTTGAAGGTCTTTAAGGAACCTCCATAACATTTGCCACAGTAACTGAACCAATTTACATTCCCACCAATAGTGTAGGAGAGTTCTCTTTTCACCACATTCCACCAACACTTACCACTTTTTTATATTTTTAATCTTTGCCATTCTGACAGAGGTTAGGTGTTATCTCGTGGTATTAATCTGCATCTCCCTTATGATGAGTGATGTTGAGCATTTCCTCATAATGCTTTTGACTGTTCATATGTCTTCCTTAGAGAAATTTTTGTTCAGCACATTTTCCTATCTTTTAATTGGTTTCATCTTTTTTTTTTTTACTTTTTGAGTAAGCCACTTGATATCCCTGTGTAGTCTGGTTATCAGTCCCTTGTCTGAGGCATGTTATATAAAAATATTCTCCCATTCTGAGGGTTGTCGATACACACTTGTTACTGTGTCCTTTGCTGTGCAGAAACTTCTTAGTGTGATACAGTCACACTTGTCTATTATAGTGGTTATTGTCTGTGCTTTGAGAGAATTATTTAAGAAGTCTTTGCCTACTCCAATGTCTCCCAGGGTTTCCCCAATGATTTCCACCAGTAGTTTTTTAGTTTGCAGTCTTAGGTTTAGATCTTTGATCCACTTTGATTTTATTTTTGTTAATAGATAGGGGTTCAGATTCATTTTTCTGCAGGTGGATACCTCATATTCCAGCACCATTTGCTAAAGAGGTTTCCTTTTTTCCACTGGATTGGCTGTTACTATTTGTGAAAGAAGAGTTTACTGTATGTTTTAGGGTTTATTTTTGGGGTCTCTACTCTGTTCCATTGGTCCTCATGTCTGTTTTTGTGCCAATACAATGCTGTTTTGATTATCACAGCTTTATAATATATTCTGGGGTCAGTAAGTGAGATACCACCTACTCCAGTCTTTTTTGAAGGATGACTTCAGAAAAATGGGATCTTTTATGATTCCAGACAAATTCTGTGATTGTCTTTTCTAGATCTGTGAAGAATGTCTCATAATTTCATAGGGATTACTTTAAATATATAGATTAATTTGGGTAGGATTGCCATTTTGATTATATTGATTCTGCCAATCCAGTAACATGGGATGTCCTTCCACTTTTTAGTGTCCTTTTCAGTTTCCTTTTTATGGTTTTCATAGTTTTCATTGTAGAAGTCTTTGACTTCCTTGGTTAGTTTTATTCCTAAGCATTTTATGCTTCTTGTGGCTATGGTAAATTGAATTACTTTCCTCAGTTCTGTCTCTGTCTGCTTGCTGCTTATATATAGAAATGCTATATAGATTTTTACAAGTTAATTTTATATCCTACCACTTTACTGTATACATTTATTACTTTGAGAAATTTTCTTATGTATACTATTGAGTGTTTTATGTATACAATCATGTCATCTGCAAACAGAGATAATTGCAGCTCTTCTTTTACTATCGGAATTCCATTTATTTTTATTTATTTGTCTGATAGCACTGGCTAGAACTTCCAGTACTATATTGAATAGGAGCAGAGAAAGTGGACAGCCTTGTCTTGTATCCAGTTTTAGTGGAAAAGCTTTCAGCTTTTTCCCATTCAGTATAATGTTAGCCATAGATTTTTCATAAATGGCTTTTATTATATACTGAGAAACATTCCTTTGATGCCAATTTTACTGAGAGTCTTGATCATAAAGTTCTGGTATCCAGTTTTAGTGGAAAAGCTTTCAGCTTTTTCCCATTCAGTATAATGTTAGCCATAGATTTTTCATAAATGGCTTTTATTATATACTGAGAAACATTCCTTTGATGCCAATTTTACTGAGAGTCTTGATCATAAAGGCATGTTGTATTTTGTCTAATGCTTTTTCCACCTCAATTGAAATGATTATATGTTTTTTATCCTTCTTTCTGTTAATATGATGTATTACATTTATGGTTTTGTGTATGATGAACCAGCCTTGCAATTCTGGAATAAAGCCTACCTAGTTGTGATGAATAAACTTTTTTATATGCTGTTGAATATGGTTAGCAAGTATCTTGTTGAGAATTTTTGTATCTATATTCACCATGGATATAAGTCTGTAGTTTTCCTTTTCTGTCATATCCTTATCCATTTTGGGAATGAGGGTTATAGAGGCATCATAGAATGAATTTGGAAGGGTTTCTTCCTTTTGACTCTTT
>NW_006208558.1:81764-84203 GCF_000334495.1 Tupaia belangeri chinensis | reverse complement strand
AGAGTGTGAGTAGAATAGGTATCACCTATTCTTTAAAAGTTTTATAATATTCAGCAGTGAAGCCATCAGGACCTTTTCTTTGTTGGGAGGTTATTTATTGTCCTGGCCCACGGAACAATCGAGCAGGGTGCCTGAGTGAGAGAGCAGAGGTCTGGAACTGGTGCAGCGTCACAACACAGGAGCGACACAGCGTGGCAGCTCAAGATGGAATGTAGTCACTCGTTTATTGAGGGCCAGAGAACATTCTTATAAACACAGGGTAGGAAAAGGGGGCGGGAATTGTCACGGACCTGACTGAGGACCTGCCTGAATGAGGAAGTCTCAGGGTGAATTGTCTACTCTCCGAACAAGGATACTTGAAAGTCCTTGTATAAAGGTCATGTCAGCCATTTTTGTGCATGTGGCTTCCTGCATATCCCCCTTCTCTGTTTTATAGACTGGGAACCAGGGGGAGCTGTGCCTGTCTTAGATTAGAGTCTTATTAGCCGAATGACCTCGGTTACCCATCATGGGAACAACCCATAGCAAGGATGGATGTCCTGCCTTAGGTGGAGGAAGTGAGTAAAGATTGGCTAGACTCTCTTACCCATCATTGGCTAACCAGCTCAGTGTCTCAGGTCAGATTATGATGTTGATCAATATTGTGCATCTCCAGTCTAGCGTAATGGACCTGAATAGGCCGAGAAAGGAGGGAGGTAACTTGTTGGCTGATAAACGTTTTCAGTCTTTGGAAAATGACCGGTCCCAGGGAGCAGACAATTAGTAGCCTGAGAATTGGTCCAATTATAGGGAGCAAAAAGAGTAAGAGTCCATTCCAGACAGTTAGAAGGGGTTTGTCAGCCAGTTGTTGTCTGCGGTTCCTCAGGGCTTCTTGGAGGTCATGGATCTTATCGCAGATGATGCCAGACTTGTTGGCGTAAAAGCAGCACCATTCCTGCAGGGCAAGACAAAGACCTCCCTGCTCTACAAGTAAGAGGTCCAAACCCTTGCGATTTTGTAGAACCACCTCTGCGAGGGAACCTAGCTGATCCTGGATAAGGGAGGTAGTGGATGCAAGCTGCTGGACATCAAAGATCAATCCTTCTGTGACCTGTTTAAGTTGAAGGGAATAACCCAGGCCTGTGGAGCCCGCAGCAGCAGCTACAGTGAATCCCAAGGTGGTGAAGATGGGGATAAGTTGGACAGCTCACTTGGGTCTTCCTGCAATAAAATCAAGGGATGGAATGGGGACAGGTTCATCTCCAAGAACGACCTCAATCTGTGGGAGAAGAATAGCAAGAGTGCAAGATCTGGTCCAGGAAGAGGGAAGAGCAATATAAGCCATATTATTGCCATAGATGAAAATGGAGTTATTGGGGGGGCAGGAAAGTTTGGATGAAAGAGTGGAGGTGAAGTTTAGTGAGGTGGTGCAGTTAGAGAAGGAGAGGAAACTGAGGGCAGCAGAAGAATTGTCGGTTGAGTTAGAGATAACACAGGAGACATTGACGGGGAAGAGAGGCTGGACCAATAAGGGCGAGGAAAAGGAGCAATTAATAAGGTCGTCAAAAAATGGTGAGAAGTTTGAAGGGAGTGCATAGGGGACAGAGTTTTGATGTGGGAGGCAGAGCCAGCAATTTTGTGCGATGTCAGGAGCAGAAGTGTTTAAGAGGGCAAAAGTGAGGTCTAGAAGGTCATAGGTTTTGGAATGGAGTGGCTGGTTTTTGGCCTAGAAAGAATAAGTGGGTGGTAGGAAACTTGTGGGTAAGATTATTTTCCACTTTAAAAGAAAGTTGAGGTGAATTATTATAGTGAAGAATTGCATAGGGAGCTTTTACACAGGAACACAGGTAGAATGTCTGAGTATTTTGAGGCCTATGGAAGGTTATAGGACCAAGGGCTGCGAACAAAAGGTAAATATGGCTTTGAAAAGTTTTAAAATTAGAAGACATATATATATATGTAGGGGTGATCCATCCGGTTGAAGACCATCTGTGATTTGGAAGCTTTGGAGGTACAGCTGAGTCGTCCCAGGCAAATTTATGAGGGTGAGCCTTGAAATAGAGATGGTAATCATAATCAGGGCTAGAGATGGACCAATCAAACAAAGAGAAGGTATAATTATTTAGGAAATAATGAACTGTGTGCTTAGGAAAAACACAGGGGATCCAGTTTGGAAAACTGGACCATGAGGAAATGCCGTCCCAGGCATGTTCTGCTGAGGCTGGGCAAGCTGAAAGCATCTTAGGTGGGTGAATAGAAGGTGCAATGCTTAAAATTGAATTATTTTATATTCTGTAAGAGAAAGAAAAGTTAGGGTCCAAGCATCATGATTGTAGTCATCATAACGAGGGAAGTGGCTGTCCTGTGGTTAAAGGAGAATCTGCAACTTGAATTATAGGAGAAAGAGTAACACAAAATGGAAGAGGCTTAACACCATAGGCTGAAAAGCAAAGGGGGAGT
>NW_006208558.1:76295-80375 GCF_000334495.1 Tupaia belangeri chinensis | reverse complement strand
GACATAAAATTAGGATTAGAGCCATAGTTAATGTTCTGACAAAAATTTATAACTGACAGAGGAATTTGGCTATATATGTCAATTTAACATAATAGTCTACTATTAACTCTTGGGAATTTTAAATTATTTTGGAACACAATATAAGAAAATTAGAATTACTTAATTTGACAATGTTTTTTATTTTTATTTTACAATAAACAATAAGCCTGATTGATTTAATAACTCCCTTTTGGATGTTACAGGGGCCCTCTGTAAACATCCAAAAGTTACTCTGAGGTTAAAGATCCTCTGTTAGCATTAAAACTGAAGCCAGAGAAAGCTAGTTATAAATTTTTTGTTAGATATTTACTATATAAAATGTAACATACAACAAATAAATACTAGCTGTTTTGTTAAACCAGCCATATTAAGATAAACATGATGTTTGATTAATAAAAAATTAGACAAAATATATGTTGGAGATTGTGAAGATCTTTACTTGTTAATTTTTTTACTACATTTGAAGCCAGCTTATTTACTAAAGTTATATAAACTTCAGAAATATTTAGATTAATTTTTATGAGCACTCTTTTTTATAAAACAAATTGAATAGAATACTTTAAGGCCTGTTTTTACACAGACATACAACATATAGTACGTACCATGACATATTACATACATAGACACACACACACAGACACACATCAGAATTATAAGAGACAATTTCCCTGGGGTTATTTTGACATTGATACTGTTAACAGATGAAAAAGTGTTGAGCTGTGTTGTGAAATCCTTGGTTCTTTGGGTCCAGATCATTAAAATTAGAGATCTGTCCCTAGGCACAAAATGCAACCGCAATCACGATGAAGTAGATAGGAAAGAAAGTTTAATAGAAAAGAAAGGAAAGGAAAGGAAAGAAAGGAAGTACACCCAAGAGGCTTTTGGGCGTGCAGATTGCCAGGTGGCAACTGTGCTTGATACTGGTTAACCATTATTCTTATTACTAGAGGTCATGAATATTCATTAGTGGGTGGCCCCTTACACTGCCTATGTTCTTCCTTTAAATTTGAATCCCCACGCTCTCTCCTGCACCTGCGTATCTTCCTCACAGAAAAAGTGAGGAATTCGATCACCTAATTGCGTATGCCCAGTGCAAGTCAGGTTGCCCCAATTAGATCGCCCAATTAGTCTATTGTATTAATGACCAAAATGCCTGCTTGGATCCATTTGATAAAAGAAAAATCTATGAACTATCCCTGTATGCTTCCCTCAAGCCTTAAGGAATTAATATAGCAAATTACCTCGCCCTCCTGGCACCTGGGGCTAAGTGAGCCTTTCGCTTTTCTCTTAGGGCTGCCCACTCATGGCTAACTAACTGCCTACCACAATACCTTTTGAATAATCTCCTTTTTTGAAATTTTTAATTATATACTTAAGGATGGTGGAAAATGATAGGAATTTTTTATACCTTCAGAGTTTTTAGAATACAAATATTTTTAATATTTTGGGAGTTTTTAGTTGTTCTAATTGCAAAATCAGTTGGTGATGTTCTTTTTCTAATTGGACTTGTTTTTTTTTTTTAACATTCAATTTTGTTAATGAGTTCTAGTTCTGGATTGCCAAGGGGTGGCGTGGAAGAGTTATGAGGCGGTGGCTGTTTTTAAACAGGTGGCCAAGCAAAATTATTGGTTTTAGGCGCTTCTGTCTCCAGAACTTCTTCCTCGGAGTTAGTTTGTTCCTCATCAGGATAACTTTTTAATTTGGAGAGACAGGGAAATAATTTTTTTCTCTGGTTTGTGTGAAGTTTTGGGGTCATAGTTATTATCTTTTTGATTTCTGGGGTTTTTAGGCTTTTCACTGTCCTGTGTGACATCTTCGTCACTATCTAAAGATATGAGGTCTGTTGTTTGGGTCTTTTTAGGCTCAAGGATATCTCAGGGAAGAACACTCTTTTCTTTTGGTAGCTCATTTTGCATAATCTGTTCCCCTTTGGTAACAATGGCAGAAATTTTTGGGTCCTTAGGGTGGGTACTAAGGATTTTATTTACTAGATTCCAATAGGAAAATGTGGTTACAGGAACCTTTTCTGGGCCAAAGGTGGAGTAGTAATCTTTAAGAGCATCACCTACCCTTTTCTACCTTTTTTTGTCAATGGTTCCTTCTTGAGGAAACCATGAACAAGCCTCCTTCAGGAAATCAAAAAAGGTGAGCAGCTGTTTAACTTTCACTTTGACTCCTCTAGTCTTAAGGGCTTCTTTTAACCCCTGAACAAACAATTTGTGCTGTCTGAGCTCTTGCCCCATTATAGTCTGTGCTATAACCCGGATATCTATCGTGAGTGAGTACTCACCGGGACGTTCTCTTCTGCATCCCCTGAAGTTATGCCGTGGGCTTCTGACTTGCTCCTCTCTGGGTCCTTCTATATTCCTCTTTGGGATCTTCAGGAACCTGTCGCTGCTTCTCGAACTCAGGTCCCTGTCTGAGCGCCAGAATGTCCTGGCCCACGGGACAATTGAGCAGGGTGCCTGAGTGAGAGAGTGGAGGTCTGGAACTGGTGCAGCGTCACAACACAGGAGCGACACAGTGTCACAACTCAAGATGGTATGCAGTCGCTCGTTTATTGAGGGCCAGAGAACATTCTTATATACACAGGGTAGGAAAAGGGGGTGGGAATTGTCGTGGACCTGACTGAGGACCCGCCTGAATGAGGAAGTCTCAGCATGAATTGTCTACTCCCGGAACAAGGATACTTGAAGGTCCTTGTATGAAGGTCATGTCAGCCATTTTGTGGCTTGCTACAATTTATTACTGATTCAATTTCATTGCTTGTTATAGGTCTATTCAGGCTTTCTATATCTTCATGAGTCAAACTTGGTAGATTATATGTGTCCAGAAATTTGTCCATCTCTTCCAGGTTTTCTTCTTTGTTGGCATAGTCTCTCATAATATCCTCTAATGATGTTTTGTATTTCTGTTATGCTTGTTGTAATGTTGCCTGATTCATTGCAGATTTGACTTATCTGGTTCCTTTCTCTCTTCTTAATTAGTCTGGCTAATGATGTGTCAATCTTGTTTTTCTTTTCAAAGAATCAGCTTTCCCTTTCATTTGTTTTCTGTATAGTTTGTGTATTTTCTGTTACATTTATTTCTGCTCAAATTTTTATTATTTCTTTTTTCCTAGAGTATTTTGAATTTTTTTTTTTGGAGAGGTTTTCGCTATAGGGCACATGCGCTCGCCAGACAGACAGAGAGAGACAGAGAGACAGAAAGCAAGAAATCACCCCCCAGGGGGGATGGTCACGCTGCGATCCCTTCTCCTCCATTCTCCTCTCGGGATTTTGGGCATGCACGCACACATGGCCAGTGTGAGTTTTAAGCCACTGAGTCCAGGATGCGAACCGCGGTTGACTACATGGGAGTCCAGCGACATAGCCATTACACTAACTGCTGGTTCCCAGAGGTTTTTGAAATTTTTTGCTGTTGTTTTTCCCAATTCTCTGAAGCATGATGTTAGGTGATCCACTTGCCTTCCTTTCATCTTCTTCTTATGTGCACTAATTGCAATGAACTTCCCTCTTATGACTGCTTTTCTAGTGTCCCAAGAATGATAGAAACTCATGTCCTCATCGATATTGATTTCCATGAATCTTTTTATGTCAGTCTTAATTTCTTCAGTAGTTGTGTAGTCATTCAGGAGTAGGCAATTTGGTTTCCATGTATTTGTGTATTTGTGAGGATTTTTCTTGAAATTAAAATCAAGTTTAATTCTATCATGGTCAGAGAAGCTGCTGGATATAGTTTCTATGCTTTTGAATCTATTCAGGCTTGCTTTGTGCCCTATCATGTGGTAAATCTTCAAAAAGGTTCCATGTGGGGGATGAGAAAAAATATATCTAGTGGTTTTTGCGTGAAAAGTTCTATAGATGTCTGTTAAGTCCATTTAATTTATGGTATCATTTAGATCCTCTACCCCTTGACTTATTTTTTGTCTAGATGATCTGTCCAGAGGAGATAGTGCAGTGTTGAGATCTGCAACAATTAGTGTGTTGCAGTCTATCTCTACTTTTAGATCTAACAGTCTTTCCTTCACATATTTGGGTG
>NW_006208558.1:51880-76002 GCF_000334495.1 Tupaia belangeri chinensis | reverse complement strand
GGCCAGCCCCCCTGGGGGGTGATTTCTCGCTTTCTGTCTCTCTGTCTCTCTCTGTCTGTCTGGCAAGCGCACGAGTCCTATGGCAAAAACCTCCTCCAAAAAAAAAAAAAAAAGAAGAAGAAGAATAAAAAAGAAATTAGTATCTCTACTCTAGCATTCTTTTTGTTCCCATTTGCATGGAAGACCTTTTTCCAGCCATTCACTTTTAGTCTCTGTGTGTCTTTCCATGAGATGCATTATTGTAGGCAACAGACAGAGGGTTTTTATTTTTTTAATTCATTCAGCCAGTCTGTGTCTCTTGATAGGAGAATTTAATCCATTAACATTCAATGTGATTATTGATATTTTCAACTTGTTCTTGTCTTTAAGTCGACCATTGTCTTGGTTGTCTTTCATTCATTTATTTCTGATGGCTCATTCTTAGTTTTCCTGGAACAGGACTCTCTTCAGAGTTTCTTGAAAAGCTGGTCTGGGGTTGGTAAATTCTTTCAGATTTTGTTTGAGAAGATTTTAATGTTTTTTTTTTTTTCCCATATGAAGAATAATCTTGCTGGATATAATAATCTTGGTTGAAATTGTTTCTCTCTTAACACTTTCAATATGTCTTCTCATTCTTTCCTTTCATGTATTGTTTCTGTTGAAAGCTCCAGGGTTAGCCTGATGGGATGAACTTTGTAAATCACTTCTCATTTCTCTCTTGCCAATCTCAGTATCTTGTCTTTATCTGTGGCCAGTCTTGCTAAGATGTGCCTTGGGGAAGATCTTGGGTTGATTCTATTCAGAGTCCTTTGTATTTCTTGGGCCTGGATGTGTGAGTGCCTTTCTAAACTTCTGAAATTTTCTTCCAGGATTTCATGGAATAGATTTTTCCAATCCCTTATTAGTTTCTTCACCTTCTGGGATACCAATTATTCAGATGTTTGGACATTTAATGGAGTGTAATATTTCTCGTATATTATCCTCATTTTTTGCTTATTTTATCTGTCATTTTGGTGTTTTTTTTTTTTCTAGGTTAGAGGTTTTATTTTCTACATCAGAGACTTCATCTTCACTGTGGTCTAATTGACTTTTAATACTTTTGAAAGAGTTTTTGGTTTCCTGTATTAAAGATTTCATCTCTAATAGTTCCATCTGATTCTTTCTTTAAGTGTCCATTTTTTTCTTTCATATCATGGAAGAACTTCCTAATCTCCTATAGCTCATTGTCTCTCTTCTGTTCCAACTCATAGAATTTTGTCACCATAAATATTCTAAATTTGTTCTCTGACATTTTGATAACATCTTCTGTTTTTTCAAGAGATAGAGAAGAGTTATTGTGTTTTTTGATGGAGATATATTCTCTGATTTATTCAGACCAGAGGCTCTTCTACTTCTAGCCATGGGGAGAGGTATTCACTTTTGGATATTTTTTAAAGAATGTTTATTTAACTGGAAATAGGTGTGCTTCCCTTTTACTGTGGACTGATGTGTGCTGAAGTCTCTCTTCTGCTGTGTGTTCCAATGTGATCTGCACAAGAGGAATTTTTTATGTAAGATTCTGAAGAACAGTCTTTCCTTTTTTGTAGGTGGTTAAGTAAAAACGAGGATCCCAGGGAGCCTCAAAATACCAGGTTACTTGAAAATTGTGATTCTAGTCCTATCTAGCCCCTTATGGTGTGTGGAGGATTAGCAGAAGATGACAATGTAAGACAGTAGAGAAAAGCATATAAAAGAGAATGAAGAAAAAGTCACTTGCCTGAGCTAACAATTTCGCTAGGAGTCTGGAGATGGGAATGGGCTCTGCTGAAGAGGTAGGGGAAGTCCTGTGTGGTAAGGAGAAGTGGGAAATTAACAAAAGGAAGAAAAAGAGAAGGAAAAAGAAAGGCCTACCTTGCTGACAAAAAGGGAGGGTCTCTGATGTTGAGGCAGTTAAATCTGGAGCTGGGGGATAGGGGCCCTGCCTCAGTGTCCCTTAGGCCAGGAGTCTGGAGATGAAAATGGGCTCTGCTGAAGAGCTGGGGGTAGTCCTGTGGGTAAGGAGAAGTGGAAAGTTAACAAAAGAAAGAAGAGAAAGGGAAAAAGAAGGCCTACCTTGCTGACAGAGAGAGAGGGTCCTTGGGTTGGGGCAGCCAAGGCTGGCTTTAGGGCAGGGGGTTCCCTGCCTTAATGTCCCTTAGGCCAGGGTCTGGAGATGGAAATGGGCTCTGCTGAAAAGCTGGGGATAGTTCTTGCTGACACAGAGAGAGGGTGACTTGAGTTAAGGCAGCTGAAGCTGGAGCTGGGGCAGGGTAAGGTGGGGGCTGCCTCGGTGTCCTTTAGGCCAGGGGTCTAGAGATGGAAATTTGAGAGGTTTTTTTCTATAGGACACATGTGCTTGCCAGAAAGACAGAGAGAGACAGTGAGAGAGAAAGCGAGAAATCCCCCCTCCCCCCGAGGGAACACCATGCCACAATTCCTTCTCTTTCATTCTCCTATTGGGATCTTACACAGGCACACACATGTGCCTAGTGTGAGTTTAAATCGCCAGGTCTGGGATTCGAACCGTGGTTGACTACATGGGAGTCCAGTGACATAGCAATTACACCAACTGCTAATCCCCAAGGATCACTTTTTAAAATGTCAAAACTGGCTGCAATTGACCAGTAGTTAGCTTTAAACTGGGCTGTAGCCAATTTACATCTCCTAATAATTCTTTTTTTGAAGAAGTTTTTGCTATCAGGCGCATGTGCTCGCCAGACAGAGACAGAGAGACAGAAAGCAAGAAATCACCCCCCAGGGGGATGGCCACACTGCAATCCCTTCTTTTTCATTCTCCTCTCGGGATCTTGGGCATGCATGCACACGTGCCCGGCGTGAGTTTAAGCCACTGGGTCCGGGATGTGAACCACGGTCGACCACATGGGAGTCCAGTGACATAGCCATTATGCTAACGGCTGGTCCCAATTTCTTTTTTTTTTTAACCAATAAAGGAAAAGATAAGTATATTATATCTCCTTCCAACAACAGTATATTATACAGCATTACAAAAACTGAGTTAGAAATGCCAAAACTTATCAAATTATACCCTTGAAATATGTCCATATCTTTCTTTATACTTTCTCTCTCTTTTTTCTTTCTCTTTTTCATTCTTTCTTTCTTGCTTGTTTACTTTCTTTTTTTGTTTTCTTATTTCTTTTCTCTTTTTTCTTTTTCTGTTCTATTTCTTTTTTATTCTTATCATTTATATATTTTTATTATCATAATCTTGTTATATTACAATGAATCACATATATCTTTACAGTGTGTATTACATTTCTTTTTCCAGAAGGAATATCTTGCACATCAGTCAAGACAAAGACATTACTATCCACATCACCATTATTAAATTACTTTACATCATTATTATTTAAACATTCATTCACTATATATTTTTTTCCTTGTAAAAATACTTTATCAAACATGAAATACTTCTCAGACCAGTCCAGTTGAGAGTACTATACATGTTATCAACAACAGATAATAAACCATTTCTGTTTCCCACTAATGTCATGCCTCCCTAATTGTTCTCATGCTATCCTTCTATATACTCTTCCCTTTTCCTGTCCCATTCCACATTGTCTTCAGCAACCATAAGTATTTTCACTGCTTTTATGCTCTCCAATATTTCTATCTCTACCTTAAAGGACAGATAGTTGGTATATTGCCAGAAGCTCTGCTCCAGCTGAGGTGGGTTGAGACTTACACAGGAAGGCGACACGGGCAGATATTCAGGCTGAAACCTCAATGTCTTTTAGCATGTTCTCAGCTGACTACAGTCAGATCAAGCTCAAGACTGCAGCCCCGGTGGCTATCAAACACACGCATTTACTGAGGGATATTTTACAGGAGTAAGAGGGGTGAGGGGGAAATAAAAGATTTACTCTATGAAATGGGGTATTTAAAGTACAGGAACAATGACCATAAAACATGATGTCTATCTTGTTTGATTAGGTATAATCAATTACAGTTCTCAGGATGAGGGAGTCCATCTGTCTGGTGCATTTTCTTCTTAAATCTTGATTACCTGACAGGGCCTTTTTGGATGAGAGGGTCTTGTCGCTCAGGAGACAACACAGGATGTTTTATTAGCAGTTTTTCATAGTTAACAGCACATGGGAGAAACTGTTTGTAGTTAGGGACTATCTGTTGCTTGCCCAAACTAGACAAGATCTTCCAGCTAAGATAGTTAATCTTCCCCCTGGAGCCTTCAGGTGTGTTTATTCAGATCTGTCCTTCCTCTATTAACCCACGGGTCCCTGTATTTTATTTGCTAAATTCTTTGTCTGTTACTCAGTGAATTATTGTGCTTTGTCTCTGAGTCCCTGTCATGGTGGTGAGTATGTTAACTTGGTCTAACATAAGTTAACTTTGGCCTGCAGCTTTAACAAGGGGTATTTATGTAAAATGAGCCTTAAAGTAACTTAGTCTACATATGTTACTAAGGCTAAGTTGGCTTATACTAACTTAATCTAACATATGTTAATTTTCGCTTAAAACAGGCAGGTGGGGGAGTCTCAAGTTTCCTGATCCTTGTGCAGTCTTAGTAAACCGCATTCCTACAGGATCACTAATTGACTTTATTGTAAAGTTGCAGTAAGGCTGGGGGTGTTATTTTACCCTTGTGGGGTTCCATAATAACAGTAAAGTTCACGGCAGAGAAATTGAGTGCAGACCAGTGCAATAACACAGTGGAGAGTTAGAGCTCGTAAACTGCTGGCCTTGCTCACAGTTTCTTCCCAGCCTAGTCCTTGCATTGGGCATGGGAGGCAGCATCTTTATCAGCTTGTGTTATCTGCATGGTCCCGACAGTATATGTTAAGTGGATACATACTATATCTTTCATATCCTGGCTTACTTCACTCAGCAATAGATCCTCCATATCTGACCACTTTCTATCAAATGCCAGGGTCTTGCATTTTTTTTTTTTTGTAATGGCTGAGTAGTTTTTCATGGATTATATTTGCCACACTTTTTTCATCCATTCATCTGTTTGTGGATATTTGGTTTGGTTTCATGTTTTAGTGAACATTAATAATTCTGCAGTAAACACTGATGTGCAAGTGCTTTTCTGACTGAACATTCTCCTGTCCTTTGGATAGATACCCAGAAGTGGAATTGCTGGATCATATGGTAGTCCTATTTGTATATCTTTAAGAAATCTCCATATTGTTCTCCACAGTGACTGAACCAGTTTGCATTCACACCAACAGTGTAGGAGAGTTCCCTTTTCACCACATCCTACCAACACATCACTTTTTATATTTTTAATCTTCACCATTCTGACAGGGGTTAGGTGGTAGCTTGTGGTTTTAATCTGTATCTCCCTTATGATGAGGGATGTTGAGCATTTCCTCATATGCTTTTTGGCTTTTCATATGTCTTCCTTAGAGAGATGTTCTTTCAGCTCATTTTTCTATCTTTTAAATGGGTTAATCTTTTTTTTTTTTTTCAAGTAAGCCACTTGAGTTCCCTATGTATTCTGGTTATCAGTCCCTTGTCTGAGGCATATTTTACAAAAATATTCTCCCATTCTGAGGGTTATGGATTCACACTTGTTACTATGTCCTTTGCTGTGCAGAAACTTCTTAGTCTAATACCACCCACTTGTCCATTTTAGGGATTATTGACTGTGTTTGGGAGTCTTATTTAAGTCCGCCTACCCTAATGTCTCCCAGAGTTTTCCCAGTATTTTCCACTAGTAGTTTTATAGTTTGAGGTCTTAGGTTCAGATATTTGATCCATTTTGAGTTGATTTTTGTTAATGGTGAAAGATGGGGTTCAGTTTTATCTTTCTGCTGGTGGATACTGTTTTTCCAGCACCATTTACTAAAAAAGGTTTTCCGTTTCCTAGTTCTTTGCTGTGCAGAAACTTCTTAGTCTAATACCACCCACTTGTCCATTTTAGGGATTATTGACTGTGTTTGGGAGTCTTATTTAAGTCCGCCTACCCTAATGTCTCCCAGAGTTTTCCCAGTATTTTCCACTAGTAGTTTTATAGTTTGAGGTCTTAGGTTCAGATATTTGATCCATTTTGAGTTGATTTTTGTTAATGGTGAAAGATGGGGTTCAGTTTTATCTTTCTGCTGGTGGATACTGTTTTTCCAGCACCATTTACTAAAAAAGGTTTTCCGTTTCCTAGTTTACTGACTGGTATCCTTTGTCAAAAATCAGTTTGCCATCAGTTTGGGGGTTTATTTCTGGGGTCTCTATTCTATTTCATGGGTCCACTTGTCTCTTTTTGTGCTAATAGCATGTTGTTTTGATGATCACAGCTTAGTATATCTTGGGGCAAGGGAGTGATGTGCCATCCCCTCCACTCTTCTGCAGGATTCCTTTGGCAATACAAGGTCTTTTATGATTCCAGACAAATTCTATGATTGTCTTTTCTGGATCTGTGAAGAATTTCTCTGGTCTTTTGATTAGAATTGCATTAGATATGTAGATTAATTTAGGTATAATTTCTATTTCAATTATGTTTATTTCAATATTTTGTATCAGTAATTTCATAGTTTGAGGTCTTAGGTTCAGATCTTTAATCCATTTTGAGTTTTTTTTTTTTTAAATGGTGAAAGATAGGGGTTTAGTTTCATCTTTCTGCAGGTGGATACTCATAGTTTTCTTTGTAATGGTCTTTGACTTCCTTAGTTAGGTTTATCCCTAGGTATCTTATACATTTTGTGGCTATGGTAAAAGGGATTACTTTCTTCAGCTCTACTTTGTTCAACTTGTTTATATTTAGAAATGCTATACATTTCTGGATGTTGATTTTGTATCCTTCCCTATTTACTGTATTCATTTATTACCTTGAGAAATTTTTAAGTGGAAACCTTTGAGTCTTCTAAGTATACCATCATGTCATCTACGAATAAAGATATTTTCAACTATTCTTTGCCTATTTGAATGCCTTTTATATTGTTCTTTTTCTGATTGCATTAGCTAAGACTTCCAGCACTATATTAAAAAGCACTGGAGAAAGGGAGCAGCCTTGTCTAGTACCAGTTTTCAGTGGAAAAGCTAAAAGCTTTCAGTATACTGTTAGCTGTAGGTTTTACATATATGGCTTTTATTGTGTTGAGAAATGACCCTTGTACACCAATCTTACTGAGACCCTTCTATACCAACCTTACTGAGAGTCTTAATCATAAAAGGATGCTGTATGAAATAATTGGCATTTAATAGGAAAAAAAATGAAATTGTCCTTATTTGAAGACCACAAGATCATATTCATAGACAATCTAAGAATCTATTTTTTTAAACAAAGAAGTTGCTAGAGGTGATAAATAAATTCAGTAAAATGTCAGGATGCAAAATCAATGTATAGTGTATAAAAATCTATAGCATTTTTATACACTAACAGTAAACAGACTGAAATAGAGTTGAAGAAAAAAAGTCCTATTTGTAATAACCAAATGCAATGAAAGAGGTGAAAACCTTTCCAAGGAAGTTTTTCAAAAACTAAAAAAAAAAAAAGAAATATGAAACTTAAACAACAGAAAGATATCCCTTCCATTTGGATTGGAAGATTCAATATATTTAAAATATCAACTTAAAGAAATAAAATAAAGGGAACCAGCAGTTAGTGTAATGGCTATGTTGCTGGACTCCCACGTAGTCGACCGCGGTTCGCGTCCTGGACCTGTGTGGCTTAAAACTCACACCGGGCATGTGTGTGTGTGTGCCCAAGATCCCGAGAGGAAAATGGAGGAGAAGGGATTGCGGCATGACCATCCCCCCTGAGGGTTGCTTTCTCACTTTCTGTCTCTATGTCTCTCTCTGTCTGTCTGGCGAGCGCACGCGTCCTATAGCAAAAAACCTCTCAAAAAATAATAAATACAATAAAATGAAATAAAATGTCAACTTTATCCAAATTAAACTTAACAGACAACTATCTAAGAAATACATAAATGACCAAAAAATATGAAAACATATTTAATATCTCTTATCATAAGAAAATGTAAATCAAAACTGCAATGGTAGGACCAGCAGATGGCATAACGGCTACATCACTGGACTCCCATGTAGTTGACCATGGTTCAAATCTCAGACCCAGTGGCTTAAATTCAAGCTAGCAGTGTGTGCATATGTGCCCAAGATCCTGAGAGGAGAATGGAGGAGAAGGGATTGTGGAATGGCCTTCCCCTCTGAGGGGTGATTTCTCACTTTCTGTCCTCCTGTCTCTCTCTGTATTTCTGGTGAGCACATGCACCCTATAGCAAAATCCTCTCAAAAATATAAAAAGATTAAAAAAATTGCAATGGGGTATCACTTAACCCCATCAGAATGACTATAAGAGCAACAACAATAACAACTAAGAACAATAAGTGATGGCAGGGCTATGGAGATACGTGAACCCTCTAGAACCATTAGTGGGAATATAAATTAATATAGCCAGCTTAGAAAACAATATTGAGGTTCCACAAAAATTTACAAGTAGGGACAGGTGGATGCCATAATGTTTAGGTTGCTAGATTCCCACATGACCAATGAGTGTTCAAGTCCCGGACCCTAAGTCTTCAGACTCATGCCAAGTGCATGTTCATGCATGCACAAAATTCCAAGAGGAGAACAACAGGTAAGAGATCCCACCTGGAAAGTGATTTCTCTCTTTCTGTCACTCTGTCTCTCTGATAGACACACATTCCCTCTCTGAAATATATAGAGAGAAATAGATAGATGGATATAAATATAGCATCACTAATTATTAGGGGAATGCAAATCAAAGCCACAATTAAATATCATCTCACTCTATTAAGAATATAATGGCTTAATGAATACAGAAAAAGTAATAGATTTTTTGCTCTTTTTACAGAGTTAGTGGGAATGTAAATTAGTACAGTCATTGTGAAAAAAATGGTATAGAGTTTTCTTGAAAAATTGAGAAAACAATTCTGCCGTATAATCCAATAATCCTACTAATTGATACATATACAAAGAATGGAAATTAATCTGTCATTAAAGTATCTGTACTCCAATATTTATTGTACCATTATTCACAGTAACCAAGTATGGAATTAACCTGTTTCCAGCAACAGGTAAATAGAATGTATCTATAATGAAATAACATCAGCCATTAAAAAAAAAATGAAATCCAGTTATTTCGTGTTAAATGAGTGAGCCAGGAAGACATTATGGTGAGTGAAATCAGCCAGGATCAGAAAGAAAAGTATGACTATTCTCTTTCATGGGTGGAAATATCAAACAAACAAACACAAAGTACTTGCAGAGGTATGGAAATGAAAAATAACTACTAGAGGCCAGGAAAGATGGAGGGGGGGGTAGAGGAATGTTGATTAATGGGAAAAAAATTGCAAATAGATTCTAGGAAAGATTTCTAGTTCTAAAGTACAGTGGGGAGAACATAGATGACAACTTACTCTGTATTTCTAAGTAACCAAAAGGAGGATTTTGAATGGTCCCAACAAATGTAATGACAAACGAATTAGAGAATAGTTATGTAAATTAACCATTACTTTGTATTCTTGTACTGATGAAAATGATATTGCAGCCCCACAAATACATAGAATTGTTATATGTTAATGAAAAGATTTACATTTGACATTGGTACTTTCATCCTCCTCAGAAAACCAGGATGCTCCTGCTGGTCCCTGTTTTCTGGTAAGCAGTTAGCTAGAAATGAGCTGGCAGCCCTGAGGTAATAGCAGAAGGACATCTGCCACATCAATTACAGCTTCTCAGGGAATGCAACCAGACCCTCTGAGAGAACCCCTTCTTCCCATCTGGCTCCTGGTTTTATCTTCCCTCCTGCCATCCCAAATATGCACACAGAAACTCACCACCAAGATGGGATGGAATGCTAGGTCAACATCCTAATTCTCACTGAGCCAATAAACTCATCAGGCAGTTCATCCATATATGGGCAAGCATACATTCACACTGGGCATGTTTAGGTAATGAAATAACTCACCTATGAGAGAGATAGCAAGCACAGGGAAAAGCCTGCAAATTCCAAAAAAAGAATCCAAATGCTATGACAGACCTTCCCCTGCTAAATGTTCATTACCAACTCTAAGGTAAAAGGAACATGGAGGGGCAGTGGAAGAGAAGGGATCCATGGGAAAAAAAAAGAAGCAAAACATTTAACAAACACAAAAATGGAAAATTATTTCTCTAATGATAATGTCATTTAACAAACACAAAAATGGAAAATTATCTCTCTAATGATAATGAATACAGTAATATCTTTGATTAAACTATACAGAGTACTCATACTGGAAAAAAATCCATTTTGTATGCTGTAAGATGTACAGTGATTGAATTGAAGAGGAGGAGGAGAAGGAGTAGAAAGAGCAGGAGGAGGAGAAGGAGAAATAACATTTGACCTCATGCCCAGTACAGGTGTCCTTTTCTGGTAGTTGCCCACCCACCTGGATGCTGTTCAACACAGGGGGTGTATTTTTTTCTATTAAAAATCTTCAGTTTCCTATTAGAACTTCTCGTTTTCTAATTTACTTGTGTTTATGTTTTTCTTATTCTGTCTCAGTGTTGGTCACTAATCTTAAGATTTGGACCTAAAAAATAGAGGATTTTATACAACATAGCTCAAGTTTCCCATTCAATAACAATTTGACACCCCATCAGTGCCATCCCACCTGTGTAAGGTTCTCACACAGACCTGTCATCTCCATAGCACCTCCTGCAGGTCTCTGTCTTCACCTTTCCCTCTTCCTGACTACACACCAAATATTCCCAATATCCCAAGCTTTCACCACAACATGGTACTTATCAAGCTGCAGTGTTGGCAGTAAGACTACATAACAAATATCCCACCTCACACTTTACTAACGAGAAAAATAAAGAACTGGAGAAAGGAATTACCTTCTCCAGGATCAGAACCTCTAGTCAAGGTATCCTTCAGGCTAGTTTATTGCTCTTTTTACTTTAATTCTTCAACTCCTTTTCCTGGTACAAATAATTAAATATTTCTCAACAGTATGTTTGGGCACAGAGTATAATGATTGGGGCTATAGACAGAGTTTTTAGTATTTTTGCTTACATCATATTTTCATTTACATTTCCCTCAAATTTGTTTTATTTAAACTAGAAGGGCCTGCTACTCATGGGAGTTACTTCCCAAGATCCCCTGTGGATGGCTGAAACTGCAGATAGTACCAAACCCTGTGTATACTATGTATTTTTGAAGTGATAATCTTGAGGGCTACTAAGTGACTGACAGGGAGGTGGCTTATACAGAGTAGATAAACTGAACAAAGAAATAATTTATATCCAGGATGAGATGAAAAAAGATGGTGTCAGATTTCATCAGGTAACCCAGAATGGTATGGAATTTAAAATGTAGACATTGTTAATTTCTGGAAATTTCTATTTTGTGTTTTCAGACTATCATTGATTATGAGTAACTGAACCCTCAAAGGAATATGTGGGTAAGGGAAGACTACTGCATAGTTTTTAGTTTTCAAGAATTTTCTAGGATAATTATTAATTTAATTTTAGATTTTCATTTCAATGTAATAAGAAAAGCATGTGCAACATTATGATGCTAAAATTTGAGCTGATTTTTACCTGATGTTTCTTTCCCTCTCTTTTTACTGGTGCCCTCTATCTTGAGATTACTGTTCCCAAGGTAGAAATTTCTCCTTCCATCCTTTATTTTAAATACCTTCCCCACTGTGGAGTGAGAAGTTTGAAGAACAAAGAGAAAGAATTCAACCTTGATGAGAGTTTTTTTACCCTGCTTCTCCTTCAATTAGAATAGAGGGGTCTGTATCTAACTTCTTCCTGTTTCCCGGAATGCCATCAGTACCCACAGGTGTCCCTTTTCTGCAATGACATTGAAAAGCAGCAGTAGATGATATATTCTGTTAAAGTGAACTATTTTGTCCTAAAGCTGCCTCTTTCTCCTGACACTTACATTCCTTTGGATAAGCCAAAATTGTACATATTAGGCTGTTCTGAGCTGATCACTTAAGTTACGGTCAGTCACACTAGCCACATTTCAATCGCAGAAAGTCCACCTTTTAGGGTGTTTGTGCAGCCTACCACCAACTGTAAGCAATCCAATGATTTTTCTCACCACTCCCTCACTTTCCCTTTCCACAAACATACCTTGTGAACATGTGGCTAGCTGACGTCCCTCAGAAAACATTTTTCAGGAAACTGCCTCATTCAAATTATTCACCCTTTGTTTAAATAAACTCTGTTAAATTTGGCTTGTCTATAAAATTTTGTTTTTCAACAATTCTCTAAGACAAGAGATAGACTCTGAGAGATTCAATATTGAAAAGACAGTTGCAGCCTAAAATGCTCACATGGACTATTATAGCAGAGGAGAGTGGTGTTATAAATATAAAACATAAAAATTAGGATCAGCATTAGGAAAACACAGAATTTATGTTTTTCAGACATGACTTTGTGGCTTGAAAATAATTTATTAATTGGACACATTCTGCATCATGGAGTCATGGTACCCATAGTTACTTGTTCTTTATGACCAGTTACATTAGAATCAACTAACATCTCAAAGGAACTATTTAAACTTGTGTGCAGTTTTCTAACAAACAATTTACATGCACTTTCTCAGAGGTCTGCCAGTTTTGAGATAAGAAACTTGATGTAATATTTTAGGTGTGATGATGGACCTTCTATTTGGGGACTTACGCTATGTGAGAAGGAAAATGTAGACATGATCACTTTGCCTTTCTGGTTTGTGTTGACATCTAAAAGAGGTAGGAAAACAACACTAATGCTTATAGCACCGAGGAGACGGGAAGAATGAGAATCCAGAGAATGCTGGGTGAATGAAAGGGAAATGCCACGGATCTCTCTGGACATGAGAGAGCAATAGAGACATGTCCACTGTCTTGGTCTTCAAGGGCTTTTTAAAGACATGACTCATTTCAGATGTTTCCTTCTCCATATGCTGCTGTTACATGTGACCTACATCAATGAGTTCCTCGGTAGATGAAAAAACAGGTCCTGTGTTTAGGATGCCTGTGATTTTAATTCTAGTTGTGCTATTAATTTAGGCAAGATTTATATTGGATAAATCTGACATTTCTGGTACCTTAACTTTAAAGTAGAAATAACATGTATATTATTCATATTACGATATTGTGAAACAGATATAGTGGAAATATAATTATGGTACAAAATTTCTACTTATGTGTGAGTTAGCATTATCAGAAGTGAAGTGTCTTTGAGATAAGGTAGTTAGAAAAGTTGAGAAGATAAGAGATGAGAATTTAAAAAATATTACTCCAAGAGTCATCAGAATGTGGAAACATTCAGGTAATGACCACCAACTTCTAATCTTGGGGACCAGATAGAAGGCTATTTTGAGAGATGTGAGATCAACTCATCAGAAAGATAATAATTTACACTGTAGAATCCCCCAGAAATGGCACTTACAAATGGAGAAGTCCCTCCAGAATGCTTTGGAACCATTATAGACAAGAAAGTCTGACTCTGTTGTTTAGAAGAAGCTATAGCTGTAAATTTGTTTGAAACAGTATTTCAAGGATTTGTCCCTCTGGCAAATATATTTTTCTGATACATACAAAATAGCCAGCAATGAGCTTGGAAAACGATTCTCTCACTTTATGATAATATTGGAGCCTGAATTGCTGGATCCAGGCTGGCTATTACAGTGTCAGTGAGGGATGGAATCAGCTGAAGAGGGGACCATGGGCTCAGGAGGAAGTCAACTGAGGAGGAGCAAGTCAGAATCCTTGCCCTCTAAGATGGCTGTGCCCACATGTGGTAGACACGTAGCCTGGGGATTAGCTCAAGTCCTTAGAGATGTCGGCTGTTCTACACTGTGAGTTACACCACACTGTGCTGCTGTCCTCTTCCCTGCTAACTAGCCCTGCTCTGCTCGGCCTTGGTTCAGGATGATGAGCCTGCTGACCTTGGATTGGCTCAGCCTTGGCTCAGCTCAGCTCAGCTCCACACACTGTGAGCTCTGAGAGGAAAGAAACCACTCTGAGCATTCTCCATGTCTGTTACTAGCTCCACCAGGAAGGAAGCTCTTGCTAGAATGCTGCTATAGGCTTTGTAGGCCTACTAAGAGTTCTATGAGCTCCCACTAAATTCAGCCAATAACAATATGACATCAGCACCTTACATCTGTATCCAACTCCCTGTGTCTCTGTTCAAGCCATCCTGTAGGTGAAAAGAACTTTGTAAAACATTTGGTGTTGTAAACAAGGATCTAAAGAGGTAGGAGACAACCTTCCAGCCCCTTAGGTGATGAGATGGTTTGTGGCTACTGTGTGGGATATCCCCTGCTGGATATAATGGGGTAAATGGGACACTGGACAGCATAAACAAAGCCTTGATGGCCATAGCCAAGGAGTTGGAGACAGAAAAGACAGATGAGCAGCTGTTCACATAGAGGCTCTCAGATGACTGAGAATGGCTGCAAAATGCTGCAAAAGTGAAGGAAGAAGCTGTTCTGCATGCTCAACCTGTTGTGCAGCAGAAGGTGATACATGAGCAAGTGTTGACACAAGGGGGGAGTGGGGGTTCCACAGTATCCTCCTTGAGTGACTGAGTTCACCATGTGTGCACCATACACCCAGGCTGAGGTAATAGACTGGGGTAAGCAGTCCCATGAGAAGCCTATGGCTGCTTGATTATTCTGACTGTGGGACTTGGGGGGAAATGGTAGTGTTTAAAAGTCGGTCAGCATCACCACACTGTCATCCCTGTGGCAGCGACTGAAAAATTGTAGCCAATATGCTCTGGGACAGCAGGTGAATCATTCCTTGATGGAATGGAAGACTACTGCTGTGAAAATAGTCTGATATGATGCAGGCCAACTGAGAAAACCTGCAACAGCAAATAAAGAATGAAAGGCATGCAATTTGCAACTTCGGCAACTTGGTGCTCCTGTTAAAGAACTTTATCAAGAAATCTGTCACCTCAGAAAAGAGAAGTGAAGTGCTATTCACTTTAATTAGAGGTCAGGCCAAGGCACCTGCATCACAGAGATGAGTGGAGACCTGAAGGCCTTTGTTGAACTCACTGTACAGTCATTCCATATAAATGTACACAGGGTGTTAGCTCTGGTGGAGCCGGGACTAAATGTAGCTTTGTACATGATGACCTTGAAATGTTTGCAGGACAGGTGTCCTATGTAGATGTCTCTGAAGACCAGACAATTACTATGAGAGTGGTATCCCTTCCTTTGGAAATTGGGGAGCTACCTCCCTCCCCTTAAGTCTAGGAGTGGATATCTTTCTGGGAATGCAGCTGAACACTTCCATTGGAAATTTTGCCTACAAATGCAGGTGGTGAGAAGTGTGGTTAGGGGTCATGCCAAGTACCCCTAAAGTGTTACTTACACCCAGAAAGGGGGTAAAGGTGAAATAGTACCCTTTGCCTACAGGGCACAATGAGATTACCAGTACCATGTGTAGCACAAATAAAAGGGTAAATACTGTGATATTTACAAGTTGTCCTTCTAACTGTTCAGTCTGGCCAGTGAAAAAGCTGGTTAGTTAGTACTTGGAAAATGATTATGGAGTGTTGTAAGTTGAACAAGGAGGTACCTCCCTTGCATGCAGCAGACCCGGATATACTCGTAATCACGGGTCAAGTAGGTCACTGTGTGGTTGTTCCATTGCATTGATGATGTGCTATTAATCTCTAATTCTCTTCTGGATCTAGAGGCAGCAGCTATGCAGGTAGTAGAGAATTTGTAAACATGGGGATAGGTGGTAAATCTCAGCAAAGTTCAAGGGCCAGGCTGTTGGCCACGATTTTGGGTACTGTCTGGTTAGGTAAGACCCAACTATTCCAGAGGCAATAGTTGACAAAAGTGTAAGCAGTTTCTTACCCTACCTATGTGGCACAGTTACAGAGACTTTTTTTTTTTGAGGGGGGGTGGGTCTTGTTAGACTATTGGAGAGCTATGACTTGTAAGCTTTTGTATGCCTTGACAAAGAAGGGTTCTTCTTGGGTGGGATCTTATCAGGAACAAGCATTCTGGCTGCTAGGTGCCTGGTGTAAGAAGTTCAGGATTTACGGGTGGTAGATCCACATAAGCCGTTTGAGTACTGGCTTTGAGTGGAGCTTATGGCTCCAAATGATGACTGTGTCAGCCAGTGAGATTCTAGTCACAACTATATTTAGGAGCTGAGCTTTGATGTTCCCTAAGTGAGCACAGCTGGCAGGAGTGAACCCTACACTAGAGCGTCTGAGTCTCTAATAGGGACAAAAACCAACCATGTGAGAGTCCAGGAAAGTAACTGCTATACTATCTGCTGACCCGTGAACTTACAGATTCTTAAGGAAACAGACTTCCAAGTGGGGTGGTAGTTTCCTGGGTTCACGCTAGAATTCAAACAACAGTACCAGAGACTTTTTCAGGCCAATAAAGTTTTGCTTTTCTTTTAAATGTTTTTGCCATAGGGCAGGGGAGCTCACCAGAGAGGAGAGAGACAAAGAGGGAAAGTGAGAAATCACCTTCCAGGGTAATGGTTATGCCACAATCTCTTCTCCTTCATTCTCCTCTCAAGATTTTGTACACACATGCACATGTGCCTGGCATGAATTTGTACCCACCAGGTTCATGGCTCAAACTGTGGTGAGAAAAGTAGAAATCCAGCTGTCTTAACCAGCACCCTACCTGCTGCCTCACAGGACGGTGAAGTTTAACAGTTCTATCATTTGGCCCTCCTGAAGCCTGTGAGACTCCATCTCCATGAACTATATTCATGTTTCAAAAGCAGACTGTTGCAGTTCCTGATATGACCAGGAGATGGCAGGATGGTCCAAACATGCACAGCGGGGTTTCAGGAAAGCACAGGGTCTTCAGACAGCAGGAGGAACTGAGTGATTCCTGTGTACTAAAAATGTCTCAAATCCTAATTTCCGATCTGTTTTTTTTTATTGTGCTTTTATATTTCTCGGTAATACAATATGTGTGGCAAATACACTCTATGTAATACTACTCAGTCATAAAAATCAACAAGATCCTGGCATTTGATTGAAAGTGACTGAATATGAAAGATTTATTGCTGAATAAAGCAAGCCAGGCTTTGAAAGAGAGACATTGTATGTCTCCATTTTATATATACTGACTGTCCACACTCTATGGTGGAAACTGAAGGACTAGAGGATATAGAAGCATGGAAAATGGTTAGGGATACTGAAGACAATGTGGAAAAAATGTGGGAGAAGGGGAAGAGTGTAAGAAAAGAAATTAAAAAGAGAAATAGAGAGGCTATTTATGGGACACAGAAATGGGTTATTTCCTGTCGATGATAACCTGTACAGTTCAAACCCCATGGAATGGAGGCAACAGTACAAAAAACTGATGCCACCAAATATGCTTCAGTCTCTTAGAGGCCCCATAATTCCTGGCTAAACCACTCTGGAAGTTTGAGGGAGTGAGGAAGAGGAGGGGAAGGAGGAAGGACAGCACTGAGGCCACTGTGCAGGCTATGAGTCTCACTCCTATGGTAACCAGTCATTTCCTGATAAAAATCTGCTGACCATGCTGTGTAAGTAGCTCAAACACATTATGTAAATGACCATGCCCTAGAACTCAGCATCCCACAGCCTTCACGCCTTGTCCAAATCAGACCAGCTTATTTGGAGGTTTGGTGTGCAGTGATGACTACTGTGTAGTTGACACAATCAGGAGACTCAAGATCAGGAGAATCACAGTGAAAAGAAGCACGGCCTCTTGGGGAGACATTACCTGTGCTGTGATGACAGATTTTTCTCTTGCTCAAATACATAGGGATGAAAAATAATTCTGAGGTTTTAGCAATGGAAATCATTTAAATGAGTAGAGGATGGCAGTGAAAACATATCCAGGAATGATTGGTGAAATTAGGCCATGCTCCATGGTCAGTCACTCTTTGGGCTCCAGTGTTACCGCTTTGCAAAAGCAGTTGCAGCATCTGCTACCTCAGCTACCATTTTCTGAAAGCCTGAGCCTGTTGCTTTTACTCCAGGCATCTCTGCATCTCCTACCTTCCCTCACCATTAATTAAATTTTTTTTGTTTTGTTTTTACATTTTAAAAGTTATACTGAGGACCAACAGCTGGCATAATGGTTATGTCACTGAACTCCCATGTAGTCAACCATGGTTCAAAGCTTGGACCTAATGGCTTCAAACTCATACTGGGCATGTGTGTGCACATGCCCAAAATCCCAAAAGGAACATGGAAGAAAAGGGATTACAGCATGGCCATTTCCCTGGGTGGTGATTTCCTGCTTTCTGTCTCTCTCAGTGAGTGCACACATCCTATAGCAAACGCTATAAAAATTTAAATAAAATAAAAATTGTGTTTGGAACCAGCAGTTGATGTAATGTGGCTATGTCTCTGAACTCTCATGTAGTCAACCGCATTTTGAGTCCTGGAGCCGGTGGCTTAAACTCACACCGGGTGCGTGTGTGTGTGTGTGTGTGCACGCACAAGATCCCAAGAGGAGAACGGAGGAGAAGGGATTGCAGTGTGGCCATCCCCCTCTGGGGGGTGATTTCTCACTTTCTGTCTCTGTTTCTCTCTGTCTTTCTTGTGAGTGCACACCCCCTATAGCAAAAACCTCTCAAAAAAGATAAATAAAAAATAAATAAATAAAAATGGTGTTTAATCCCTGTACATCTTTATATTGTAGAAAGTGGTTTTTCCCAGCATGAATGCAGTGCTTCTCAATCAAGTCAAAGATATGACCATATATTAGGTTCATGAGAAAGTTAGGACATATTTTTGTTTTTCTATGCCAAAAATAGATAATGACTTTCCCAACAATCCAATACAAAGCATCAACAGATAACTTTTAATATTTGTGTCTGTTAGTTATTTTCCCTTGATTCCTTCCTTCCCATACCCTATTATACTCTCCTCCATATACTGTCTCTGGTATAGTCAGCTTCCCTGCTATTATACATTCCAGTTTAATAGATTCTGCCACATAGTGCAGACATTCAGTATATATTAAGTGAAGATATAACCAATAAAATTCCTGCCTTTTATAATCTGGCTTTCTTCACTTAGCATTTAATAGTCCATATTTGTCCACTGTATCAAATGTCAGGGTCTTCTTTTTTTGTGACTGAATAGAATTCCATAATATATTTGTGTCACATTTGTCTAATCCAGTCATATGTTCTTGGATATTTGGGTAGATTCCATGTCTTAGCAATTATAAATAATGCTGCAGTAAACATGGGTGTGCAAGTGGTTTTTTTTCTGACTGAGAGCCTTATTATCCTTTGGGTAGGTGCCCGGGAGTGGAATTACTGGTAACATGATAGTTTTATTTGTAGACTTTTGAGGAACCATCACATTGCTCTCCACAATGATGGCACTAGTTTACAGTGTAAGATGGTTACCTTTTCACAATGGCCTCACTTATCATTATTAATCTTAGCTTTTCTGACTGGCATTAGGTGCTATCTCATGGTGGTTTTCATTTTCATTTCCCTTATAATAAGACATGTTGACAATTGTTATATACTTTTAGGCCATTCCTATGTTTTCCTTAGAAAGTTGTCCATTCACCTAGTTTGCACATTTTTTCTTTTCTGTTTCAGAGAGAGGCTTTTTTCTATAGGGTGCATGCACTCGCTAGATAGAAAGAGCAAGAGGAAGACCAGCAGTTAGCATAATGGCTATGTCACTACATTCTCATGTAATAAATCGCAGTTCGAGTTCTGGACCTGGTGGCTTAAAAGTCATGATGGGCACGTGTGTGTGCATGCCCAAGATCCTGAAAAGGAGAATATTGGAGAAGGGATTGTGGCATGGCCATTCCGCTGGGGGTGATTTCTCACTTTCTGTGTCTTTCTGGCTAGTGCATGGGCCCTATAGTAAAAAAAAAAAAAAGACTTAAGTCTTAAAAAAAAAAAAAAAAAAAAAAAGGAAAGAAAAAAAGAAAGAGAGAGACAGAAAGCAAGAAATCACCCCTCCCCACCAGAAGGGTGGCCACACTGCAATCCCTTTTCTTATTGGGATTTGAGCACACATGTACAGTTCCCGGCATGTATTTTAAGTCAATGGGTCTGGGACTTGAACTTCAGTCGGCCCTGTGAGCATCTAGCAATGTAACTGTTATGCTATTTACTCGTCCCACACACTTTTCAAATTTGTGTGTGTGTGTGTGTGTGTGTGTGTGTGTGTGCATGTGTGCGTGTGTATTGGTAAACTGCTTGAGTTCCCTGTATATATTGGTTATCAGTCCCTTATGTGAGGCATAGTTTGCAAATATGTTCTCCCATTCTGAGGGCTGTCTCTTCACTCTATTGTTTACTTGCTGTGTGGAAGACTTTTAGCTTGATATACTGATACACACCTACTTGTCTGTTTGTAGAATTTTTGCCTGTGCTTTGAGGACCTTACTTAAGAAACATTTGCTTACACCCATCTCCAAGAGTTTCCCTCACATTTTTCACCAATAGTTTCATACTTCAAAGTTTTATCTTTAGGTTTTTGACCCATTATGAGTTAAATTTTGTTAATGGGGACAGGGGTCTGATTTCATTTTTCTAGAGATGGATATCCAGTTTTCCCTGTACCATTCAATGAAGAGATTTTCATTCCTCACTAGATTGTTTTGTGCCCTATGTTAAAAATTAGTTGTCTGTAATTTTTCAGGTTTATGTCTGGGATCTCTACTCTTTTCCATTGGTCTACATGCCTGTTTTGTACCAGCTTTATAACATATTTTGAGGTCAGAAAGTGATATACTTCCCACTTATTCTATTTGCACAGCATTTCTTTTTAAAAAATGAGGCTTTTTAGGATTCCAGAAAAATTTCATGATAGTTTTTTATTATTTCTGTGAAGACTATCTCAGGTAATTTGACCAGAATTACAGTGAATTTGTAAATTAATTGGTATAAAATTGGCATTTTGGTTAAATTCTTTTAATCTCAGAACATTGGCTGTTGTTCCACTTTTTATTTCATTTTCAATTTTTTTTTTAATTTCCATGGTTTTTCTGGGAGAGGACTTTCACTTCTTGGGTTATATTTATTCCTAGGTATCTCTTTGTGTGCAGCTATTGTAAATGGAATTGGTTTCTTCAATTTTCCCTTAGTCTGTTCTTTGTTAGTATAAAAATTCAATAGATTTTTGTATGCTGATTTTGTATCATGTCGCTTTATTAATTTATCACAAGTGTAAGGTTTTCTTTTTTCTTTTTTTTTTTAATGGATCCCTTTGGAGTTTCTGCGTCATCAGCAAGTAGATATAATTTCTCTCCTCCTTTTCCTATTTGAATGCCTTTTATTTTACTCTTTTGTTTGATTGCATTGGTTCAGACTTCCAGTACTATGTTTAAAATAATGGAAAAAGTGTGTATCCTTGTCTTTTACAGTCTTTGGCAGAGAAAGTTTTCTCTTTTCCCCATTCAGCATGATGATGTTATCTATGGGTTTGTCATATATGGATTTTATTGTGTTGAGATATACTACTTCTAAACTGATTTTGCTGAGTATTAATCATGAAAGGATAGTTTATTTTATCAAATGATTTTTTGCATTGGTTGATATGATCATGTGATTTCTATTTTTTTTCCATTAATCTGATGTGTTATATTTATCGTTTTCTGTATGTTGAACCACATTTGCATCCCTGGAATAAAACCTACCAGTTCATGTATACATTCTTTTCAATGTCTTGTTGGATACAATTTGGTAATATCTTGTTGAGAAACTAGTAAATTGTATACATCAGGGATATTGCTCTTAAGTTTTCTTTATTGGCTATGTTCTTTGAATTTTAGGCTAGGGTGAAGAAAGCTAACCCTAATTAATTTGGAGAGTTCCTTTGTCCCATCCCTGTTCGGGCGCCAGGTGTCCCGACCCGGGGGGACAGCCGAACTGGTTTCCTGAGTGAAGGAGTGAGAGCCGGGGCAAGCAGCGTAGTGTTACAGCACGGAGACGACAGTGTCGTCTGTTTATTGTGGGCAGCACAGTACAGCACAGAGATGATGCAGTGTCACAGCTCTTAAGGGTCGCGTCGTCTACTGTGAGCAGCACTTTTTTAAGAAGTATGTATATGGTGTATAATGAACTAATTGAGGATATGAACATTCATATCTTCAACAATTAATATTACCTTGTGTTGTGGATAGTAAAAAATTTGGTCTGCTCATTATCTTGCAAGTATCTATTGAATTGTCAATGATTCTTTACTGTGAAATAGAGTTCTAAAGAAAAACAAAGTAGTTAAAAATCAGACAACAAAAATCTCATGAAATTAATGAGGATGGATTTTTTTAAAACAAAGACAATCTAACATAGCCAATAAAAGAAGAATTTATCATTTTAATTATAAAAATTAGAAATTGTATGTTACAAAGGCAAAGTATTACCACCAATCTCACTACTCAGGAGTAACAGACCTATTAGGTGGTGCCCTCAAAATTTTTACAAATTCTAGGAACTGGCAGGTGGCATGGTGTTTGGGCTGCTGGACTCCCACATTGCCAACTGTGATAAGAGTCCTGGACCTGGTGGCTTACTTTTTAACTTTCTTTCTCTCTCTCTACAAATTGAGAAATAATAGTAAGTTAAGAAGTTAAATAAAATAATTCTTTAAAATATATTTTTACAAATTCTTTACTGACTTTTTTTTTGAGACATTTTTACTATAGGGCACATGTGGTCACCAGAGAGACAGAGAGATAGAAAGCAAGAAATCATCCCCCTAGTGGGGATGGCCATGTTGCAATCCCTTCTCTCCCATTATCCTCAGGATATAGGGCATGCATTCACATGTACCCAGTGTGAGTTTTAAGCTCCCAGGTGTGGAACTCAAGCCACGGTCGACTACGTGGGAATGCAGTGACATAACCATCATGACATCTGCTAATCCTCCAATTATTTATTGACTTTTAATCTGTCACAATTTCCTCCATAAATTAATACATTATGAATATTTTCCTAGATGCATTAGGTGTTTTATATTTCCATATTATTTGATATTTATTATTTGGCTGTTAGGTATTTTGAAATTTGCTGTAGCCATACCTTATTTTTTTAAATTATATGTTAATATCTCAAAATAAGACCTATTCTATATTTTCTATCACTACACCAATAGCATAGTGCTTTATGGAAGCTATTTGTAAAATGAAGATCTGATTATACTGGAAGACAAGGAGCAAGTGTTCAGATTTTTATTTAAACCAAAGAGGTCTTAATCCCCTGGACTAATCATATCTGTATGGGAAAGCAAAACTGTTCAGAACACCAGAATGCCCATTTTTATAATTAACTCTTGTTTAAGAGTGTTGTATCTCCAGAAACCCATATTAAGTAAATAAAACTGGAGTTTCAGATCAACACATATACTTGTCTTCAGAGCTTTATCTCCAGATGAAGATATAACCAATTTAGAAAAATCAATGAAGTGAAGATACATCAATTTATAAAATTAACAAAAACACATGAAACCAATTGTTTTCTGTAACATGATCAATGCTGGAGATGATAAAATCTTCAGCATCTGTTGCAGACAAGTAACAATGGAATCTCTTTAATCATTTTAATTTGTGTTTTTTATGATCACAAATGAAATAAGTATTTTTTTTAAATTATAAAGTACCCATTCAATTTTTATGCTATTTTTGAGGTATTTATGTTCTTATTTATTATCTATTTTTAGAGAGATTTTTACTATAGTGTGTATGTGGTCTCCAGAAGACAGAGAAAGACAGAGAGACAGGAAGTGAGAAATACTCCCCAGGAAGGTGGCAATACCGCAATCCCTTCTCCTCCTTTCTCCTCTCAGGGTTTTGAGCATGTACACATGTGTGCCTGGCATAAGTTTGAAACCACTGGGTCTGGTACTCAAACTATAGTCAGCCACTTTGGAGTCCAGCAACGTAACCATGACGCCACCTGCTGGTCGCTATTCGTTTATTTTTTTCTTTTTGTAGACTATAAAAGCTAAATCTTCATTTGAACACATACGTTTGTTTTCTCCTTGTCCCGACCCGGGGGGACAGCCGAACTGGTTTCCTGAGTGAAGGAGTGAGAGCCGGGGCAAGCAGCGTAGTGTTACAGCACGGAGATGACAGTGTCGTCTGTTTATTGTGGGCAGCACGGTACAGCACAGAGATGATGCAGTGTCACAGCTCTTAAGGGTCGCGTCGTCTACTGTGAGCAGCACGGAGACGA